>NC_141154.1:131980515-132580515 GCF_053477565.2 Lygodium microphyllum
AGCTCTCAAGAGCACCAAAACAACTTGAGACCTTGTAATCAATATTAATCATGATTTTAGAATACATATGTAGCACCCTAGTTTTCTAGGGTCATAAAATTTCAACATCTAGAATTTATCCAATATGAAGGCATTCAATGCAAAAACAATCAAGGTTAGCCACCATTAGAAGGAGGATGAAAAAGAAAGGGTGAGGATCTAAAAATCTTTTGTACAAAACCTTGAAGTAAAAACGAAAATTTTAAGGGATTTTGGGGATCTCACCTCTCTTCAAAAAAAAGAGTCTTCCTTTGGAGAATTTTTTAAGAGTGCTCAATACTAGAGAGGTGCTTGCAAAAAGATACTTGTGAGATGGTTGTTGAGAATTCAAAGATTAAGAGAGTCTCTATCACATCTTTTGGAAAGGATATATTACAAAGGAAGCTTGATATCTTCTAGGGCTCAAATTCACTCCAATCAATGATGAGTGGTCTAGGTGGAACTTGCTCAAATTCACTCGAAGCAATGATGGAAACCCATACTTGAAAACATGTGTTCTAGGTGGAATATACTTAATGTGGATTTGAAAATTTTTGGTTTTATTGTCATAAGGCTAGTTATTTTATAATAATTTGAAAATTTTAGGAAGGATGTGTCGTTTAAAGACCTATATATTGAGTTTACATTGTGGAAACTTAGAAGTAAAGCTTTATGGTGTTTAGACTTGGCTTCAAAAGATAATGTAAGAAGGATCACACAAGAGCAAACTATAACAGCCTTAATAAATTAGTGGGAGACAAACAAGAAATTGTGCATAGAATACAATTTAGTCAAGTAAGATTTATCCATTTTTAATGTGACAATTTGCAAAACAATATGAGGATTCAATCACAACATTACAAATGGAAAGGTACAAAGTAGAAATGTTCACCCAAAAGTGATTGTGGATTGGACAATTTGTTTGATCCAAGGCTTTCTCCCCACAAATATACAAGCAAGAGGGAGAATGTTTGAGGTCTTCTTAAAGTATGGTAGTGACCAATTTTGTTTGATCTATCGATGATGTGGGTGGCATGTATCTTTTAGTTGACATAAGATTAGTAGATTAGTAACTAAAATTATGAGCAGCTAATATAAACCACTTGGGATCTCACAATACATATTAGTTATAATTTGAGTATAAACTTGGAGCATTCTAATATTCTTAAGGCTAAAAACTTCATTGTCCTAAATGAAGGGGAAATATTTCTTTGAAATAAATGAGTGCACATTGTATATATTGTATATATGCTAGAGCATTGCCATGTGTTGTTTTTTTTTTCCCTCTTGCGCTAATTTTGATGGGGCTGATAATTGAGAGAATCAAGCCTTCAAGATATGAAAATAAAATAATAAAATTTTCAAAATATTAGTTAACTAGGGGCAATCTTCCCTTCAAGAATAGGCTAGATCCCCCTAACCATGACTATAGCATGCCCTTACAAGCAATGCTAATAAATAAAGGACAAACTTTAGAAAGGGAGATATGTTTAAAAAGGACAAGGATTCGAGTCACATTTACACCTATTTTAAAGTTAAATAAGTTTCAAAGGTCATTTGGGAACCTTACATCATTTTATAGGGCAACCCTTTCTTTGGACAATTTATTTGGGAGCTTTGAATAGTAGAGAGATAGTAGTGAAAATATACTCAAGAGATAGTCAATGTGAACACACACACACACACACACACACACACACACACACACACACACACACACACACACACACACACACACACACACACACACACACACACACACACACACACACACACACACACACACACACACACACACACACACACACACACACACACACACACACACACACACACACACACACACACACACACACACACACACACACACACACACACACACACACACACACACACACACACACACACACACACACACACACACACACACACACACACACACACACACACACACACACACAAGGATAGAGAGACACTCTTTCACATCTTTTAGAAAGAATGTGTTGTGAAGGAGGCTTAGAAACTATGACCTCAGTTTCACTCCAAGCAATGAGACATCACATGCCCGTATGCATTCTATGTGGAATGTGTCCCATGTGGATTGCATCAATTTTGGCTTCCATGTGAGAAGGCTAGTCTTTTAATATTACTTATGAAATTTTAGAAATAGCATGGCATTCAAAGGAATGGATATGGCTTTAGTTGGTGGTTTGATGCCCCCAAAAAGTAAAGAATGCATATAAAAGGTACATCACCTTCATCTCCTTGAAGCTATGAAATAATTTCCTAAATATAAAATAAGGTTTAATGTGAGTAAAGCAATCAAATCATATAAAATTTTTAACATTTTTTTTCAATGTGAATAGATTTGCATTAGTAAATGATGAAATCAGATAAACATTATCCATAGAATAGTACATTTTGTTTTCTATTAAACCTTCATAACATTGCATCCCCTTTAGTTTCCCTATATTGGCTTCCCATTGTCACTCTTCTATGACCACTTCATTTATAACTAAGTATACTTGATAAAGAGTTTCAAATACTCCAAAGGTTTATCATTTGAGTGTATTATGGTGCAAAGGTTTCAAAAAAAAAAAAAACAAATCATATAATTTAACTAAATGAAAAATATCCAATTTGACCATTAAATATCACTAAGTTTGAAAATAAGCCCTTCCAACATGCTCACAAGAACCAACTCTTTGTTAGGGAAGAATAATATATGCAGTCATTAATGATGTCACTCTGCAACTTGTAATGTGTTACATAAGAGGCTATGGATACTCACTTTGTAAGAGAACCAAAAGAGAGCTAGAGATGTGAGCTAATGCATCAATCTTGCTACTTTCACCTTGAGAGATCATCAATATATCTTCTCCAATCATTAGCATGATTTCCATTTAGTATCTCTTCGTTTCAATTTAATTGCATGTCTTGTCAATTATATGACTACATTTCATTTCTTTCCACCATAACTGTAACAAGTGTTAGTGTGGTTTATTACAATGAGGATCCATGCTTCCATTATGACATCAAAGTACTTCATTCTAGGAGAATGCATTTATAGCTAAGATTTAGGAAAAGGAATCTCCATCCACCCACTTAACATTTCATTTGACTTTTCCAAGTCCAAGAATAGGCAACCAACTACCACCCCCACTTGGAGGGCTTGATTCTCTCCATTCACCAAATCATTTGAGGTAAGATTTTATGGGGACCTTACCACATCAAGATGATCCTCTCCAACATGAAAATCGGTAGGTTTTCTCTATGCAATAGGTAGCATTTGGATTTTCCCTGATTTGGCATAGATTTTTCCCTACCAAATTTGACCTAATTAGCTATTCATGATGAAGATAGTCCCAAGATCTACCTCAACCATTTGTTAGCCTAAATAGTCCCTTGACTTCACCCAACATGGCTCATGAAAATTTCTCTCCTATTGGGTGATATAGTTAGAATCCTCAGATATGGTCTAGTGATAGTCATAGCCAAGCTTCACAAAAGCTTATTTTCTATCATTTCTCGCACCTGTTGATGCTTTCCAATGTATAAAACTTCTTCAAAAGAATTTTCAAAATGTTTTTTCACTCTCGTTCTCTTATCCAATCCTTATCATGGATTCAAAGACAAAAAATTTTGATATGGAATAGCCATCCATACTTGGCAAGCAATGATGAATGGCTACCTCATGAAGAAGAAGTTACAACATGTTATATCCTTTGCTCAAAGTCAATGATGAGCTACATTGAGCTCTGTTGCAATCACCACAAGTTGTATAGCTCAAGCTCAAGCATCTCAATTAAGCCCTAGGCAAAAAAAGATGAACAAGTGCTAAGAATCATTATGACTAGCCTTGTAGATGAACTTGTCCATCATGTGAATGGGGCCAAGACTACATTTGAAGCCTAGCATACATTTGAAACTACATTTACAACCAACCATTCCATTACTAGCCTTAAAATTGAATGTTATGATTAAAGATGGAAAGCAAAGAATCAATTTCTAATGTGTAGACAACAAAATGAAGAGCCTAAAGGCCCAACTTTCCAATATTGAAGAATGAGTTAAGCATATAGATGTTGTGTCACTAAAAAGCATGACATCCAACTTTGATCAAAGGAGCAAGATCTTGAAGTAGAAGAATCAATTTCAAGCCTAGAGAATGTGATAAACTCTCTCCTAAAAGAAGAGAAGAGCATGGGATTGACATCCTACGAAGGAGACCTAACCTATGCAATTAAAATGAGGAAGTTGGACCCATCCTAAGAAGGAGAGCTAGCCTATGTAGTTAAAATGAGGAAGTTTTACCCATGCAAGCATTGTAAGAAGACCACTCACTAGTTAGAGTTCTACTTCTTGAAGTATCCTTACAAGAATTGTGGAAGACTAGGCCACAATGGATCAATGTATTATAGATTCTTAAAGGGGCCTATTATAGCAAATTCATTGGAGAACAAAGTAGAAGCAAAGAAGAAACTGTAGCATATGCTCAAACCTTTCTTGAATATGCCTTCTGATTCCTATAATTTGTAATGGCTAGGTTCTTTTTGTTCTTGGTATCTAGCCTCTACTACAGAAAAGTTGGTGGATAGCAAAGTAGAAGACAGAGAAGAAACTGTTGCATATGCTCTATGCCTTCTAATTCCTATCATTGTAATGGCTAGGTTCTTTTTGTTATTGGTATCTCCTCTATATTTCTTGTAATTCCTAAACTCCATAAATGCCAAATGACTTGAAACATTGGGATCTTAGACTTGTTAGATAAGTTACATATGACTTATCTTCTATCATTTTAGAGTGAGTACCACCTGGCCCATTTATCCCTTGTATCCTATCTATATCATCTATCCTATTTATCTTATTTATCCTATATATATTATCCTTTACCTATTATTTGGGCTAGGGAGGGTATTGGAAAGAGGTCCTTCCAACTAGCCCACAAGAACCAACTCTTACTTAGGGAAGAATAATGTATGCAATCATCAATGATGTCACTATGTATCTTACATTGCAACTTGTAATGGCCTATATAAGAGGCTATGGATACTCACTGTGTAAGAGAGCTAGAGATGTAAGCTAACGTATCAATCTTGCTACTTCTAGGTTGATATAAATCTCATCCATTGTATATTCTTCATTGATCAACATGATTTTGATTTAGCACATCTCTTCATTTCATAAGTGGGCCCCTTTATCATGCTTAGAAACAAAGCTTTATGGTTTTTGGTCTTGCCAGAAAGGCAAGCATAAACACCACGTGCCTCTAAATGAGCCAAAGTCATTAACAATACATTGATAATTAACAAGGAACTTGGCATTGTGTCATCAATTTAAAATTGACGTTAATAATAGTTAAGCTCATTGCCCTCTCCCTTTGGACTTTGTTTAGGTTATTTTTATTTAGTCTTTTTACCAAGTATTTAGTAAAATATTATAATCATTACACTTACATGGTCTTAATGATCTAAGAAGACTTCTTCAATGCTTTGTAATATTTCTCCTCTTTTACTTACACAATTACATACATCTTACCTCTACCTTTCTAAGAATTATAGAACTCATTCACATGGCAATCTTCACTCTTAGACAATGTTTGACTTGGCTTCAAAAACTAATTTAAGAAGCACAAGATAAGGGCCAACTATAAAGGCCCTAGTCCTCCAAGTTATCTAAAAATAATGTATTGATGTAAAATGTGTTTTCTCTTTAATATATGAATTATCACCTAACTTTCCAAATATTTATTATTTCATCAAAATTATTTCCTTTTTACACAAAATTTTCATTACATTTCCAAAAAATATCATTTCATTTGAAACAAGTGCCTAACTTTAACAAGAGGGTACAAGTGCACCCTATAATATTTTATTTGTGTGTGTGTGTGTGTGTGTGTCCCTTTTCTTACAAGGTCACTGATCCTGTATAAGCAAAAAAGCAAGGTGATTGGTAACAAAAAATTAAAAAGTGATAAGTGATGGGCATGCAATGGCTAAAAAAGATAGGCTACAAGAGCAAAAAGAAAGATGTTGGGCAATTAAAAATGTAAAAATTGTGGCTAATGGGCATGCAAAGGTAAAGTAAAAAAATCATCAAAAATCAAAAGCAACTACTCAAAAGCATACTAATTGCATTAAAGAGATTAAAATCAAAGTTAAAAGTGAAGTTGCATTTCAAAATGTAAAAATCTAAATATAGCTTGAAGGCATCATATACTTGAGAAAAAAATCAAAGAATTAAATTTGATGCCTAGGAAATCCAAATATTTCTTGTAAAATCATTTTCAAGTGGTGCCATTTGTAAAGTTAAATTTATAGGCACATAAATATGATACGCATGTGTGAGTCATTGTAAGAGACATATCAATGGACCAAAAAGCGAAGGTCATGAGTAATGAATTGATTGGGCATGGTGCTAAGAGAAAGAGTCCACCAAAATGTAAAAGAGCCTAACCATATTTAAAGTGGAAATTTTTGAATTTAAATCATTCTAGGCACATAAATATGCTATGCATGTTTGAGTGAGTGTAAGAGACGTATAAATGGGCCAAAAAGCCAAGGTCATGTGAGTAATGAATTGATTGGGCATGGTGCCAAGAGAAAGAGTCCACTAAAATGTAAAAGAGCCAAAGCATATTTAAGGTGGGAAATTTTGGATTGAAATCATTCTTATCTTTGTAGACTAAGTGTGACTTATCCTTTTTACCACATCTTCTATGCGCTTCAACTATGAGCTCTCTACTAACAGAAACAATTAACATTGCCTCTTCGATTGATTGAGAGGACAGGGTAGCCATTGTTCCATCTCTTGGGTAGAGAGTGCATATGTGTGTGCATGCGTGCATGTGTACATGTGTGTGTGTGTGTGTGTGTGTGTGTGTGGAGAGGAAGGGAGAACGTGAGGGTAAGAGAGAAGTTGAGCTCGCTTCAACTTGAAGGACAAGTGGAGAAGATCAATTTCTTATGCATGAGGAACATAAAATCAAAAAGCATGGACCTGTGAAAAAAGAAGCGACTATTGGAATTGGTGGAGTTTGAAGCTTATCAACAATATCTACACTATAATGCAATGAGTTTCCTTTGCCACTTTCTTTTAGTTTCAATAGTGTGAAAATGCATGGATCTAGAGCATGGTTATGGCAGATGGAACACAAAGACAATGTTCATGATGACATAGATTAGATAGACCAACTATTACTCAAGTGAATTAGGTTCCAAGATGGAAGCTTGGACTCATAAACACAATCTTGAGTATGACACTATAACTATGACTAAAAGGACAAAGTACAGTTGTATTCAATCATTGAATGATAAGAAGGTACATCACTTTATAAGCTCATGATGGTTTCCTTTTTTAACACTATGCATATGGAATTCAAGGGGACATCTCTTCCTAGAGCATACATCGTTTGTCATTTCTCAACACCTCCCCTCAAACGATGAGTTCCTACACTTGTTGGCTTTTGCCCCCCTACATGATGACATGGCTCGAGAGACTAGCTCATAGGTAGCCTAGTCAAGTTAAAGCTTGAAACTTTACATCTTTGGCAAGGGGTTTTTTTTTACAAGGCAACTAAGGGAAACAAAATCCACTATGGGAAAGATAATTTCTTCAAAACAATCTATCAGAGTTGTTGTTGATGGTGGAAGCATCTTCTTCTTCTTCACTTTCATTCATGAATTGATTCTTGTGGTTACTATTCTACACCTATTGTGCTCTGTTATGGTGGAAACATTCACTGGCTATATGGCCAATCTTACCACAATAATGACATGTCATCCAATCTTTGTTGTCAGAGTTGAATCATTGGCCTCGGCCTTTTGCTCCAACAACTCCTTTGGTGTATAAGAGATTTTCCCTAGATGATGGGACACCATCCTTTGCATTCTTGTTCTTCTATTTATTCTCTTCATCAAGAAGAGAGTGCTCAATATCTTTCTGTGACAAATTAGGTACATTGTTGAGAGTAGAGACAAGATTTTCATAAGGATCCTGGTTTAGACTAGCAAGGAGTACAACACTAGCTTCATCTTCATCTATTGTTTTCTTTAGACTGCCAAGTTGAGATTTTAGACTTTTGAATTTGTTAATGTGCATAGTCATTGAAGTGTTGTTTTTTATGTCAAGCTTATAGAACTGCATTAACAACTTGACCTTAGAGTTTTTGGCTTGACTTCCAAAGTTCCTGTCAACAAGCCTTTTTAGCATCTCCTAATGCCATAGATATGGTGCAATACATCATCAAATAGTCCCCAGGCAATTCCAAATCTATAGTGAGCTCTAGAGAGTGTAGCTCAATAATTAAAATCACTATTGATGATAGTAGTAAGAGAAAGTCAAGCTTTCAATTTTCTGGCTATGGCTGCCAACAAATAGATGGCTAGGGTTTTGCTCTGTGTGAGTAGTAGAGGAAGAATTTTGGGAAACCCTCTTGGGTGAGGTTAGCCCACTTGGGGAAGCCCTATGGTGGCAGAGCAAAGATTGTGTCGCGTGCAGGTCAGGAAGATGCACAAATTTCTATTCAACGAAAGCTATGCCAAATCTGAAAGAAACATCAATGTCGGCCGATGTCGTCACTTATGTCAAGCTTTGAGGTGCTAAGAGGGTACGCCTTGACCTGGAGAAGAAGTCTCCAAAAGGATGCACAACCTGAAATGACCTGGTTTGCTCACACTACCTCCTCCAAGGTCAGTAGGTATGACAGTCTATAGGCATACACATGGACAGAAAGTAATAATTTGTGCAATGTTGGGCAGTAGAGACTCCAATGCTCTACTATAAAGTGACACAAAGATCCTTATTGAGTTAGGGAACACTTCTTCAGAAGGATGCTTGACGAGATTTGGCTTGTGGAGGAAGATCCAGGAGCTCAAAGCACGGTAGTTGCATCATGTAGTCTTAGCTATGGCCGTCATGAAGGTTAAGATGAAGTTGAAGCTGAAAAATGGAGTCATGAGTTGGATGTAAACTAAACAGATATGACCAGAGGTGAAGAGAGACTAGGGAAGCAATGTATGGAGTTATGCCATGCTCAGTAGCTGAGCTCTGATACCGTGTGAAAATACATGGATCTAGAGCATGGCTATGGCAGATGGAACACAAAGACATTGTTCATGATCACATAGATTAGATAGACCAACTATTACTCAAGTGAATTAGGTTCCAATGTTAAATGTTGAAATGACCTATTTTTGGTTGATTTTTGTTGTTTTTGAGAGCTAAATGGATGATTTTACATTGATGATTGATTAGTTTGAAAGTGGTTTGAGAGCGTTTTGGATAGGGTGGAATGGTTTTGAGAAGCTCATAATGTTTTTCAATAAAGATATGAGGCTCTGTGATGTTCTATTAGGTTTTGTTGAGGTTATGTTTGTTTTTTATAACTTATATTTTGTTCTGTTTTTCTTCTATACGAAAGGGTGGAGTAATGATTGATGAAGTTTGAGGTTGTTTGAAATCTTACTGAATTGTTTTTTCATGATTTTGATTGGTTTTAGTTGAGCTGGATGCTTTCTAATAACCTTCTATAACCCTCTGTTGAGCTTCTGTAGATCCCCTATTCTTGTTTTGTTCTATTCTGTATGCCTCTGTAGGTGTTCTGTCGGATGAGGGTATAGTATGGGAAAGTTTTCTAGCCTTGGAAAGAGGTTAATGTAAGTTCAAAAGAGCTCAAATAAGTTGAAGAAGTTGCTACTGAAGACTTGAAGTAAAGATTAGAGTGAAGTGACAATAGTGAGCTACGAAGAGTCACTGTAGTGGCTCTGGTGACCTTTCATATCAGACACGCCTCTTTCCACCATAGCTCTTGCTTTTTCTCACGTGCTTCCACTTCGGGCTCACTCCCTTCAAATTGGTATCAGAGCTGACCATTCGAGGAGCTTCTTCATCCTTTGCTTTAGCTTAGATTCAAAGCTTCAACTCAAGGTTTCATGGTAGCCATTGTTTCTTTCTCTTGAGGTATGCATTGAGTCTTTCCTTCTTCTAGCTTGTTCTAGCTTGGTTTGTAGTTGTTGAGGACTTAATTGAGCCTTGTTGAGTGCTTATTGAGCTAAGGAGTAACCATTTTATCCATTTTTGAGTGGATATAGAGCATGCTATAGAAGTCATGGACAACTATGGTAGCTTGACAACACTGTCGTATTTTGGCCATAACTTTTGCAAATTGTATCGAATTTAGTCTTTCTATAGCTAGAAACAAAGAGCATGATGAGATCTACAAATCTAGGCACTCATGAAATTGACTCTGTGCAAATTTTTATTCTATATTTCACATAGAATAGAACCGTTTTAGTTTGAATAGCAAATAGTAAATTCCATATTGCATGTTTGATGCTTTGGGGATGCTATTTTGGTATGGTCTTAAGCAAGCACCTAGGGAATGGTACCACAAGTTTGATGCTTTTATGCATTCATAGAGATATAGCTCTAGTGATATGGATTCATGTTTATACATGAAGAAGGTTTGCGATGACAGCCTTATGATTTTATTGCTCTATGTGGATGATATGCTTATTGCTCGGAGAGCTCATAATGAGTTGGATGCCTTGAAAATTTAGCTTAAGAATAGATTTGAGATGACAGTCATGGGACAGTAGGCCTTGCATATTCTTGGGATGTGCATCACATGTGATCGCTCTAAGGAACTCATTTATCTATCACGAAAGAAGTATATCTAGAAAGTCCTTGAGCGGTTTTATATGCAGGATGGTAAGCCTATTGGCTATCCTCTACTTTCTCATGTGAAGGTTAGTTAGGCCATTTGTCTGTAGTCTAATGAGAAGAAGGCTAAGATAGCAAAGATTCCTTATGCCTCCACCGTGGGTAGTTTGATATATGCCATGATATCCACTCACCTTGACATAGCATTTGCAGAGGGAGTTATGACACACTATATAGTTACACCTGACAGATGGCACTGGGATGCTATCAAGGGTATCATGAGGTACTTGAAGGGCACAATAGCTATATGCATATGTTATGGTGGCTAGGATACAAGAGTCATAGTGTACACTGACCCTGATTATGTAGAACATGTGGACAGTAGAAAGTCCACCTTTGGCTATGTCTTCACCTTTGCTAGAGGTGTTGTTTCTTGGATGTCCAGCGTGTAGAAATGCATGGCCCTCTCTAGTACCAAGGTCAAGTATATTGTAGCCATTGAGGCTTGCAAGTAGGTTGTTGGGGGTAAAGGTGCATGTGCCTAGCCACTTGTGTATTACTACATTGATAGTACCTACACACTTGTACATTGTAGGTGGTAGGCACCCATCATTGTCACTACATTCTTTATTCTTTCAGTGACATTTGAATAAAGGGAAGGCTGGTCACACATTGTGATTGTGGAAATTTCCACATCTTGTGTTTCTCTCTCTCTTGCTTTTGCTCCTTCCAACATAGCTCTTGCTTCCACTCGTGTGCTTCCACTCTAGACTCACTCCCTTTACTAGCCAATAGGGTTTCTTTTCCAACTAACTCTACATTTGCTAGTATAGAGAAAATCATGAGGGAGGCTTTCACTCTCAATGCTTAGTATTATTTTGCATTTCCAAATAAGATGTATTGGTTGATTTTTGTAGTTGTTGGTATCAAGTAAGGTTCCCCCATTTGAATTCAAGCATCATGCATCATAACATTGTAATTGGATCCTTCATTAATGAAAGCATCAAGGTTGTGTCTCTTTTTGTGGTGACTTTAATCTTAATATAAGAAAGTGGTACAATTTTCTCATATTTAGGGTGTCAAGTCTTGTGACACTTATTGTGCATACATTAATCAATTAGTTGTTTGTGTGCTTATCTTTTGAGTCTCCCTCTTTGGATAGTTATTATTGGTTTGTTCCATCATTAGCTAAAGCTCCATCTTTGTCTAGAAGATCATAGTTGTACATAAGGTTTAGGTCATACACCCTTGTGTACTTCCATTTGTGAGCTTCCAAGAGTTCTTCTTGGGGCTTCAAATTTGCTATCAGGTTATTCTTCAAGGCTTCTCTAAGAAATTCAAGTCCTCTTATTGGCTCTATCTTACTAGTAGATTCTTGAAAATTTGTGCTAGAAGCATTTCCTTTAATTGCATTATTGTCATCATGAAAAGAGATATTGAGGATAGGACTTCATCCAAGGTAGTTGATGGTTTGCTTGCTTTCTTAACTATTCTCTTATAATCCTCCTTGCCATCTAAGAGAAGGAAAGTCAATGGTTGCAAGGATATGCTATTAGTCATGATCATCCTTTGGGCAATGAATGTACTTAGTGAGAGCTATATATTTAGACATGCTTTGTGAATCTCCTTTAGCGATAGCATCTAGATTAAGTAATAAAGTCTTCTAGGTGTCTATCTCCAAACATGGTTCTAACTTATTACACTTTTCCTTTGGCACATGTACATAAGATTCACAACCAAACACTCTTAGTGATAAAATAGGATTCTTCCTATAGACTTTGTAGGTATAGGCCCACGTATATCACTATGCACTAAACACCATATTAGAGATTTTGGGAATTTTCTAAGTCCCATTTTTAATAAATGTCTTATTTTCATGTATGAAAGAGAGCACTATGTTTATTTTTGTCTTTAAAAGGCACTTTTTTTGTTACAAATGTGAGACCGCACATCTTGATAACTTAAGTGATGAAGTATAAGCTATGTGGCTATTAGGAGATTTGGATTTCAATCTATCTTTTCTAGCATACTAACAAAATGCGATGTTGTATGGTGGAAGAAACATCAAGGAGCCTTAGTTAGGATATATCTAAGAAATTTCCAAGTTTGATATAAGAATACAAAGGTTTGAAGGAGCATAGAGAGAATTCAGAATACAACACCCTCAAACATTATATGAAGTTATGTTATCATGGCCAAATTTTATAATATTATGGATTTAAATATAGTATGAGTTTTTTCTTTTAGATATAGCATAATTTAAAGTGACATGCATAAGTTTCATGAACTAAGACCTTAAAAAGAGTCACCACTAACTAGGTGTGGCTTAATAACTTGATCTGATATCATATAATAGTAGGCTTGGACAACCTATGATGTGATGGTTTTTTTTTTTGTAAACCAACAGACACAAGTATGTTAAATAATTGCTGATTCCATTTGTGTTTTTTGTATGTATATGCATATATAAATGTCATTTGTTCAAAAGTTCTATCTATCTTAACAATATGTGGATAAGATGAATATTGGCTTTGGCCAAAATCAACTAGCTTAACGCTTTGAAAGCTAAATGAGCTTACATATCATAAAATGAAGATTTATATACCAAGCTAGAAGTTTATGATTTTTTAAAGACCAAAGATCTAACCCTTGATCAATGGTTTGTGTTTTCAAAAAAATAGACATTAATTTTATTATTAATTAAAACTTAGTTGTTAGCTAAGATATAAAGTACAAAATTGGACTTAAATCACTTAATAAGAAATTTTAACACAATATAACTAATGTTATTGAAAGAATAGAAAACATAAGTAGAATCTCTCATTAATATTGGTGGTATTTAAAAACACTAAGATAACTACATAAAACACTTTAAATTTCTAACAAGCACATATTTCATAGCCATGCAATTTATTATGAAAGCCCTTAAGATAAGCGATATATTTATCATGGGAGTCAAAATTAGTCCATATAGAGTCACTACCTTATCACATCATGTATATTGGAAAAATACAACTTTTGTAGATTCTGTATAATATCGTTTATGAAACGTTTTTGATATCCTAATTGATGAGCTAGTTGCATTGCTTCCATATCTTTCAAAGTAGAGAATAAAGGAGTTTGCTTCAACTTGGATAAGTGCGAGCTATTCAATGTGAGAGATGGATGGTGTGAGGCATTTGTTGAGGATGTTTGTATAATAGATGGTATCTTGAAGCAAGATGTGATTGAAGGTTGAATATATCTTCCATCTTTATCAACTGTGGTCTTGTGTGGTGTTGATGATGAATATGGAATATCATCATTCTCTACTCTCGTTAATTCATCAATGATAACCTCGAATCGTACATGCAATTCATGTCCATATTGAATTGGCTCTTGTCCATATCGATCAAACTTGATGACTTCATGTGCATCGTGGCATTTGCTTAAGCAAGTCAAGTATGGTAGAAGTTATTTGATCAAGATAGAGTAAACATGATTAATATAAAATGTTTTTGGATAAATGCAGTTCTCAATAAGATTTGGACATCCTTTGTAGTAAGGGTTGTCATCTATGAGAATAGTCTTGGTATCTTGACAAACATGTCCATATTGATCCCATGCATACTTTAGAGGCTTGAACATTGCTTCTACTCCCATCTTATATGGCATATACATGATTTTGAGTGGATGTCTATGACATTGTTCTTGGCCCCAAATCATGAAGAAAAGATACTTTCTTTTTGCATGGATCTCTAAGAACTTAATAATTGCTATGATATTCTTACATAAAGTTTTGACCAAACTCCCACTTGGAATCTTGTAAATAAGGCTTCAAGAAACTCCATACATCCCGATCGAAGAACAAGCCATTGCTTTCCCATTTGAAAATTTTGGAGCTTTTTAGACTTATAGCAAAGCATCATTGTAAAAGAAAACCATTGAGATCAAGTATTACACATAATTGTGTTATATTTCTTATCAAGGACACATCATTACACCATCATGCTCTACTATTGTTGAATATGTTAAGTATCCAAAAGAAGCACATTAGATTCATTTACTTCCTCATCATTCTACTTAATGTTTGAGCTATAAGTTGGTATAAAACACTAAAGCAGTTTAACTTCATATTGATAAATACATGCATAGATACTAGTTAATAAATGATGTCTTAGGAAAAGAGACATTTGACCAATTTGACCATGTGGACAAATCTAGCCAAGAGTAATATCATGAGGTGAATAAAACATATATGATGATCTCTTTGAGGTAAAATCTATTCTAATAAAGTCATTTTTCCATACCTACTTTTTATCGCTAAATTACAAGTATACTTGGACTACTAACAATAGAGCATTGTAATTAGTTGCAAAAATTGTCTTATCATTATAATATTAAACATACTAAAATTCTAAAAGGCCTTAAAAATGGTATGTATGAAGAAGGTGTTTATTAGTCCTAATTATTACAAGAAAATTTAAACATGATACATTTCACATGTGACCAAAACCACTATCACGTATAAGTGATTCATGTCAATTTAATTGAGATAAGATATACTCTATTTGGATAAAGTTTTCATAGTTTCTTCTTAAGGATTAACCATTCTATATTTGAGCTAGTTATATCCCATAGATATTTAAACTTATGAGTTGTAACAAGCATTTTATCTTAATATTCCATATACACATCTCAAAAGACACATTGGATGTAAAATATTTGTTGTAATATTTACTAGTAAGGTAAAACTCCTTTGGGGGGTACAATGAAACTTTTTTGGGGTGTGAAATATTGTTGGCTCTCTTATCCTAAGGTACATGCATAGACATACACTAGTGATGTAGTAAAAGAGATTATAAGAGATAAGAGATTTGACCATGTGTAGACAAATCTAACCAAAACTAATATGACAAGATCATTACACAACACATATGAGAGTTTAATTGAAATAAGATCTAAAATAAACTTAAGTAAATGTTGCATAGCTAGCTCAAATTTTTCATGACAAAAAGAAAGATCTATATAATTCTATGAAGGCTCTGTAAGAATCCATCACTGTGACGGTTGGGAATGATGCAAAATGCCCTACTGAGGGCATAGGTACTATTTTCTTTGTTACTGCAAATGGTGAACTCAAGTATATTTCAAATGTGTCATATTCTCTAGAGATTAAGAGAATTCTGTTGTGAGTTGCTTCTATAACTGATCTTGGCCATGAGGTGAGGTTCACTAAGATAGGTGCAGAAATTATCAACAATGCTAGCAAAGTTGTTGACAAAGGAGAAAGGAGGAACAACCTGTATGAGCTAAGTGCTCTTACAGCCACCATTAGTGTGGGCACATGTAAACTTTAGCATTAAATAATTAGTCAAATTGGTTTTCAGTGTTTAAGGAGATGCATAAGCAAGGTATGATTGCTTACTAACATGTAGTAAAACTAAAATGAAGGAACCATGTGAAGCTTGTATGATGGGCAAGCAACAGAGAAATGCATTTCCACAAGAAAGCAAGAATAGTGTGAAGGCTCCTCTAGAGTTGGTGCATGCTGACTTGTGTAGTAAAATGCCTACAAAAGCTTTTGGAGGATCTTCTTATTTTATGTTGATCATCAATAACTACAGTAGGAAGATGTGGGTGTACTTCCTACGCGATAAGGCTCAAGCTTTTGGTGAGTTTGAAGAATGGCTAAAACTTATTGAGAATGAAACAAGGCAAAGTGTGAAGAAGTTTAAAATAGATGGTACTGGTAAGTTCAACTCAAAGGAGTTTGGAGACTTTTGAAATAACAAAGGGATTAAGTATCAATTGACGACGCCTCATACACCTCAACAAAATGGCATTGTTGAATTTTGAAATTGCACCAATGTGGAAATGGCAAGGTATGTGCTTAAGGGCAAGGGATCACCTAATCAATTTTGGGCAAAAGCTGTTAATAATGCAGTCTACATTCTCAATCGGAGTTACACAAAGGCTCTTAAGGGCAAAACTCCTCACGAGGCCTAATCTAGTAAGAAACCATATGTCTCCCCTTTGTCTCACATTTTAGAACTTTTGGATGTGAATGTTATGCACATGTTCCAAAGGATAAGAGAAACAAGTTAAATCCAAAAAGCACAAAATGTATCTTCTTGGGTTATAGTGATGAGCAAAAGGCTTACAAGTTGTATGACCAAGAGGCAAAGAAGATCATAGCGAGTTGTGATGTGGTATTCAAGGAGTAGCCACATACAGTGGAGGAGGAAAATATAAGTTCTTCCACTTTATCATCTAGCAAAGAAGTAGTCCACTATGAACCTATCCCAAGAGTTGTCCCTACTCTCAAGGAGAAGGAAGCATCATCTCTAGATCATGAGAACAAAGTTCATCAACTTGCAATCACGCCATCAAAAAAGCCATTGCTGCGATGGGTGAAGCATCTCTATGATTGCAGTAATCCTATGCCTACCACAATTGAGGAAAAGGCAGATGGACCAAGGATGTCACTAAGAATAGAGGAGAAAAGAAAGGCATCTACTCACATAGTCAATATGGCCTTGATGGTTGATATTATGAGAGAAGTAAAGGAGACATCAGACTTGGAAGGAGCACTTGCCGATCCAGCATGGAGAGCAGCTATGCAAGCTGAGTATGACATCATCATGAAGAATGATACTTGGGAGCTAGTGGATTGGCCATAAAAGAGGAAGGTTATTGGCACCAAGTGGGTTTGGAAGGTAAAGTACAAGGCTGATGGTGGCAGCTTTGAAAAGTACAAAGCTAGATTAGTTGCATAGGGATTTTCACAGGTTGAAGGATTTGATTTTCAATAATCATTTGCTCCAACTACTAGAACGACCACTATTCGCATAGTATTTGTAGTGGCTACTCATAAAAAGTGGCCAGTTTACCAAATGGATGTCAAATTAGTGTTCTTGAATGGTGACATCAAGGAGGAGGTGTATGTGGCTCAGCCACCGGGGTTTGAGGCCCCCTATTCTAAGAACAAGATGTATAAGCTGAAGAAGGCATTGTATGGGCTGAAGCAAGCCCCTAGAGCATAGTACCAGGAGATAGATAAATTCTTTTTATATTTGAATTTCAAAAGATATGCCTCAAATGCTAATTTGTATGTTCATATGGATAGTGATAAGTCTCTAGTGATTATCCTATATGTGGATGACCTTCTTATTACATGTGACTATGAAGATATCATCCATCAGACGACTTGAAAGGCTTTGAGCTCTGAGTTTGAAATGAGTTTGGGGATTTAAGTCTCTGCCAAAATCTTCATCTCTTAGGAGATCTTAAAAGCATTTGGCATAACTAAGTCTAAGGAGATAGCTACACCTATGGAGGTCAATGTGAAGTTATCCATTGAAGATACATCAGTACTTGTAGACATTGGGAGGTACAGGAGATTGGTGGTTGGCAGCCTCATCTATTTGCGTAACACTAGGCTAGATATCAGTTTTGCTATTGGGGTTTTGAGCAGGTTCCCAAATAAACCTTGAGAAAGTCATTGGAAAGTTGGGATGCGGGTGCTTAGATACTTGAAGGGAACTCTTGACTATGGTATCAGATACAATTCCGAAAGTGATCTTATGGGAAAATGTGACTCAAATTGGGTAGGTGACATTGATTCCAAGACATTAGTTTCTGGATATTTTTTCTCTTTAGGTTCATGAATTTTCTCTAGGATCAGTAAGAAGCAACCAACTATGGCATTGTCTTCTATCGAAGCAGAGTACAAGGCATCTTGCTTTGTTGCATGTGAAGCAATAAGGTTAAGGAGGATCCTATGGCATATGGGAGTATAGGATGAAGATCCAATAGTGCTAAAATGTGACAATTAGAGTTGCATTCCCATTGCCAAAAATCCAAATTTTCATGCATGCACCAAACACATTGAGATCTAGTTCACTATGTGCGTGACTTGATTGAGGATGGGAAAATAGAGCTGGTCTACTGTACAATGGAGGAGAATGAAGCAGATATCTTTACCAAAGATATTACGAAGGATCTCCTTTGAATTCATCTTCAAAAACTTGGCATTGGGCCAAGAATGTCGTTCACATGGGTGGACATTGAGGGGAGGTATTAGATATGATCAATGCCCCACCCTCATAAGGTGCCACCAATAATCCATGGTGCTCAAATTTATAAGGCCTCCATTATGAGGAGAAGTCATGTGTGAGCACGGACATTGGGTGGGTCCTAACTTGTATGTCAGACGGTGTCTATGTGACCGAATGGCAAAAAGATAACCTTTGTGGATCCAGCCTTTGGGTTAGATAGAGTAGTTATGCTGGTAGCAACTCGAGGCACAATGCATCGAGTTGTGCAGTGTGGGAGTTATCAAGGGCCCCTATTTTATGGGGTCTAAGGGCTGCTGACATTTTTCCCATTGTTGCTAGTGCCCTTCTTACGTACAAAAGAAATATTGTCTTCTAGAGGGGTGGGGAGCACCACCTTGACCATGTCCTATTCCTCTAAGACCCATGCCAGGAGATGGATAATTTTCTTAGGTGCCTTGCCACCCTCCTATGTGGGCAAACAAACTATGTGAATTATACCAAAAGACCTCTGTACTATGAGTAGAATTCGTTTGAATTCACCCCATCACTAATTAGCCACAATCAACTACCACCAAGTGGCCCAAATTGTTACATTTGGTACACTAGAGGGTTTAGGTTGTAGACGTGCAAGTGCCCTCTAAATATTTGTGGCCGTTTTCCTTCTTCTAGGACTTTTTGGGCTACTTGCCATCCTCCTCCTTAGAGTGCTCCTCATCATTGCTACTATCTTCCTTGAGGTCCTCATCCAAATCCGAGTCATTATCATCCAAATTGTGACTTTTTTCATTTGACTTATTACACTGCTTTCCCTTCCCTTTTCTATTCTTGGAAGGAATCAATTCCCCCCATAGGGCTTGTTGAGTAAAATGGTTTACATCATTGACTGCCAAATCTTCCATAGCCAATGCTCTACAGTTGCTATCATGGTGTAGCCCTAGGGCATAACATCTCTCCCATAGACTTATTATCTTGAGCAATAATCTTGCCCACCAGCACCCAAAATCAAGCAGTGTAAGTTTGGACATTGGAATCTCCTTACTTAGGGATTTGCAACAAGCGGTCTAGCTTTTGTGTATTCGTTTGATCCTCTTGAAAGTGCATCACGGATGCTGCCTTTACCACAGCCTAAAATAGCTCATCCTTACTTCTTTGCTAGCCTTACCACTACCTTCTTCCACATGTAGGATTCAAACACTACTTCCTCATGGGTCGTATTATTTTGAGTGGGGAAATTTATGGCATAGGCTGCCTCAAATTGCCAAACAAAGGTATTTGGATCATGTGATGTCGATCCCATGAACTTGGAAAAGGGCACTCGAGTTGCATTAGGATGCTATAATGGGGAATGGAAGGAATGACAATTGGAACTATCAAGGAGAGGTGTTGAGTAGCTAACTTTAATGGTGTTGAAGGGGTGATTGGAAAAGGTGTTGGAGATCCCTGAGTCAAAGGAAGTGATTGCAATTGTTTGGGATACGATGATGCAGGATTCCCATCCTTATCAAGCTCATTAATATGGGAGGTAAATAATCCTACAACAAAGTATGTACCCGTCATTGCTCACACTGCAAATACCACCCAACCATAGGTGTATCATGTGTATTTGGAGGTGTCAGTGGACCTTGAGAGCATGTGCATAGGTAGACTCATGACTAAGGAAAGATTAGTTGGTTGCAAAGTGTAATCAAGAATAGATATACTTAAGAAACATAGAAATTTGACATATTTGAACCCAATACTAAGAATTGGATACTTAAGGAACATTACTTCATTGCACAATTTTGGAATAGAATAAGCACATAACATATTACTTAAAGAGTGTGACTAAAGGAAAGGCTTCTGGCACAAAATTTCAAGCATCTACCAATAAGCTAGAGCTAACAAAAATCATTGAATTTCTTAAAGGAGCCTTGAAGAATAACCTGATAGCAAATTTGAAGCCCTAAGAAGAACTCCTAGAAGCTCACAAATGGAAGTAGACAAGGGTGTGCAACCTAAACCTCATTTACAACTATGCCCTTCTAGAGAAAGATGGAGCTTTAACTGATGATGAACAAACCAATAACAAGTTGTCCAAAGAAGGGGACTTAGAAGATGAGCACACCAAAAACTAATTGATTGACATACACACAGTAAGTGTCACAAGACTTGACACCATAAAGATGAGAAATGGTACCACTTGCTTATATTAATATCAAAGTCACTACAAAAAGAGACACAGCCTTAATGCTTTCACTAATGAGGGATCTAATTACAATGCTTGGATGCAAATCAAGGAACCTTAGTTGATCTTGGCAAATACAAAAATCGACCCGTATGGGGATAATATGTACACCTTATTTGGCAATGCAAAATAATACTAAGCATTGAGAGTGAAAGCCTCTCCCATGATTTTCTATGTACTAGCAAATGTAAAGGGAGATGAAAACAAAACCCTGTTGGCCAGAACCATTAAAAAAACATGCCAAGTGCAATGCCAACTATGATGCTCATCACATACACTTAGCCTTATCCAATATGAAAATCATATTGTCTTTTAGCAAGAATAATCTTGTTTCTACAAAGTTGAACATGCCACCAATATCTTTAGCAAAACATAGTGACACCTCTAATAAGGAGGGTAAAGCCTTATTCAAAGAGGTAGTAAAAGCACAAGAGGACAAACAAAACCCATTGAGTAAGGTACTAACCCTAAAGAAGCCTAAATGAAGTGAAAAAAGCACAAGCAATGAGGTTTTTTCTCTTGTGAAACAAGTAAGTAGATCTATATATAATAAATTAAGACTACCATTGATACCAAAGAAGGATTAGCACCAGACTAAATTGAGTTTCCAAGATCTTATTGCACATCCAAGGTTACTACATTGGAAACACATGGATCTAGCTACCCAAGCTTCAATGACCATCTACTCCTTCTCGATCTATGAAGGAATCTTTGATAGTAGCTAAAATATGCCATCAACAACTACCCCAACAAGCTACACAATCTCAAGCAAGAACTCTTAAACCAATAACTAAGAAAAAAACCATACGATTGTGTGTACAAAAAAGGAGCCTACAATGCCAACAACAATGAATTCCTTGATGCAATCTCTATACTACCTCGACTTCTAAACAAAAGCAAGTGCTCCAACCAAAAGTATTGTTGGACACTTATCAATGAGACTATTGGGTGGTCTTAAGATTGGACCTCATTTAAATAGCTACCTATTTAGATTAGTCCCATCTTAAAATTGAGTCTTGTTTAGTTACTTATGAAAGTAAGATTGAACCTCAATGTTTATGGGTGCCTATTTAGACAAGGCTCAAATTTAAATTGAGCCTCATCTACATACTTTTAACTAAGATACAATATTACTTTTAGAATGCACAAGCTTACTTTTAGAAGTATGTTGATGAGGCTCAATTTTTAAGTTGAGCCTTGTCTCCAACTTTTAAAAGGATGCACATGAGACTTAATTTTAAAATTGAGCATGGGACTTTTAGAAGTATGTACATAAGGTTCAATGTGAAAATTGAGCCTTAGTTAGAAGCATGTAGATGAGGCTCAATTCAAATTTGAGCCTTGTCTAAATAGATACCTAATTAGATGAGCCTGAATCTTAATTGAGTCTCCATCTAGGTGTTGAGCTTAAATATCTAATGAGCACCTTCATCATCTCCATATTGACCTTGTCTACATTAAAATTGGTACCTCATTAAATCAAGTATTGTGTCTTGTCCACATCTAAACATGTACCTATTTAGATGACTAGATATTGAGCTTCATCTACCTACTGAGTACCTACTTGAATGAGGTACTAGCTACTTCTAAATAGCTTTTTGTTTAGGAATATCAATTCAAACATTTAAATCAAGCACCATCTAAACTACTAACTTCTAAATATGTATGTATTTAGATGAAAGTCAAATCTTAAGATTGAGCCTTGTAATATAGTATTAAAGCTTTAAAAGTTTCAAAGTGACTAGAGGAGCCAATTAAACAATGGGTGCCAGTTGGGTGACACTTTTTGAGTACTACCAAGGGTTTATAATATAATATCATGAGACCAATTAAGTAACACAACAAAGCTATTGACTTGATGGTTTGCATTACGTGGCCAAAGGAAAAGACTGTGTGATGATGGTTCAAATCCGCCAAATCCCTTGATAAATTTTTTAGTAGTGGTTCTTGCCGCCCTAATCCACCCTTCTCACGAGAAGATGATGACGATGCACCTTGCCAACAACCACAAGTTCAATAGCTCAAACAGAACATAGAAGGTTCTTATTATGTGATGTTCTTGGATGCATCCTCGGAAGACACGGAGGACGAGTCCTCGAGACAAGAAGTAACTAATCCCCAAAGCAAATCCAAAATAGCTCTAATACGTTTTCACTTCCCAAGGAGCAACCTAAGTCTTCACTAAAAGAGGAAGTTGGTTCTAGTGAATCATCAGAAGAGAAGAGTACTCCCTTGAAGGAGTTGGATCTATACCAGAAGCAATCCGTGGTGGAACCTTCATCCGTGAAGTGGAAGGTGAAAAGCAATTAACATTCATGGATGTAGATGGTACCGAACGTCACCTGAAGGTGGGCATCAATCTTCCAGAAGAAGAACTGTGGTCTTGCATGAATCACTGAAGGAGAACTTGGACGTGTTTGCATGGTCGTATAAAGTTTTGAAGGGTATTGATCCTCAGCATAGGCAAGACATATGAGGCTTTTTTATTCTTCCCAAGCAAGAACACATCAAGGCGCAAATGCTCTTTTTTTTTTTTTTGGCAAATTAATGCATCTATATATCAAGGGATGCATACCAAGTTAGGTCACGTCATTTTATTGGCTCCTCTATCATGTATTTGTTTTGTGTTTACCACAATATAATAACCATTTGAGCAAGAATTTGAAGTACATACAATATATGTTAAGATTGAGATAGAGTTCAAGAAAGTTAGCTCTCTTTACATGATGCTCAAACTTAAGATTATTTAGGCCTCATGAAACATCTTGGCTTATTTGTCAATAGACATAGACTTAAAATGCAAAATTTCCTACTCTTTATTTATGCTCCACAAGGTTGAGATTAAAAATGTATCAATAGTTCTAGGGATTAAGCCTTCTAGAAGATGGTTGTAAGGTCAATTTTTATCCTTATGACTAGACGTTCCTCTTATAAACTGTGTTGACCTAAACATAAATTTTAGTAGATAGAGCTTGATGTTTTGAATTGCAACAATAGTATGGTCATAAAATTCGATAACTTGAAAGGACATGCAAAACCAATAATAACATTTTAAACTACTATAAAACCTAATCTTGTAAGTAAAGCTCAAGTGACATGTAACAAACTTTCCACTTTAAAAGCAAAGAAATCCATAAGTTATATCAATCTTTGCTATATTTTTCACCCTTTGGAAATGAAGGGGAGGGTATTCTCAATAAACTATGTTGTGCTATAGACTACACAAGTTGTTATGTAAGTGTCAAATATTGTTGGATCTTCTTATATCTATTCTAAAAGTGGCACTTGAATGAGTGCCAAAATTTCTAAATGTGACTTCAAGTAGACCATTCATTGAATTGCAAGTGTAAATGCAACTTCAATATAACTGGTTTTGTTATGCACTAATGTGAATAGGGTTCCTCCCAAACTAGTTCAAGTTAAGGGCCAATGTAAAAAGGGTTTAAATCCAAGGAAATGATTTAAGCCTTCATTTGTAAGGTTTTAAGGCATGAGAAAAAAAGGCTTATGAAGCCTTTTTTACTTCAACTAGGTCACATACCTATGTCAAAATTGTGTTGATTTTTTGAGGATCAAAATATGCATTTTCTAGAATTGATTCAATCCACATCAGACTCATGTACTAGTTTCTTGATTTCGGAGTCCAAATGCATACACAATTAGCAAGATGTCAATCTCTCCTCTTCTCTATTATAGACACAAGCTGCATCCCTGCAAATTTCAAAACTTAAATTGCTTTGAAATTTTCCTGGCCTCTCTTTCTCTATGTTGGAGACATATCTTGGAGTTCCTTAAACAATAATCAGCATTGATTGAGCTCAAGAATAGTGTAAATTTTGACCACAAATTTTAAGCTTTGTATATATTTTGTGTTTTGGTCCTTACCTTACTCCTTCCATCTACGTTGATGGCCCGTCACTTAGCACCCTCTTCCAGCACAACATCTCACTATGCATGTCTGTGGGGGGGAAGAAGGTTGCTACTTGTTTCGAAGTAAAAGCCAAGAAAATCAATGTAGTTAATGCAAGAACTCTTTCGCTATGCTCAATGGCAATCCTCAAGTTAATACATTCTTCAATTCGACCAAATCTAAATATAAAAACCTAGCACTCGGTAAATTTATGAGAAGCATTTGTCCCGTGACCACTAATGAATGTTTCCTTTAGTTATTATCTATTCCTTGTTAAGATAAAATTTAAGACAATGATCATGCTTAATTTTGCTTGAGAAGCTCGATAATTGTGAGATATGATACCAAAGGCCCCCATACCCTCTCGTTATATGTATATTTCTTTTTTACACACTAGGCAAAAATTAAGGCAATGCTCCGATAATTCGAGATATGATATGATGCCAACTTCCAAGGCCCCCGGGTCCCTATGCTCTCTATGCAGGCGAGGCGAGACTGTCCTCGGGGATTTAACCCAGCCCTTCGCACACGTATATAAGTGTTGGGTCTCAGACATGGCAGCTCGCCCATCGCCCTTCATCAGGCGGTTGGCTCTCAGAAAAATTTCTTGGTACTGGCACTGCAGTTCACATTGACAACTATCGCCAGTGAAGCAGACCGCAGGCTCACAATGTTTTCGTGGAAAGAAATGTTATATACAATACACAGAGAGAGAGAGAGAGAGAGAGAGAGAGAGAGAGAGAGAGAGAGAGAAGGGTAGGTCTGCCCACAATCGGAACAGTAAGGTAAGCATTTTTCTTCAATTAGCCTCACAAGACCCCTTTTCCTGCTTGCCATGAATCACGGACCAAGTCAAGATTTCGATACATTTAGCACATACTCATCTGGCAGATACCATGGATTTGTATCCATCTTGGGGACCGGGCGACTACATCAGCTTGCCTCTGGAGAGATCACGCAAATTGAAAGATAGAGAGTTCTGCAGCGAAAGAACAGCAAAGCAGGTGAGGAAGCCAAAGGCCATCCATCGTCTGAAAGAAAAGGAGATTTCCACTAATAGAAACCGCAGCAAGTCCAATTATCAAGACGGTTCCGCTTTTGTGGCTTTACTGAAGGCATGTGCCAAGCAAAAGGATTTACTCAATGGCAGCAGAATCCATGCCGATATCCTGAAAACGGGGGTGCTCCAAAGCAACATTTATGTTGGCAGTACCTTAGTCCATATGTACGCTAAGTGTGGTGCACTTGCAAAAGCAAAAGAGGTGTTTGATGAGCTTCCTGTTCATAATGTTGTATATGCCCAGCAAGGATATGGTGAGGAAGCACTGAGATGTTACGAGCGGATGCAAGGGGCTGGCGTCTGTCCAGACACAGTAACTTTTCTTTGTATCTTGAAAGCATGTGGCAGCACAGCTGCACTTGACAAGGGTGAAGAATTACATGCGGAGATCATCAGAGCAGGGTTGCTAGATAAGGATACTCACATTGGCAATGCATTGGTGGATATGTATGCCAAATGTGGTGCTCTTGGAAAAGCCCAAGCAGCATTTGATGAACTTCCAGTTCGGAATGTAGTCTCCTGGAATGTGTTAATTGGAGGATATGTTGAACATGGGCACGGTGTGGAAGCACTTAACTGCTATGAACAGATGCAACATGAGGGCCTTTACCCAAATGCTGTTACCTTCATTTGCATCTTGAAAGCTTGTGGTTGTATGGGAGCAGTAGACATGGGCGAACAAGTGCATGCTGAGATTGTCAAAGAGGGATTGCTGGAAAATGATATTTTGGTTGGCACTGCATTGGTGGATATGTATGCTACATGTGGTGCACTTGCAAAAGCACAAGAAGTATTTGATGAGCTTCCATCTCGGAGTGTAGTCACCTGGAATGTGCTTATCACACGCTATACTGAACATGGGCGTGGTGAGGAAGCATTAGAATGTTATAAACAGATGAAACTCCAGGGTCTCTTTCCCAATGCAGTCACCTTTGTTTGCTTGTTGAAAACATGTGCTAGCATACGGGCAGCTGACAAGGGCAAAGAGTTGCATGCTGAGATTATTAAACAGGGGTTGCTCGAAACAAACATTCTGGTAGGCACGGCACTGGTAGAGATGTATGCCAAGTGTGGTGCATTTCCAGAAGCACAAGAAGTGTTTGATGAGCTCCCAGTTCGGGATGTGATTTCCTGGAACACATTAATTGCACGATATGCTGAACATGGGCATGGTGAGGAAGCACTGAATGCTTATGAGAACATGCAATATGAAGGTCTCTCTCCCAATGCAGTCACATTCCTTTCCATTTTGAAAGCATGTGGCAGCATAGGTGCAGCTGAGAAAGGCAAAGAAGTACATGCGAAGATTATCAAAGAGGGGTTGCTAGAAAAAGAAGTTTCTATTGGCAATGCATTGGTGGATATGTATGCCAAATGTGGTGCACTTGCAAAAGCACAAGAAGTGTTTGACCAGCTCTTAGTTCGGGATGTGGTCTCTTGGAATTCGCTCATTGCAGGATATGGCCAGTTTGGACATTATCACATTGTTTTCAAATTGTATAATAAAATGATAAGAGAAAATATACAGCCAGACCTGATCACCTTCATTGTCGTGCTCACAGTATGCAGTCACTCAGGTCTACTGGATAAAGGTCAAATGTACTTTGAGGCAATGAGCAGAGACTATGGCATTATGCCAACGTTAGAACATCATGTGTGCATGGTTGATCTGTTTGGCCGTGCAGGCCACTTTGCCAGGGCGGTGGCAGTGCTAGAGAACTTGCAGTCGTCTTATAATCTTACTGTGTGGCATGCCTTGTTGGGTGCTTGCGCCAAATGGGGGAATATTAACCTTGGAAGGTTTGCCTTTGAACATGCAAGACGTTTGGATGACAAAGTTGCTGCAGCTTATGTTGGTGTAAGCAATATTTATGCAACTGCTGGCATGCACAAGGATGCAGACAATACTCAAGCTATGAGATTGAGAAATGAAGCATGGAACAAGGTGGTAAGTTGTGGGTAGACTAGGGATACACAAAGCAGATGTATCAGAAGTGTGGCTCGTAGAATATTGTAGTAAAGTTCACTAGGTTTGCTTCAGTTTCTTGAGACTGCCATTCTGCAAAATTGCTTATCACTAACAAGAAATGATAGAAGGTCAAGGGAGAGAGGGAGCCAAAATGAAGTCATTTATTAGTGATAAAGGGCATTAATAGCAGTTACTGCCATGTCTGTTCTGGGCAGACATGTGGCAATGAAGCATGCGGCAAGTCAGCATGGTAGGCAAACATGGCGAGGCCATGAAAATGGACTTCCTTGCTGCTGGTTGTAAGGGATATAGTTGACATGGAGGAGATGGAGAAGGCAGCCTGAGCTGAGCTCAAGGCACTCATAGAGAAGAATCTTTTGGTCTAGGAAGGGAAGAAGGTCCACCATGCCCTGGTGGCATTTTCACTGCAGTGCCTCAAACAGTGGTTTGCTTACTTCTCTTCTTCCTGCCTTTTCTTTTATTTTATGGGGAAAATACCTGTTGAAGAAGAGTTTCCATGGTGGTTCCTGGCAACATACAGTGCTAGGGCTGTGCTGCAGGCATTCCGATTTGCGGAAGAGGGTTTTACTTTACATTGGTGGGGTTGCAGTAGGAGAGAGACTGGATTTCGGCATCAGTGGCTGGCTATTGGGGAAGTTTTGTCTATGTGCTGCCTTGGACTCCTCGATTTTCATCTGAGGAAACTCTATCACATGAGTATCCACCGTGGATATCTTTCCCTGGACTCCCCTATTGGATGCATGGGGAGGTGGGGGGATGGCCTAATCATTTGGGGGAGTTTTGTACATTCCGGCCACCTCCCATGGCATCATTGGAACTTTGCTGTCCTCGATGGTGAAGAGGAAGACTTTGAGGATACTGATGGTTTCTTCAATGAAAAGGGTTTCCAGATTGTCTTTCATCACATGGAATGTGCAGGCTTGTGCTTTGATGAGAAGAAAATGGTTCACAGCATGATTTTGAAGAGGAAGTGGGACATATTAACTTTGCAAGAAATAAAGATTCAGCAGGGAGATCTTGATGGGGCTGAATTTCTCTCATATATGTGCTGCACGACGCTATGTTGAAGGGAAAAGCGTGGCACACTAATTACAGATGTATGACAGCCTAAAGTCAAGTGGAAGGATGATGGCTACTCATTACAGATGTATGACAGCCTAAAGCAGCCTAAAGTCAAGTGGAAGGATGACGGCTATCTCCATCAAATTTGGGACAAGAAGAGAAAGATCTATGCGGCTAATGCTTCCAGCAATATGGCTAACAAATGGAAGACTATTGAGAGCAGTATGTTGTCATCACCAACACTTTTGATAGGGGGGATTTCAAGATGACAAGAGGTGATGCTGATAGATTGCATGCTACATGTACTATGATTTCTCAAGGAAAGAATGCTTGGGACTCCCTTTCTCTGATGCATGATTTAATTGACATGCTTCATATCTCTAGTGATACAGGTCAACAATTTGTTACTTGGTATAATCATCAAAAGGGAATGCTTGGGCAGCTATTAGATTGGATGGTGCCCATGTTAATCAAGGCTCATGGTTGTTGGTCCCCCAAACCTAAGCTATGGGTGTGAAGAAATGCTCTAAACTCAAAAAAACACAAAACCAATTGTATAACAAAGCATAGACTAATAAAAACAGAGCACAATTAGGGTTAGGGTTAGGGTAACTTAGAGACAGTTGGACACAATGAATAATAAAGTGAATGATTAATGAACATACAATGCTCATGCAATAAACACACTATGCAGTGAATAGTGAATCTAGAACTTGTATCTTTGGGATCAAGGTAGAGGTTATAAGCTGTAGAGTGTCATATTCCAAATAGATTCCGAATTGTAGCAAAGGCATTGAGTGTCGAACACCAACAAACATAGCCAAGAAAGGCAAGATCTAATGCAAACGACGGTAAATGAGAGAAAGACTAAAAACGTAGATACTTGAGGGGAGAAAAATTGGGAGAGACATGCTAGGTGCAACCGCAACCTATGGAGAAGGTAGAAGATTAGGGCAATAGATGTTAGGTGTAAATGTAGCGTGTGGAGAAAAGAGAAGATCAGGGCGGTAGCCAGAAATTGTAAGCGCAGCTTATGGAGGAGAGAGAAGATTAGGGCGACAACTCTAGCAGCTTGCGGTTGGTGATAACATCGAATGTTGACATCAATATCAAATGCAATAGACAAATTGCAGGCGACAGCTCCATGGTACCAGGTGACAACTACAGATAGGTAGTAAAGGTTGGAATTAGATACCAGATGGTAGCAGATAGTTGGGGGAAGCCCTGATCGCGATGTTCTCTAGAATGGGGTATGGATAGTAGATATATAGCTCTTGAGACTTGCAAAAATAAGATTTAAGGGAGTGGTGGCCTGGATGCTTATTTAAAGAAAGTTTGGGGCACTCAAATTAGGGTTTTCCATGTGGGACACTAACTCTCTAGGATCACATTTTTTAAAAAAGTTTATTCATTAAGCGAGTGCATTTTGGGGCTATTTAAGTTGAACTAATGCATTTTTAGCCCAACACCCCCTCTTAGGCCCAAAATTGAAGATGAGTTGCACCTACAATAAGTCTAGAAATTGTCTTCAGAACTAGCTAAGAAGGGAGTCTTGGAGCAATCTGATATACTCAACATGGTGAGCTAATAGTGATAATGGAGATTGAGAGGAAATATCACCTCTAATATAGAGTTTAGATGGCTAGGGGAGTTGTTGGAAACTAAGGTGGATCATTGGTCCATATTGACCATTATTATGTTGAGTGTGCTTATGAGATAGCTTGTTACTATGAAATGTAAGATAGCCCATAATTTGAAGAGTAAAAAACAAAAGAAAAGATTCTCTCTTTATTAAAGTGTATGTGGATTAGAAGTACTTGTTATGGATATTGCCATGAAAAGTAAAATGATTGTATATTTATTTATTTATTTTTGTGATTTTTTTGTCTATTTGTCGTACGATTGTGACTTGTCATGCATAGGCCTACATATGATTGGTTGCATTGTACTTGGTAGATAGATGGCAGGGAACTAATGTGTTTTGTATTGCAGAGGTTGGATGGCTAAGGGAGTTGATATAAACCAAGGTGGAGCATTGGTTTATGTTGACCATTACTACATTGAGCATACATATGACATAGCTTATTACTATTGAAGGTATAATAGACCATATCTTGAGGAGAAGAAAACAAAAGAAAAGGTGACATCTTTATCAAAGTGTGTGTAGACGGAAGTGCTTATTATGGAAATTGCTATGAAAATAAGGTGATTTTATATTTATTTATTTATGTTTATGAATTTTGTTGGTCTATTTGTTGCACGATTGTGACTTATTATGCATGGCATGTATGTGATTGGTTGCATTGTGCTTGGAAGATAGATTTGTTATTTTAATTTTTTTAATTTAATGTGTTTTTTTTTCAATTTTTATTAATAATTGATATTGTATGGTGAATGTCTACAACATTGTTATCAAAGCACGATGTTATTGATTAGCTCATCAACATCAAGAAAGGCCTCATCCCAACCATAGTAGACTTCATTATACTGATCATAAAGCATCACCTTTTTATTCAGTGGATTTTGGTAATACCAAGAGGTTGTATCTTTAAACTCATTTTAAAGTCCTCCACTTTCAGTACTAAAGTGTAAAGACATCTTCTCAAGACCTCCAAATATCTCTTACTTTCTCAAACCCACGACTCTTAGTAAAATCAGTTCATGTAGTGGTTTGTTATCTTAAAAAATCAACAAATCAACTTGATTAGCAATTGACGATTTAGTTGCATCAACTAAAACAATTTAAAACCACGTAGGAGGATGGTATTTGAAAAATGGTGGTATTGCAAAACAATCAAAGATATCTCCATTTAAGTATATTAATCACATTGTCTTGATTCCTTGTCTTCAAAGCTACCATAGTTAGTAGCTTTCGACAACTTGTTTGTCAATAAAATGGAATGTTCTCTTAATATCAACGTACACTAGATTCTCTTGACACTTGCATTAGTGTTTACTCGATGCTTTGCATCAGGGTATGAGAGTACATTTCATGTGGCAAGATTCGGGTTTATGAGAGATTGATATAAGGAACATAATCTGAACTTTGAAAGCTTTGGCAACTTAGATTAATACAATGTTGAATACATGAAAATGCAATATATAGGGATATGGCACTCACTAATATATATGGAGCAAAAATTAAACATTAGTGGGATCAAGTCAAAACTATATCTCCAATGAAATTTTATGACAATTACTCAAAGTTTCTCAAAGATAAACTATAATTTTTATTTACATTGGGTCTATCATGGTATGCATATTATCCTCATACATTGAGTCAATAATATCACATAAATTTGATAATCCATAAACTATATAGAAAAATACTACTACTAGTATTATCACCTCTCTTTTTCTCTCTTATAATTGATAAATAAAAATACATGTACATACTTATATATGTATAATACATTAATTAAACTATAATGATATATTTTCAACTAATTAATTGATATATTAATAATTATATAAAATTATTAATATATATAATATATATTATAATTATCAATAATAATAATAGTCTACACACATAATACCTTATATATATATATATATATATATATATATATATATATATACACTAATAAATATATTAATATATTAATAATTATAATTAATATATAAAAATATGCTTATATATATGAGTAATGATAATATATATATTATAATTATGATTAATTTACATAATAAATTAATAATAATTACATGTAATAGTTAAGTGTTAATATATAATATGAATATCAACTATACATATACACATTGATTATAGATTAAGTATAATATATATAATATTAAATAATGGTTAATTATTAATATATAATCAATATGTGTGTGGGTATGGGTGTATATGAATGATATCCATGTATACATATATATTTTCATATATTATTGGTAATTATATGTAATAACTAAGTATTAATAAGTAATACGAATATCAACTATACATATATGCATTGATTAGAGGTTAAGTATAATTTACATAACAACAATTAATAGTTAATGATTGATACATAATCAATATGTGTGTGGGGGGATGTGTGTGTGTGTGTGTATGAATGATATATATGTACACATACACATTTTTCTCTTTTTACCTATGTCTCTTGTTTTTCTTATGTTTTGTATGTGTGAGAATGCATGCATACATACATATATACACACATGCATGTATATATGTGTGTATTTGTGTGTGTATGGATATGTATGTGTTTAATATTTGTGTGGTTTCATAAATGTTTGTCATTTCTCTCCCTCTCATCATTTTTATTTTCTCTCTTTTCTTTTTCTTCAAAATTGTATCTTGTCTTACTTCACCTCATATGTGTGTATGTGTACACATGTATATATGTGTATACACATGTTTATATGCATTGTAAGTATATGTATATGCATATATTTGTGTGTGTACATTTTAGCACATGTGCATATTTGCAAGTGTGTTTTATAAGTATGCATCCATTCTCTCTCTCTCTCTCTCTCTCTCTCTCTCTCTCTCTCTCTCTCTCTCTCTCTCTCTCTCCATTTTCTCCCATATATATTTACGTGTCTATGACCACGTGTACATAGATGTATATATGTGCATGTATGTATACATGTGTGCATATGTTTGAACGTGTATATACATGCATACGTGTATTTGCACATATATTGTTTATATTTTTTAATAGCATGTATGCATTTATGTATAGTTTTAGAGTATGTATACATTGCATGAATATATTCAACCATTAAGATTATTATTCCATTTCATAATGTCAATAATAAAATAAAGTCAACTTTTTTTTAATAGTATATATGCATTTATGGATATTTTTAGAGTATGTACACATTGCATATGTGTTCAATAATTAAAATATAATTTTATTTCATATATCTAATTAAGAAAGAAATTCATAGAGAGAGAGAGAGAGAGAGAGAGAGAGAGAGAGAGAGAGAGAGAGAGAGAGAGAGAGAGAGAGAGAGAGAGAGAGAGAGAGAGAGAGAGAGAGAGAGAGAGAGAGAGAGAGTATATGTGTGTATGTGTATTCTATTGGATAGGGATGATAGAAGATAGATATGACCCATGCTCACCCTTTAAGAAAAATTCATCTTCATTTCTTGAATACTAAACGTCTCCTTGTGCCACATAGGCTTGGGAGCCTTTTGGTTGGTTTGAGAACCCCAAGGGAACAAGCTCTTAATAATATATAGAATAGATACACTACTTGAAAAGCACGTCTTCTAAGTAAAAAGCTTACAAAAAGCTTTACCTAGTCTTTTTATACCACACAGACAAGCGACAATAGTGGCCCATTGTACTTTTGCATTAATATCCCACTAATTCGTCCAACAGTGATAATCTTATTTATGCTATCACCAAAGCAATCAAAGAGACGGCCATCTTCTTCTATTAGCTTGCCATCATTTTCATAATTAATCTTTGAATTAAAAGTTTTATTTGCACTATTAAAAAAAATGAAATTTGATTGACTCCAAAAAAAGACAGCCATCTCGAAGTGAACATCAGGACCATCAAACTCAACACTAGTGCCATTGACTTGGAGGGACAGTCAGTTGCCATTTCGAGCTCCACAATAGATAATTAATGCTACCTAACCACCCCTTGTTCTTCACCTTTCACCCCTCCCTTCATTTTATATGTTTGAATCACTAACATTGATTCCCTCACCACACCATCTTGTTTAATTCGATTGCCTTTCTCATTGATAATAATAATAATAATAATAAGGATTTTTTACTTTAAAACCTTTGTTGATGCTTATTATTAAGCATTTAAATGGTAATGTTTCATCTTATTTAATTTAGCCTTGTAATGGCTTAGGTCCATGATCTATAAGGGGCAATTGTCACATGATATAACTTGGTTTAGGAAGTATCTATTTGTGTCAAGTTTAAAGATCGACACTTAACAAACAAGTATTCTACACAAAGTCGATTAGATGTGCATGGGCTCCAAATACAATGTTGGGACCTCTTGAAGGTGATGGCCATAACAAGATAATCAAAGACCACTATATTCCAACAAAGACAACACATTGATAAACTTGGAACCATCATGAAAAAGCATGGACACTCCTTGTTTATACAACTAATGGAGCATCTCTAAACCCAAATGTACAAGATGAATTCTAGGTTTGATTTCTATTATATGTTAAGTATATGATTTAAATGTTCAAAAAAGAGTTTTGATGGATGTTTTTTAATCATGGTACTACTATGTTAGTGAAAGATAAATTTAGTAATTTTTTATTAAATATGTCTATAATCAAATTTCTTAAGATTTTGTAAGGAATATGATTATTTAGAAAAGAATATTTTTAATGCAATAAATTTGGTATAACTGATGAGCTTTTAGTATTACATGAACACTATTATTTAGCATTTAGATATGTATGTTTTTGAGAAAATAATGGTAATATAGAAAATATAACAAATCGTATTTAAAAATAACAAAAAATCTTTTACTTTGCTTGGACCTAGGATTAAGCTAGTTAAATATGGAAAATTAAAATAGTAAAAATAATAGCTAGATTCAATTGGGTGATATTTATTGAGCTTTAGTAAAATTGATAAAGAAAGAAAAGCAAAACATTCTCATCTATTGAAATTGAAAACCATGCTAATATTGTTAGTTTATATATGCTTCCAATTCTACTTATATCTAGGTTATGAAACATGAATTGCACACACCTACATATATCTATGTATTTATGTTCATTATAGAGTGTTCTTTTTCAAAATTTATTGATATATTTATATATAGGCATGATTAATTGCTTAAAATTTTATATTTTATCTATATTATTAGTTATTTAAGGTATTTAGCTTTTATATCAACCTCACTAGAGAGTAAACTTCACTAAATAATCATTTTTTAGAAAGGAACATAAGATTTTAAAATTTTAAAGTGCTTAAAGAAATTAAGTCAAAGCAATAAATCAAGATATGAGAAATGAAAATCATATTTTTAATTTTAAAATCTTAAAATAAAAACTTTCTCATTTTTCCAATAAAATATTAAGCTTAGATATACTATTACTTACTTCATGTTTTTGTTCTAGCACCACTATGAGACAAGAACCTAAAGATCCTTCTCTTTATGTTACTAAGACCATATGTTTTCTTAGGCTACTAAATGAGTCCCAATGAAATTCTTTATGCTACATGATCTTATAGACCAATATCATTTTAATTATTTTACCCAAAATTTAGGACATGATTACTCAAGTCCAATAGTCCTACATAACTTTCTAAATGATTTGGTAGGGTTTCATATTGAAAAGAGGAGGCTACAAAGATATTGAAAAGCATCCAAACATATACTAGAATCCAATATATTTAAGACTATTTTATATTGTACATAAGATTGATGATGATATATTCAGATTGAGCAACACACTTCATATTTATAATTTATTTTATACTAATCAATATTGTAATACCATGTGTGGCTCTGGTTATAGATGATTCTCCATTACTAGAGGAAGATAAAGAAGTTCTAGTACAAGAAGCTATCTTAACCATAACCAATTCACTACTAGAATATATTTTCATTATCAAAGATATTTAATTGAAAATAAAAACCATTCTATTGAAGAATCCTAGTGGATTAAAAAGTCATTGCTAACTCTTATTTATGATTATCTAATAATTGCATACCACTCACTGTCACATATAGGCACAGATTTGTCACACGAGAGCGTTCCATGAAAATCCATGGATGGCTTATTTTCATAGGGGTATATATAGATTCATTGCATTGAGGTAGTAGTATATAGACGTTTTGGATTTTCTTATTGATGTAGTGCAAATTCGTTGCATGGTGAGGAAGCACTAGCATGTGTTTAGCCACTTGTGCAATTTTATTTTGTTTATAAACTTAGAGTAATACCCATGTAATATTATGAAAATCTGTATAAAAATAAGATGGTTTTAAATTTATCTATATATTTGTATGAAATTTTTTTGTCTATTTTTTTGCACAATCATGACTTGTTATATGTGGGCATGCATGTGACAATGATTGCATTATGCTTAGTAGATAGATGGTAGAGGGAACTAAAGTGTTTTATGTTGTGGTGAGAAGATTATCAAGTGGAGCTAGGCGAATAAATATTAGAGTGCACCCATAGCACATGAGTTTATTTATTTATTGGCAGTTCATCAACATTGTTCATCCATTGTTTATGGAGGAATAAAAATCGAGTGGCTATAAATAAGGAAATAAGTTGGATAACATATGTAATATTTGGTTGTCATGTTAGAGAGGTCCTAGTTATTAAAGAAGGCAAGCAATTGATTGTTTTGGGATACTCACCAATGGCATCAATACGATTGATAGAAATATCATCTTACTACTATTATTTTTGTTGTAGGTTCAGAAAACCCCGAACCTCCACAGGGCTTCCCAAACCTACCCCCTTTTCCAAATCTCTATTTTTCAATCAAAACCCCCTCCCCTCCCCTCCCCTCTTTCTCAAGTGCAATCTTTTATTTTCGAACATAGTTTTTTACACACTTTGAGAGAGAGAGAGAAAGAGAGAGAGAGAGAGAGAGAGAGAGAGAGAGAGAGAGAGAGAGAGAGAGAGAGAGAGAGAGAGAGAGGAGGAGGAGGAGGGGGAAAGAGGAAAGAGAATAGTATTTTTAAAATTAAACATTTTTATTCTCCCCCTCCCCCCACTCTCTCTCTCATGTGTAGGGCCCAGGTTTTCTCTCTCTCATAGTTAGATTAAAATTTTTAATTAAAATTTTATTTTAATCAAATATTTAAAAAGTATTTTTAATTTAAATTTTTTTGGACATAGTTTTTCACACACTTTGAGAGGGAGATAGAAGAAGAAGAAGAAGGATAATGATTAATAAAAGGAGAAGAAGAAAGAGAAAAACAAGGAGAGAGGGGGAAAGAGAAAAGGAAATAGTTTTATTTAAAGATATAGTTTTTGACTTAAAAAGAGAGACAGAGAGGAAATATATCATTTGAAAGAGAGAGAAAGTGAAAGAGAGAAAAGAGAAAAATAGAGAGAGAAGAAAAAATATATAGAGAGAAAAGAGAGCGAGAGAAAAAAACTTGAAAGAGAAAGAGAGAGAAAAAGAAAAATAAGGGGAGAGAGAGAGATCAAAAAAGAAAGAAGAGGAGAGGGTTGGAGAGAGAGAGAGAGAGAGAGAGAGAGAGAGAGAGAGAGAGAGAGAGAGAGAGAGATAGGGAATTATAGAGAGAAAATATAAAATTTAAGAGAGAGAGAGAGAGAGAGAGAGAGAGAGAGATAGGGAATTATAGAGAGAAAATATAAAATTTAAGAGAGAGAGAGAGAGAGAGAGAGAGAGAGAGAGAGAGAGAGAGAGAGGAAAAGAAAAAGGAAAAGAGAGGAGAGAGGGGGGAGAAGAAAAGGGGGAGAGAGACAGAGATAAGAAAAAGAGAGAGAAAAGAAGAAGAAGAAGAGGGAATTTGAACACAGAGAGAATTATAGAGAGAGGAAAGATAAAATTTTAAAAAAAGAGAAAATGAAACAATTTAAAGAGAGAAGAAGAAAAAAAAGGAAAGAGGAGAGAGAGAGAGAGAGAGGAAGAAGAAGAAGAAGAAGAAGAAGAAAGATGAAAAGAGAAAGAGAGATGGGAAAAAAGAGAAAAGAATTTTTTTTTTAAATTTAAGTATTTTTAAAGAGAGAGAGGAAGGGAGAGAGGGGGGAAGAGAGATAGAAAATATAAAATTTAAAAGAGAGAGGGAGATAAGAAAAAGATAAAATTTAAAAGAGAGAGATGGAGAGAAGAAAAAAAGGAAAATTAGGAGAAAGGGAAGGAGAAGAAAAGGGGGTGGAGAGAGAGAGAATAAAATGAGAGAGAGAGAGAGGAGGAGAAGAAGAGAGAGAATAAAACGAGAGATAGGAGGAGGAGAAGAGAGAGAATATAAACATAAAGAGAGAGAATTGTATATAAGGAAAAGATAAAATTTGCATACTTTAAGAGAGACTGGGGGGAAAAGAAAGTGAGAGAGAGAGAGAGAGAGAGAGAGAGAGAGAGAGAATATGTAGAGAGAATTAAAGAGAGAGAAAAGATAAAATTCAAAAAGAGAGAAAGAGAAAATAAAAAATAGAGGAGAGAGAGAAGGAAAAGAGAGGGGGGAGAGAGAGAGAAGAAAAGTGTAGAGAGAAGAAAAGGAGAGAGAGAGAATAAAATTTTTAAAAAGAGAATGAAGAGAGAGAGAGAGAGAGAGAGCCGGGAGAGAAAAAAAGGAGAGAGAGAGAGAGTAAAGAAAAAAAAATAGAAACGGGGAGGGAAAAGAGGAGATAGAAATATGAGAAATGGATTGTTGAGCGAAGTTGTCGTGATTGTGCGGCAACTTTGCTTGCCGCTTTAGGGCAGCGTTCTGTGCGCGTGAAGCATGTGCGGAATGCTAGTACTTATTATGCATTAAGAAAAACATTGATTGTTACTTTCGAATGCAATACTTTTGACATGTAGGTAGCATACACGAGATTTCTTTCAAAGCAAAGGTAAATTGACAAAAAATTTACCTTAGTCATTAATAATATTTTTAAACTATCTACATTGAGTAGAACATATAGTAGATAAGGTTGAGCAATCATTTATGTATACATATTTTAGTTTTATATAAACAAAATCAATATCCTAATGCCTTGCGATATTTTTGGATGATGAGATAGGACTTCTATGGTACATGAGACCCATAATGTTCTAAATCTTGTTATATAAAGTAATTACTTCTTTTTGCATGTGCACACAACTTGTGACATTGGCCCTGATTGGTGCACATCTTCCTGTATTGGCACCCGTTCTCTAGGGGCACACTTCCCTTCATATGCAATCTCCTCTCCCCCTCACTTGCAATGATACCACCTTCCTCCATGTCACCCCCTTACACTACTTTCAACACATCCCCCAACCCATCTCTCCACTTGGGCATGCATGTGCATGCTTTTCCCATGTGACATAAAGAATTGAAGTGATTTTTATCCTTAACCACACACTTGCTTGAGCTCTTCTCCCCCAACTCTTTGATATAAAATTTCCAAGATAAATGTGTGAACTCTTCTCCACCCTCAAGTGAAGAGGTCCTACATGCCTCTCCTTCTTATGCAATTTCCTTAGTGCTTATTATTTTCAACCCCTCAAAATAGCATTATGGCATGTACTTCTCCCTCTAATGCAATCTACTTAGCCCTTGCCATTGTCAACCCTTCGCAAAAAATTTCAAGTTGCATTATGACATGTAATTAACCCTTGCTTACACAGTTGGAAAATGATGATAGGATGGCCAAGCATTGGCATACTACAACTCCCATGCTAGTGAAAACAGGTTTGACTTGTTAGGGTAAAGTGTGACCATGATATTTCAAATGTTAACAAGAAAGATGAAAATCAAGTACTCCTATAGTGGTTAATAGTTGATTTCTTTATTGAAGGAATTCGTTCCAAATGTAAGTCTTGTAGAAATAATAGATATTCCAAAGTAACATGATGAACATGACAAAGCAAGAGGAACTTGCAAGCATCCATGCTTGTATATCAAATGAGAAAACACATGTATCAAGCCTATAAGTTAAGAGAATAATTCAAACATATAATTTGAGAGAGAGAGAGAGAGAGAGAGAGAGAGAGAGAGAGAGAGAGAGAGAGAGAGAGAGAGAGAGAGAGAGAGAGAGAGAGAGAGAGAGAGTGTGTGTGTGTGTGTGTGTGTGCGCGCGTGTGTGTGTGTTAACCGTAAGATGAATAAGGTGGAAAATCTGGAAAAGCTAAAGCAGAAGACAAAGGCCAAGGCAAAGTGAAACGGAAGACGAAGGTGCACTAAGAAAAATTTAGAAACACAAGAAGCGCAGAAAAGTCCTAAATAAGGGAAAAGGTGCACAAGGAAAAGCGCAAGTCAATACTTTTGTAAAAGAGCGCAAGCGCATCATGATTTAATTTAAAGAGTGCCGGGCTCTCACCCGTGCAATTTGTAAAGGTAGATTGGCGGTAGGAAGGAAGCTAGGAAGATAGAAGGGCAATGGGAAAAAGGGCCTAGGCCATGGCCGGCCATGTAAAAAAGGGGATAAGGGGATGACCGCCCAAAAGAGATTTAGGGTTTTGTATATAAAGTTGAAAAGTGAATGAGAAGCTCATTCTTGTGTGTGGCCAAAAGTGGGTCTCCTATTCTTCTTCTTCTTCTTTTTCTTCTTCTTCTTCTTCTTCTTCTTCTTCTTGCTTGCTTGAGCTTGAGCTTGAGAGAGGGAGTGTAAGAGTGTGAGGGAGTGAGTGTGTGAGGGTGAGGGACGAAGGAGGAGAAGCTCTTCATCTTCTCCTCTCTTCTTCTCTTCTCTTCTCTTGCTTGTGGTGATGGAGCTTGGAGCATGGAGCTTGAGAATGGAGCTTGCTTGAAGCTTGCACTTGGATCGTGGAGCTATCGGAGTGCACGGGAGAGGAGGTAACTCGATCGGCATGGAGGCAAGCTCACTACTACACCCATAGATATGGATGGCGTGTTGGCTATGTGAGAGGTAGCCATTGGTGCTCGGCTTGGAACGCTTGAAACAATAAGCGGTCCGTGGGTCTTGGCGGTTGAGTGAAAGCTCCCACATTTTGGTTCCGTTGCCGGGACCAACGGATTCAAGCCTTGAGTGCTTGCGTGCTTCGATTCGAGCATTGGAGTAGAGTTTTCCCCGAACCGGTGCTTAAGGTAGATAGGTAGGAAGTGAGGGAGTTTGAAGAGGTATTCGATCTCCTTAGCAAGTAGATTTTTGTTGTTTTGGACTTGGGAAAGTATGATGGAATAGTGTAGATATTTTCCTTATGATTTTTTCTTGCATTTAGGAAGGATAGGAGCAAAGAATTGGAGCAGAGAGTAGGGTTTTCTGTTGCTGTATAACAGGTTGGAATTGGGAAAAGAAGAGCTAAAAATGAAAATTGTTGGGGGTAAAGGCGCCTCCGCCGTGCCGCCCCGTGTATTACTACACTGACAGTACCCGCCACTGCACACTGCAGGTGGCGGGCGCCCGTCACGTCACTTTATTCTTTATTCTTTTAGTGACAGTTTGAATAAAGGAAGGCCCGGTCACACATTGTGACTGTTGGAGTTCCCATTTCTTGTCTCTCTCTTTCTTGCTCTTGCTCTCCCGCCATAGCTCGCGTGCAAGCTTCGATCCTTCTCACCTTTCAACTGGTATCAGAGCTTGGCATTCTCTTGCTCGAGCTCGACTCGGTGCTTCCCGACCTTCGCATCGACTCGCTTCACGCATTGGGTCTCCATCCCGGCAGCCATAGCCGACCTCTTGAGCTCCCGACTCTCCCCGGCTTCCCAAGCTCCATCCTGGCCTTCTTGAGCTTCATCAGGGCCTTGCCCTTGAGGTATTGCTTCAGCATTTGCAGGCATTTGAGTGTATTCTCAGATTGAAACAGGGCAGGAACAAAGGGCAGCCACTCTTCTTGAGCTCCATAGCTCATATCTTCCCTCCCCTTTGCATTGGGCCTTCATGGCTTGGTATGTGCCTACCTTGGGCCATCATTGAGCCCCCCATTACCCCCTTTTCAGCCCATGTGGAGCAACAGCAAGTTCAGCACCAACAGGGCAGATTGCATCATTTTTTCCAGGCTGTGAGCACTCATCTACTTCAGCTCCACACTTGGCCATTGCTTCTTGCTCTCTACCTTGATCAAGAGGGCTATAGACTTCATGTTTGATGTCATTCAAGCTTTGGGTATTGGTCTTGATCTTTCGGGGCTGATTTCTTCAGATTTGGGACTGTCATAAACTGTCATAACAGGCTGAAAACAGGGCAGCACCATTGGCATTAGCATTTGTTGCTTATACTCCATTCCGGTTGTGCTATTTGATGCCCGTATGCGGTCTACATGATGCCTAGTGCCTTGGGAATGTATGCACATGATTATGCCATGATTTTGGCTTGAAATATTGGCTGATTTGGGACTGTTATTTACTGTTATACAGTGCTGGAAACAGGGCAGCCACACTTGGCATTGGCATTTAATGCTTATACTCTACTCCGGTTACCTTGTTTGATGCCCGTATGCGGTCTACTTCCTACCCGGATGTATTGGGGATGTATGCATTTGGTTTGACCATGATTTTGGCTTGAATTTGGGGCTGAAATCTACTGTTTAGAACAGTAAATACATGCTGGAATAACAGTGGGCTGAAGGTACTTTACATGCTTTGGCACTTACCTACCGATACCGGATGTATGCTTTGAGCTTTGGCATGATATCTCTGACATTTGGGGACGACTTGGAGCATATGTATGAGATTATGGGATGCTTTTGAGCTTCGCATTAGCTCCGTCTTCACTGGCATTTGGACCGACTCGGCATGCTCGTGGACCGCCTATGCCTCATGTCTCTGCTTGACAGTTAGGCTTTTGCATTACATGCTTTGGTTCGTGACATATGCTATTTGGTTCGTGTATGCCATACCGACATTTGGAGCTTGGATTTGGATGCATTTGAGCATTCCCGGCTTACTGGATCACTGATATTGGTTGCTATTTGGATGTCATTGAGTTGACCGAGAGCTTATTTGGTCTTATGTATTGCTTCATGGTTAATACGACCGGTGCTTCATGTATGTCATGCTCTCTCGGATGCGCTTGATGCATTGACAGGGTCACTTATCATTGGTGCTTTCTCTTGGGTTGTTTGAGCTTCTGAGCTCGCTTTGTACGCCTTTTGTGCCAGTGGGAGCATTTTACATGCTTTCTTGACCTTTGACAGTTGCATGCTATTGGAGCACTTACATGTATTTGAAGCAGTTTATGTCTTGAGCAGCTACATACACATTGAGACTTTGGGATCATACTCCGATCTTTATGGATATGCATTGATGTACTCTTGGTTCACAGGATGCTTATGAGCTGAGTCTCATATTTGGATCTTTCTCTTTGAGCAGATACCTATTTGTGTCAGGTTTTGGCAGTTACAGGAACACTTTGCCTAGAGTGTCTGGGGGTGTGCCTTTCACTGGCAGATGTTATTTTGACATGCTTGGTGTTGAGCTCATGTTCTTTTCACTGTCATTGGCCTTGCTTATGTCCGTTTCATGCCGGATTTGGACCTAGCATTGTTTGCTTGACATTGGATCCTATTTTGGGACAGTTTGCTCTCTAGACTGCATACCTGCAATTTATTACAGCAAGCAGTTATTGGTGGACTAAGGTGTACTTTTCATGCTGAAATATCCTGATTTGGTGTACCGCACCTAGTACTAAGTGGGCAGCAACTTTTGGCACACTTTGCTCACCCTTTGGACCCCGTTTTGGTCATTTTTGGGCAGTTTCTGCAGTAAAACAGCAAGCAGTTTTGGACTGTTTGGGCATTTCCAGCCTGTATAATGGCGTCATCTTCGCATGATAGTGCCATCTTTAACATTACAAAGTTGGATGGTACCAACTACTCTTACTGGAAGAGTCAAATATGGCAGGTTTTGGTGCAGAAATCTCAGATTAAGCCACTTCGGTTGAGTGGGGAGCAGCCTGAAACTATGGACATTGACGACTGGCTTGAACTTGATGAGCTATGCAAGTCCACGATTGTATTGTCTCTCACTGAACAGGTACATTATAATGTATTTGAGGAAGCACAGAGTGCATGGGATCTATGGAATAAGATCAAGAATCTTTATGATAAGAAAAGTCCGGCGAGTCAGATGTACTGGTTGAAGCAGCTTATGGATCTGCGCATGAAGGATAATGCGACTATGTCTGCTCACTTGAGCCAGTTCCATGCTATACTGAAGAACCTGACTTCGCAGGATATCACCTTTGGAGAGGAAGTAACTCCTCTTTTCTTGCTTGGAACTCTGAATGAGTCATGGGATGTATTCCGCACTGCTCTTTGTGCCTCTAGTGCTACTCTAAAATTGGCAGATGTTGAGAGTGCTCTTCTTCAGGAAGAGGTGAATCGCAAAAACTTGGATGCCTCTCGTGGTAGTCATGCTTTGACAGTTAGAGGCAGGAATGACAGGTATGACCGTGGTAATGGCCGAGGCCGTGACTCGCAGAAGGGTCGGTCTAAATCTCGTGGTGGCAAGTCGCGTAGTAAGTCGCGTGGACGCAATGCAAATGTCACTTGTCATCATTGTGGGAAAAAGGGCCATATTAGACCACAGTGTCATGAGTTGCGCAATGAGAAGCGCAAGGATAAGGGGAAAGATAAAGTGCAGGAGAAGTCCTCTGATCGCAGCATAGTACCTGCGAAGTCCAACGTCAAGATTGAGGAAATTAATGTCATGCAGACTGAAGAGTCCGATGGTGGTGATGAGTTTATACTTGCAGCTAGTTCTTCTGATGCTTCACACTTGACTGAGACACCTAGTATGTATGCACAGTGCTGGTTATTGGATTCAGGTGCGTCCTTCCATGTGACGCCTTACCGTGAGTGGTTTCACTCTTACCGTACTGTATCTGGATCAGTCAAACTTGGAGATGACAGGTCTCTTGATATTGTGGGCTGTGGAGATATTCAGTTGCAGTTTTCCACTGGCAGTTCCTTTTTGCTCAGGGATGTACGTCATGTACCTGCGCTTACGCGTAGTCTTATGTCTGCAGGACAGTTGGATGATGCAGGATTTCATGTCTGTTTTGGGGATTCTACCTGGAAGATTACCAAAGGCAGACTTGTGCTTGCTAGAGGCGCCAAGGCTGGCAGCCTCTATCCTCTTGTTGTATCTGGGTCTTCTGTAGACCATGTTTTGGCAGTGGGCTCTATCCCACATGTATCACTTTGGCATGCCCGTTTGGGGCATATGTCTTTGAAAGGAATGAAAATGTTATCTGGTTTGCAGTATCTTCCGCCTTTGGATTATGCATGTTTTGACTCGTGTGATCATTGTCTTTATGGTAAGCAGAATAGGTCTACGCATAAGAAATCGGGTAGGCCACGCATGAGTGAGCCCTTGGCATTGGTGCATTCCGATGTTTGTGGGCCTATGCCTTGCATGTCTATGGGTGGTGCGAAGTACTTCGTTACCTTCATTGATGATTTTTCTAGGAAAGTGTGGGCTTATCCCATAAAGCAGAAGTCCGATGTCTTGGCAGTTTTTCAGAGATGGCTTGCTCTTGTTGAGAACCAGACTGGGTATAGGCTGAAATGCCTTAGGACAGATAATGGGGGAGAATATGTCTCGCATGCTTTTGAGCAGTTTTGTGATGACAGGGGTATTAAGCGTCAGTTGACCGCCCCTTACACCCCACCCCAGAATGGTTTGGCTGAGCGCATGAACAGGACTATTCAGGAGCGTGTGCGCTCTATGCTTAGCCATGCAGGCCTACCCCCGAGTTTTTGGGCTGAGGCAGTTAGTACGTCAGTGCATGTCATAAACCGATCGCCTTCCAGTGGATTGGATTTCCAGGTTGCAGAGGAAGTTTGGGCTGGTAAGCCACCCTCTTATGCGCATCTCCGTGTATTTGGATGTGAGGCATTCTGCCATGTGCCCAAGGACAAGAGGAGTAAATTGGATCCAAAGAGCATTAAATGCATATTCCTTGGCTATGGTGAGTCAGGAGAGATGGGCTATCGCCTATGGGATCCGCAGGCGCGGAAAATAGTACGCAGCCATGATGTCGTCTTCCATGAAGACAAGATGCACAGGCAGCCTGAGAAGGTGGTTGAGATCCGCAGAGTGATCTTTCAGGAGGAGCCTAAAGCTCCAGCACAGCCAGTAGTACAGCCTGCAGCAGTTCCTCCACAGGGCCAGGATGTTGGACAGGTAGTTAGACAGGCAGCAGAGCCTGCGGTGAGACGGTCTGCTAGAGATAGACGTCCACCTGACAGATTTCAGCCCTCTATGCATTATGTTTTGGTTACAGATGCAGGAGAGCCTTTCACTTATGATGAGGCTATGCGCAGGGGTGACAGTCACTCCTGGGAGAGGGCTATGCAGTCTGAGATAGACTCCCTGCATAAGAATGAGACTTGGGATTTGGTTGCCTTGCCTAAGGGCAAGAAGGCTTTGCCATGCAAGTGGGTGTACAAGCTGAAAAGTACCCCTGGACACCCCAAGCCGGCATACAAGGCTAGATTGGTAGCAAAGGGTTTTAAGCAGGAACATGGTGTGGACTTTGATGAGGTCTTCTCTCCTGTGGTTAAGATGACCACCCTGCGCTTAGTCTTGGCTTTGGTTGCACAGCTTGACTTAGATCTATATCAGATGGATGTCAAGACGGCTTTTCTACATGGGGACTTGCATGATGAGATCTATATGGATCAGCCTAAGGGCTTTGCAGAACCTGGCAGGGAGCACCTAGTGTGCAAGTTGAAGAAGAGCTTGTATGGCTTGAAGCAGGCACCTAGGGAATGGTATCATAAGTTTGATGCCTTTATGCAGTCACAGGGCTACAGCAGGAGTGCTATGGATCCGTGTCTTTACACGAAGAAAGCTCGTGATGGCAGTTTGCTTATCTTGGTACTCTATGTTGATGATATGCTGATAGTAGGGAAAGCTCATGATGAGCTAGATGCTCTTAAATCTCAGCTAAAGAAGAGCTTTGAGATGAAGGATTTGGGACAGGCCTCACATATACTTGGGATGCGCATTAAGCGCGATAGGCATCAGGGACTTTTGTATCTCTCACAGCGGGAGTACATTCATAAAGTCCTTGAGCGCTTCCGCATGCTGGACGTAAAGCCTATTGGCTATCCATTACCTTCTTATGTGAAGGTATCACAGGCCGATTGTCCGCAGACAGATGAGCAGAGGGCCGAGATGGCTAAGATCCCTTATGCATCAGCCGTGGGCAGTTTGATGTATGCCATGATAGCCACTCGTCCAGATATTGCACATGCAGTTGGTGTTGTGGCACGCTATATGGCTACACCTGGCAGCAGACATTGGGATGCCGTGAAGGGTATCATGAGGTACCTGAAGGGCACAGCAGATATGTGTATTTGCTATGGCAGCCAGGATACAGGGGTCGTGGGGTACACTGACTCCGATTATGCAGGACATGCAGATAGTAGGAAGTCCACTTCTGGCTATGTATTCACCTATGCTGGAGGGGCTATCTCTTGGATGTCCAGGGTTCAGAAGTGTACGGCTTTGTCTACCACTGAGGCCGAGTATGTTGCAGCCACTGAGGCTTGCAAGGAGGCCATATGGTTAGGCCGTCTAGTTGCTGACCTTGGGATTGATGCTACACCTACACTGCATTCGGATTCTATGAGTGCCATTCAGTTGGCTAAGAATCCGGTCTTCCATGCGAAGACGAAACACATTGAGGTGAGGTATCACTTCATACGTGGTGTCGTGGAGGACAGGTCTGTTGACCTTGTCAAGATCTCCACTGACGAGAATCCTGCAGATTTGCTCACGAAGAGCCTCACTACTGAGCGCTTTGCCTTCCTCAGGAGGTTGATGGGCGTTGGATGAGATGTCGCCTTTCCTCATCCCTTGTACCTATGTACATTTGTACTGTCTTTTCTTTTTTTCTTTTCTCTTTCACTAGGGCAGATTCGCCTTTAAGTGGGAGGTTGTTGGGGGTAAAGGCGCCTCCGCCGTGCCGCCCCGTGTATTACTACACTGACAGTACCCGCCACTGCACACTGCAGGTGGCGGGCGCCCGTCACGTCACTTTATTCTTTATTCTTTTAGTGACAGTTTGAATAAAGGAAGGCCCGGTCACACATTGTGACTGTTGGAGTTCCCATTTCTTGTCTCTCTCTTTCTTGCTCTTGCTCTCCCGCCATAGCTCGCGTGCAAGCTTCGATCCTTCTCACCTTTCAAAAATTTGGGTTAAATGTTAGTAAGGGGAGCAATATTGAGGTGAGTGTAGGCTTGGACAGGGTGATAAGGGGCCAAGAGTGGCAAGAAAGGCCACATTGTGCATTGCAGGGTTTCAGGGAGCATGAGAGAGGAAGAAAGCTTCGTTGAGTGGATCCGCTTCGATCTTATCATCCGGGAGATATTTGCCCAGCCCAGGTAATTCTACACCTTCCCCTACAAAAGTAGGTTGGATCTAGAGCTACTCGACTAGGGGGAAGGCCTCCAACGCTCGGCGCGGTGAATTTCGTGAAGTCTGACGAAAAAACATGTTGCGTTGGCATGTCAGAGTGACGGCGATTTTGGGCCGAGTCCCAGAATCAGCCCTCGGACCGCTCGGCCATTCGGCCCTCGGCCCACTACTACTCGGCCCATGCGACTCGGACATCCACCGCTCGGCCCCTCCGAATTGAGCATTCGGACCAACTTTGAAATTCGGCCCTCGACCCTACCGAATCGGCCCACTTCACTCGGCCCACCTGACTCCGGCCTCGGCCCACTCGGCCCTCGAACAACCAGACTCGAACTGGCCGAATTTGACATTCGAACCAGGTACATTCGGCCTTTCTACTAGGCCCTCAGACGGGCTGAATCGGGCACTCAGCCCCTGCAATTCGGACCTGTTGGGCCGAATCTGGATTTTTTCAAATTTTAACCCGTAGACCTGAAACTAACCGAGAGACCATATAGAGCCAAAACCATATCATAGATCGATCACTGGGCTAAAACTTAGAGCAAGTAGTTCAAAATTTGGCTATAAACGGTCTTTCAAATCACGTATGGCATTTACTGTAACGGTTTTACGGGCCGGGAGGATTGCCCTCCCCCCGGACCCCCGCAGAGGGGGCTGCCCCCTCCGCACCTCCCCCAAGTAGGTTGGAGAGAAAACACACACCGTGATAGGTCCTCCAAATTGGACCCTAGTATAGTAATGGCTCTACACGAGCATGGATTCTCACTTGCAAAAGAGCAACCAAAAGCCCGTACCAAAGAGACCCTAGAACCTCAATCGGCCCATCTAGCCAACAAGGGCAAAAAGGCCACACTGCAAAAATACATATGTGTTGCATTCGGGCTGCATCTAGTCAAAGCGGAAAGAAACTACATCAAGCTACAAGCATGAGAATGACTAGATATGATAGTCCTGACGATAGATGCTCCTTGAATAGCACTGCACTGACGATCCAAGACACTAGTGGAGAATCCATATCTGGTCCTGCAGTTGGGGACTCAAGGGCATTTGTCAGAAGGCTTAAATTTACAAGCCAAGACCCGAAAGATGAAGACATGGTACCACCTGCTTATCTTAGGGTCAAACTCACAGCGAAAAGAGAGCATACTATCGATGCTCTGATTGATGAAGGAGCAGATTTCAATATCTTGACCTATGAAGCATGGTCCCTACTAGGCCAACCAGAGCTCACATCGACTAATGCAACTCTTAGCCCTTACGGGGGACACCCACAAGCACTCATGGGGAAGTGCAAAATCCTTGCGACAATTGAAACTAAAGGCTTGCCTATCCTATTTCACGTTCCTCCAAATAGTGCTAATTACGGGAAGGGAACCCTCCTTGGAAGACCCTTCAAAAGGGCGACCAAGAGTGAGGCGGACTATGAGCACAGAGGATATACCTGACACTACCGGGAGTGAGGATAGTCACAACCTTTAGCAAGGGTGACCTCATCGAACCTCGAGGGAAAGGCAAGAAAGGTGCCGACATAGCAGTCAAGCCTACTAACGAGAGCAAAGACTTGTTGGAAGAGTTGATACAAGCACAGGTTGAACAACAAGAACCAGTGAGTGATGTTTGAAACAAGAAGATCAGGAGACAATGCCAAGGACGAGCTTTGGACTTATAAATATCGTAGAAGACCCCAAAAGAAGCCCAAGCCTTATAGACGAAGGCATCGATAGAGAGCCAATACAACGCCGAGATGAATATCCAAAGCGTTGCTATGTGCTCAAGGGTATTATGCAGGTAACTGATGGATTTGGGTACCAAAACCCCCTGCTAAACCACCTCTATCAGCTAAAGACTAAATTGCATCAAAAGCAATGAGGCACAGGACAAAATCCAAGAGAAACTCCAGGTCTCTAGGCAAGAAACCAAACATGAGTGTTCGAAAGAAAGAGCCTCAGCCTAGCATGCTTAATAAGCAGATGTCATATGTAACCATTGAGTGTGCACAAAGACCACTAGTGCTCAAGGAGCTTTTGACTTCCCAAGAAGATAATGAGCACCAGAGGCACAACTTTGCTCGTGAGAAGGCTGATTGCTCAACAAAGCAAATGGCACAATCGTAGTCCTGGCCAGATAGCTTTTAATAAGTCTTTATACAACATGGGGCTACTCTATTTGTACGAGGCAGGGCGAGTATGGGTGGTCAGGCGATTGGGGCTCTGCTGGTGCGGGGCTCCCGTGGAGTTGGGCAGGGAACATGTCGGCTAGGACATGAATGGTGTAGTCCCGGGCCGCCACCGTTTCCAAAATGCCTTTAAATAGTTCATTGAATTCTTCCCCGTCCCGAGCTGCCCTTTCTGCTTTGAGCATCTGGTGCCTGAGCATACGTTGGGGGTTTGTGCCACTGGTGTTGCCACATTGTATGCACCTCCTTGAGCGTCCGCTCCCCTGGCCCGCGGATTCTTCGGCCTTTGTCCGGGGCGGTGTCACTTAGGGCCGCGTTTCCTGGCGTACCTTTTAAGAGTGTGCACGTAGTGCACCGGTGGAGAGGCGTGTGCTGCATGTTCCTGTCGGCTGCGGAGAGTGTCCTTGCAAGCTAGTTGCCCTTGGTTCTCCATGTTTGCCTCACAGGGGACCTGTAAGATGCGAATCAAGGATTAAAATTTGTCACATGATAAGGCCATTCATATGTAAGGGATTATAGTGCAGGTTATCAAGCGCATAGGACGAGAAGGGGAGGGGTGGGGCATGCAGTGTTGTTGTAGAGGAATGGCCCCCGTGATGTATGTTTAGCCTTCTACCATTAGCATATCTTGGTTCACGCCGAGTTACGTCGGCTGGCGGTCATGGATTTAGGTAGGGCTCCTCCTCGGAAGGATAGACCGGAAAGGGAAGAAGGTGTATAGAAAGGGACTACACCCTGTCTACACCATCAGAGTTGTTGGTCAAGGCTTCCTATGGTGGTAACGTGGGTCGCATGCCCTTCACTTGGAGGTGGGGATGGTCACATGGCTTTTAAATGCATGACGAGAGGAGGACTTGAGGAGCTTAGCCTGTCAGACCCAACTCTGCTCCTTGCGCTTGTCTATCATTGCTTGTGTGTATTGATATTGTTTATACATGGTGACACAAAATCGGTGTTTATTTATATACATATTTATGAATCCATGCCACGTCACAAGGATAAGAACCAATTGTAGAACTCGGGGTTGTACTGGAGCGTGGCACACGCATCCAGCACTCGTGGCAGCTTACTTAGTACCGATAGATATTTTGCCACATGAAGCAGCATGGACCCTTGTTTGAGTCTACTGGCAACATGTAACTCCTCCCTAGTGAGAACCTTATCAAACAGAGAGTTTTCTTGGCTAGGTTCAGCCAAGTCCATACCCCGAATGGCAGTCAGCACTCGAAGGGAAGTTGGTGCCACATAGGTTGGGTCCCTTTGGGATCCCCATTTGGCTAATCGCTCCTCAGAGACTATCATGAGCTGAGCCCCTAGTTCGGCCATTACAACGTGGCGTTCGCACCAACGCTGCTCAAATTGACTCTGGCCTGCTGACAGTCGCTTTAGTTGCTCTATGTCTACGAGATTCGGTCGGCATAGCACTTCATTGAACGTGATGGTCAAGCACAGTTTGTTAGCCTCCTCGTTAGAGATGAGTCGCATGCGTTCATGTAAGAGCTTGTTATAGTGCTCGTCAAGATGTTCTTGCTCTTCCCAAGATAAGGGGAATGGCAAGTATTCTTCGAGCTGCTGCTTAGGGAATGCGCCCATGTCCACAAGGACGTAAACTCGTGCGAACACCTTGAGCTTAGCATCCAACTCAGCTAGGCATTCTGCGATACTTCTATGTTCAACGAGGGCTTGCTCGGTTGCCATCTCATGCAAGGTTCTAGAAGTTTCCTTAGGCTTTAGCATAGCTGGGGGCTCAGGCCTAGATGAGCAAGATTGGTCAACCCTAGGATTGCTTATGCTCTTAGGGATTGTGCGTGTTTCCTGAGGTTTTGCTGCTATTTTGTCATGGTTCTTCTCGGATGTGACTTGTATAGATTTGTCACCCTGTTGTGACAACGTTGTATCCACTCTTGATTGGTCGATGCGAGTTCTATTGTTGATGGATTGAGTGTTGAAAGCAACTGTTGATGGCAACAGCTACTTTGATTTTTCAGAGCACACGGATGTGACTGAGGTTTCACCGCTATTAGGAGAGACATCAATGGGTTCATTGGTGGATGGACTTAATGCTTTATTCCCCGGCTCTCCAGCGCTCTTGGTCTCAACGTTCTTGGGGTCCACAACCACCTGTAGCTGTTGTTGTTTTCGATGTTTTCTCCTCTTTTTCTTGGTCAATGAAGGTGCATTTCTCAACGACTCAAGACCCTGGACTAGGTCAACCATTGATGTGCTTGGTTGGGCCTCAGCATTCTCTTTCTCTAGTGCGTCCTTAGGGGACATGGCTGTGGCCTGCTGAATAGCCTCGCTAGGTTGTGAGAGCACAACTGCCTCCCTTTTCGGAGAGTCTAGCTCTTTAGCCAACTCCCTTGTGTGTAACTCCTCCAGCCTAGGCTTTAGGCACTTTGAAAGTGCTGGAGTTGTTGAGGAAGTTGGTTGTGACACCTCCTCCATAGGTAAACCTCTAAGGACATGTTCCACAAGGGGCATTGTCACGGCCAAGGGCTGTGACTGCTGTGATCCCTGATTGGAAGTAGTAGTGGCTAGTTTAGTGGGCTGGCAACCCTTGGTGGATTGCGGTGTCAAGTCCCTAGGGCGATTAGAAGTGGTTGTGTCTTTTGTTGGCCTTTGAGCACTCATCTGTGTAGTTCGAACATGAGTTGATCTAGTCACATTAGGTGGCTCAGGCATATCCTTGGGTCGAGAGCTACAAATGGCGTCATGTCCCACCTCTTGGATGGTTGGAAACTTAGATGGAGATAGAGATTGGAATTGAGCAGTTGCCCTTGACAACTGCTGTAGTGCTTCCTATGTCTATTTGGGAGAAGAGGGCGTAGGAGATCTAGGACTCATAGGTGGACGTGGCACTAGCTGAATGATTTTCTCAAGGCTATTAGATGATTGTGCCATTTTCCTTGTTGAGCGAGTAGCCTTGCCATGAGCAATGTTGTGCCTATGATGCTTGTTCTCCCCTTGGGAAATCAAAGGCTCTTTGGGCACTAATGATTTTTGTGCATGCTCAATGGCTACATATGACATCTGTCTATTTAGCAAGCTAGGCTGAGGCTCTTTCTTTCGAACAATCATGTCTGGTTTGTTGCCTCGAGACCTAGAGTTTCTCTTAGATTTCCTCCTGTGCTTCATTGCTTTTGATGCACTTTGGCCTTTAGCTGATAGAGGCAGTTTAGCAGGGGATTTTGATACCCAAATCCATTGGTTACCTGCGTAGTACCCTTGAGCAAATAGCAACACTTTGGATATCCATCGTGGCGTTGTGCTGACTCTCCATCGATGCCTTCGTCTATAAGGCTTAGGCTTCTTTTGGGGTCTTCTACGATATTTGTAAGTCCAAAGGCCATCCTTGGCATTGTCTCTTGACCTTCTTGTTTCAGGCATGGCCTCACTCACTGGTTCTCGTTGTTCGACCTGTGCTTGTATTAACTCTTCCAACAAGTCCTTGCTCTCTTCAGCAAGCTTGACTGTTATGTCAGCACCTTGCTTGCCTTTCCCTCGAGGTTTGATGAGGTCACCCTTGCTAAAGGTTGTGACTATCCTCACACCCGGTAGTGTCAGGTGTATCCTCTGTGCTACATAGTCGCACTTGGTCGCCCTTTTGAAGGGTCTTCCTAGGAGGGTTTCTTTCCCGCAGCTAGCACTATTTGGAGGAACATGAAATAGGATAGGCAAGCTTTCCATTTCAATTGTCGCAAGGATTTTGCACTTCCCTATGAGTGCTTGTGGGTGTTCCCCATAAGGGCTAAGAGTTGCACTAGTCGGTGTGAGCTCTGGTTGGCCTAGTAGGGCCCATGATTCATAGGTCAAGATATTAAAATCTGCTCCTTCATCAATCGGAGCATCGATAGTATGCTCTCTTTTCGCGGTGAGTTTGACCCTAAGATAAGCCGGTGGTACTATGTCTTCATCTTTCGGGTCTTGGCTTGTGAATTTAAGTCTTCTGACAAATGCCCTGGAGTCCCCAACTGCATGACCAGTCGTGGATTCTCCACCAATGTCTTGGGTTGTTTGTGCAGTGTTGCTCAAGGTACATCTCTCATCAAGAGTGTCATGTCTAGTCATCTTGGCATTTGTAGCTTGTTGATGTTGCATTTTGCTCTGACTAGACATGGTTTGAACACATTGACTGTGTTCTCGTGGTGTGGCCTTTTTGCCCTTGATGGCTAGATTGGCCCATTGATGTTCTAGGGTCTCTGTTTCTCTCTGTTCGGGTATGGGCTTTTGGTTGCTCTTTTGCAAGTGAGAATCCATGCTCGTGTAGAGCCATTACTACACTAGGGTCCAATTTGAAGGACCTGTCACGATGTGCGTTTACCCTCCAACTTACTTGGGGGAGGTGCCGTTACGGTAAAAGCCATGCGCAATTTGGAGGACCGTTTATCGCCAAATTTTGAACTACGTGCTCTAAATTTTAGCCCAGTGATGGATTTGTGATGTGCGGAGGGGGCAGGGTCGTTACAGTAAAAGCCATGCGCTTTGGAGGACCATTTATAGCCAAATTTTGAACTACGTGCTCTAAATTTTAGCCTAGTGATGGATCTGTGATGTGCCTTTAGCTCTACGTAGCCTTTGGGGTCAATCTCGGGGTTTAGATGTGTCAAAATTTGTGTTCTAGATGCCTGTCCGATTTTGACAGTTTTCTATCCGATTCTCAGATGTCCGATTTTCAGGAGTCCGATTATCAGAATCGGACGTCCGATTCTGGGTGGTCCGATCGGCCCGGTGGTCCGATTTTGGTCACGTCCGATTCTAGGAATCAGATCGGACAGGGTGGTCCGATTGCTTCGATCGAAAGCCGATCGGACAAGATGGTCCGAGTGGTCCGAGTCCGAGTGTCCAAGTGGTCCGATTTCCAAAATCGGACGGGTTGGTCTGAGTGGTCTGATCGGACAGGATGGTCCGATCGGACGGTCATCCAAGCGTCTGATTATGGACTGGTCCGATTCTGGACTAGTCCGATTTTGGACTCTGGTTCGATTCTGGGTGGTCCGATTGGTCCGAGTGGTCTGATCGGATAGGATGGTCCGATTTCTAAAATCGGACAGGCTAGTTCGAGTGGTCCGAGTCCGAGTGTCCGAGTGGTACGAGTGGTCCGAACATCCAAGTGTCCGAGTTAGACGTGTTGGTCCGATCGGACGGTTGTTCGAGCGTCCGATTTTGAGAATCGGACACTGAATCGAGTGTCCGATTCCGCCGGCCCGAATGCACTTTCGAGCACAAATTCGTCCAAAATCTTAAGGTATTGCTGATTGTAAGCTACAAGATTCCGCATGAATTAAGCTGGAGTGATGGGAAAGAGATCTATATACCTGGGATAGCCAATAAATCCCAAAATGCAAATCAGCAAACGAATCAAACCCTCATGCTCTGTTATGACATCAGAAACCCTGATGCTTGTTTTTCTTCTTTTTCTTTATTTTTTCCTACCCTAATGCACCCAAATCACAAAGTAAATACCTACACTACTTCATTCCATAACATAAATCTCAAGAAAGCAAAAAACCTACTTGCCAAGGAGATCAAATACCATCTTCAACCCCCCTCACTTCCTACCTATCTCAAGCACTAGTTCAAGGGAAACCCCTTATTTTGATGCTCGATTCGAAGCACGCAAGCGCTCAAGGCTTGAATCCGTTGGTCCCGGCAACCAGAACCAAAATGTGGGAGCTTTCGCTCAACCGCCAAGACCCACGGACCGCTTATTGTTCAAGTGTTCCAAGCCGAGCACTAATGGCTACCTCTCACATAACCAATGCGCCATCCATATCTACAGGTGTAGTGAGCTTACCTTCGTGCCGTGCGAGTTACGTCCTCTCCCACGCACTCCGGTAGCTCCACGATCCAAGTGCAAGCTTAATGAGAGTGCATTATTGATATGTGCATATCCATCTAGATCTAGAAAGCATGGTTTTACAACCTATAGTGACAACGTTAGATACAACCAATTGCACCTTCTCAAAATAGGCACTATAGTAGAGGGAGAAAAAAATGAGGTTGTACAAGCGCAAGCTACTCAATAGCAAGATTGTGAAAGTAAATCCCAATTGTATGATATCTAGAGAGAGAGAGAGACAGACACAGAGAGAGAGAGAGAGACAGAGATAGAGACAGAGACAGAGACAGAGACAGAGAGAGGAGGAAGAGGAGGAGGGGGAGGAGGAGGAGGAGAATACTAATAAGAAAGATAAAAATAGAACATTGTATTCATATAATTTCAAACACATCAAAGCTATATAGGACATAGAGATGTATATCATAATTTTTAGTTACAATCCACTTTGGGGTACCATTGGCACAAAAAGAAGCTACAATGCCATTATTACAAAAAGAAGACCAACTACTAAAGCTATTAAAGTTACTACATACATAATTACCAAAAAATAACTTAATGCTTGGGAATTTTTTACTAATATATGATGGCTTTGCAACCTTAATAAACTACACATTTGAGGGCTTTTCGAGATGCCTTCGTTTTGCAATTTCATCTAGTTGTTCTTTAAGCTATGCTAGTGTAAGTTCATATGTGATCCAGAGCTTGGTTCCCTTGAAAAATTTTGATTATTTTAATACTTCACATTTATCTTCCATGCTTCCAAACTCCAAAATCTCTTAACTCTTTCCTTGCTTCTAGCATTGGTCTCATTTTAGTCTATAACATGCATATCTCTAAACATTGGTACTCTTTATTAGCTTGTCTCTCTTGTGTTTATTCATGCTATCCCTCATGATAGCCTCTTAAACCTACATGGAATGCAATGTTCTTTTGCAATATAGCTATATTAACTACTAAAAAGATGGTGTTTGTCATATGTTTCTAATCTACCTCATTTCGTGTTTCAATTTCCTTCTATACTTGATTTGTCTCCTTCCTTATTTTGATTTCCTTTTGTACTTCCTCTTGCACTTTGCTCATTATTTCCTTATTCACCTTCAACCTTCTTGTTAGCTGTAGCCACATGTATTGCTAACTTTCCTTCAGGTTCTACCAAGTGTGTCAGCTCTTTGGCAAATGAGTCTTTGAAAACCACATTTTGTGCTTCCAAGTTACATACTCATTGATGCAAATATTCCTCCCATGAGTTTGGCTCCTAATTTTTCTTGGACAGTGACACCAAGATTGTTAAGAGAGTTTTTGGATATATCTCACTATTCGAGCAAGAGCTAAAGTCTAACCTTCACCCCTAGGTGCTACCTTTGCACCATAGGGAGGGGTGACGAGGGATGTTAAAAGTTGCTTAGCCCATTCTTGCACATGGGGGAAAGGGGGTATTTTACTATGTTATGAAGGAAAAACTTTGCCACGACAAGCAAGAGAGAGGAGGAAGCCTAAGGAGAAGAGACACAAAAAAGAAAAAAGGTAGGTTGTAAATAGTTTGTTTGACTAGCTATCTATTCAACGAGAATCTAAATGGGGCTATGAACTATCTAATTTGATAAGAGTTTGAACAAGCTTGACTACAACTATTGAATTGTGTGTGTGTGTGTGTGTATGTGCGTGCGCGCGCGCGCGCGTGTGTGTGTGTGCATGTGCACACACGCGCGCTCACATAGTAGCTATGCCGAATGAGTCTAAGGCTCTAATTTCATATGGTTTGGTTATCAGTGAAGTAAAAGTACTCAAAATCTATTATTGGTCTAATCAATCAATTTTTACAAATAGTGTAGGTAGCAAGAATGTTGTTGGTAATATGTGTTCTACTCATAGGCACTTTTTAAAGCCCGTGCCCTTTTCTAGACACCCAAATCTACACTTGTGGAAAAATCTTACATGTGTGCATAGCTAGGTGAGATCACATGAAATTTCATTTACATTGTCATGCCATGTGTTGATTTACATAGCATCCATTTTAGAAAGCACAAAAGTACAAAAGACTTGTACATGTTTAGCCAAGTTCAAGATCACACTAAAACTTTATAGAGATACAACACGTGAGATGAAGTAAGATAGTTCACTACATCTTTTAGTCATATAGATATCTAGCTTACAAACACATAGCATATATTAAAGATCAATTTCATAATATACATTTGCAACATAAGGATATTTATGGCTTAAGAAAATTATTAGTCCATTGTAATTAAGTTTCGAGTTGAAGCTCCAAATTTTAAAGTATGGGATTCAATATATGGGATTTTAAACTCAACGAAATGATCAAGACAAGCAAAGTGTTAAGAACATTGGAGATATAGGATAGACAAATTGCATAGTTTATTGAGATGGCCAGGAATTTTGGTGGGAAAAATGTTTGTGGCCTAAACATTTGGATTCGATGGCCAAGGGGTTGTGGATACTAGGAATAACCTATTGTCTACTATTAATGAGTATCCTAAGGACTTGCGTGAATGAATAATTAAAAGGTTGCTTTCCTTTGGCAAGGTCCATTCATCGAGGGTGCCCCTTAGCACTGCTATTATTTTTGGTGGTTTTTATATCCCCTCTTGTGTAACGTGGGTTTTAAGATACACCAAAGCAAATAAAAGGATTACCCCTCCTAGACTGCACCTTTTTGGCAAGGCAAATGTTCGCAAATGATAATATGGATTCAAAATGTTAAATGCAAGCCCAATGCAATAATCAACTACCATCTTTGAGAAACCAAAATTGACATTTGCATGAAATATTTCAAATGTTAATAATGCAACTCAAAGAAAACAAAAGTGATGCATTATATCTAAATTGGAAACCATTTCTTTTATGCATTTGTGTAAGATTACAATTTTGAAGACATTGATGCCACCATATTGAACATTCTAATACACACTTGATGCCCATAGTCAACTACCATCCTTGAGGAAGAAATTTTGACTTATCGCATGAACAAATGGCACTACACATGTCATCATTGCCTATGCCTAGATGCTTTAGATGATGATAATGCAACTAACATAAGATAAAAGTGGTGTTAATCATCACATCCTAGTTTTAGGAGGTCAACACCAAATATAGGATCTAGATCATTCACCTCTTGTAATCCTATAATATAAATTGATTTATCTCATTGTAAAACAAATAGACAGTACATAAATAGTAACATATATACAATTGATCATTGTTCATGCCTAGATTTCAAGTATTTATCACCAAGAACACAAAGCTAGTCAAACCCTAACTATAGTAAGTGAACAATAGAATTCATAAAACTCAAAATCATTCACCTCTTGGTCCCCAACCTCCATTTTTTATAGGTTTGTACAACCAATGATTTGTGATTCCTGTGGCATTGCACTTTATACATAATTCTTTTCCTTTTCCAAAGCAAACTTTACACTTTTCAAGTGGATGCCCAGTGAACAAGCCACCTACAAAAGTTTTTTTTTAAGGTTCTCTCTCTCTCTCTCTCTCTCTCTCTCTCTCAAAATGTAGAACTTAACTAGGTTGTATTCAAGTACTCTCGTTAAGGGCATGCCTCTTCACTTAATTATCACCTAAATGAAAGTGATAACTACACTCATAATCACAAGTAAGTGATTCATCAATTTTAAGAAAGAAAGAGACATCATTCTTCACTCATGTATTATCATGTAAATGCTCTCCTTACTTCTTTGTATCATAAAATGTTGAGTTAATTTCTGTAAAATGGACAAAGTATGCATGATCTTGAATGGCTTTATGTGTATTAGAGCTTTCCCAAAAACTTTCATCAGTAGAAATACACAACATTTCAAAAGTGTCATAACTTTGAAATCCAAGGTCCAAATATAGTCATTCAACCACTCAAACCAAAGTGGAAATGCTATTTGAGCAAATTTATTTGGTTACATGTTACATAAAACATTCTATGGCATATCAAAATTGAAAATTTTTATGTTACTAAAAGGTTACTGTGATTTTTAGAGAAGATTGTGCAAAAGTTAGGGTTTTAGCAAAGCAAGACTTAGGGTTCACAATTGAGAGAGAAGAGAGAATATGCAGTTAATGCTATCTAGAGAAGGTTCATGTAGAGAAAAGCTAAAAATGATGAGAGCAAGAGCTACCATGATTCTCTAACCAAACAAAACATGGATCATTAAAATATTAAGTAATATGCTCTTTGGAAACTAAGGTTAATTCCTCCCTCATCACAATTTCTTGAATGGCCCTAGGCGACTATATGCTAATTGGCTTAAATTTGACAATCACTGGTCTTTAAATATTTGAGGACCATGGCACTCCATTCTTTTAATTTCTTAATTTAGGAATGTTATGTATTGTTTATATAGTTGACATAGTGAATGAACTCAAATGGAGTGGTTGAAGACTACATAAGTCAATAAAGTGAAATCTAAAGGTTCTTCATTATAACTAAGTTAGTTACGCAATAGAACCCAAACAAATGGGGAGAGTGGGAAATTGGTTGCCGCATCCTATAGTGTTGTCGTGGTACTCCACCCTAGGTAGCATGCACGAGAGGACACATCTATGGGAGAACCCTCCAAAATCATGAGGGCTTGTAGGGATGGTGGTATGGAAGTAGACACGCATGCTGACCATGCCAATGAGAAAGGCCCGAACTTGCAAGCATTGGCCAAGGTATTCACTAGTGATACATCTAAGGTCAATAAGACAAGAAAATAGTCATTATCCTTGAATGCAAAGAAGGTGCACAAAGTGGAGATGGAGCTGCCTATGGATAACTTTTGATGCATGTATTATGACTTTGCCTCTTATGGTCTTTACCTCTATTTCTTGGGGCAGGTCTCCGAGTGATGAAGAGTTCGCTTTTGTTGGTTCACTACTACCTACCAAGTGCATTGCAAATTGGTGTATCACAAGTTTATTGGCAAAGGATTTTATGAAGTGTTGGTTGGCTCACTTGCTAAAAGGAATTGGATTCTTGCCTGCTCCATTGAGTTTCGGTTCAACTTACTCCACTACATGCCACGGCCTACCACATTTTCTCCAAGTGATGTGCTTCTCTGTGAGTGTCCCATGTGGGTTTCTTCTCCTTATCTACATGTTGTTTTCGAGTATGAGGTTAAGGCTATCGCCTCAACACTTGGCAAGGTGTTGTATGTCCCCCCCCCCCCCCCCCCCCCCCCCCTTTCTGCTAACCCTAAGGGAGAAAGGTGGGTGTACATCCTTTGGGGGGATAGGAGGGTCAACCCCCCTAGACATGCTAGAAATCCAAGAGAAGCGGGGCATGGAGCTGGTGTGCGAGGTTTGATTCTCTAACTTCCCCAATGTATGTTACATTTGCCACCAATCATGGCATTTCGCTAGATCTTGTCCTCAAAATACTAGTAAGGAGGAAGGCCCTACAAAGCCTAAAGATCAAAGCTCAAAAAAGAGCTCTGCTCAAGGAGAAGAAGATAGAAAATATAGGATAGAAGGAAGTAGGACCTATCAAATCAATAGCACCACTGAGTACATAGGGACTAGATGGAAAGAGTCTTCCTTCAACTTCCTCAATGTCTACCAGCACCAAGACTATCAAACCTTCTATTGGTAGGATCCTACAACCTATGGACATCAACAAGGAAAGGGTTAGAAAAATTTACAAAATGCTTGGCAAAGAGAATCAAACTGTTGGAAAGGATGGTAAGAAGAATGGTAGCCCTAAGATTTCCATTAAGAAGCTGGCCAGAGGTTGGCAATCTTTCACTGATCTCTATGCTCCATTGTGGCTGAAGTTAAAGCTTCTCAATAAGCTCTGCATGGATCTGATGTTGAGCAAGGTTTTAATCCTATCATGGAGTGCTCGGGGGCTCTAACCTCGTGAGAGGCAAAGCGTGTTGGCATCGTTAGTATAGCAATGTCAGCCAAATGTGCTTGGGGTGTAGGAGGTGAAACTGGACCACAACAGTGCAGCAGCCATGTAATTACATGGCTACACATGCTTTCTTAATGTCTATGAATGTGGCAAAGGTGGTGTTCTGCTTTTTGTTAGGGATAGGTTCAAGGATGAAGTCACTTGCATGACCAAAATGGCAACATAATAGGTGTTAGGCTACTCATTTTCATAAGACTTTAGAATACATCTCTATGTATGTTTCCAATGTCTCCTAAGCCAGGGCAAACACATGGCATTAGCTTAAATTGCACGTGGCTAGGGATAGTGTGGTACTATTTGGAGATTGGAATATGACTACATGCAGGAGGATCGCTCTCATGGAATTGGGAACATGATCAAAGAGGAGAGGGCTACATGGAAGAGCATATACGCTACCTTGGGACTTGTGGATGCCGCCTCCCTAGTGATGTAGGCAAAGATGGGAAGTGTATTACCTAGCATAACAAGCAATCTGATTCATCATGGCATGGAGCTTGCTTGCACATGTTCTACCTCAATAATGAGGTGAAGTGGACTGCGCTTGATGAGCCTCCTTAAGAAGCAACTTTGAGTGGTCTTATAATAAAAACCTAGCCAAGATTAAGAGTAAGTTACCCTTCTTGCGAATTCGGAGGACACATCACTCAAGTTAGAATGATCCATTTTCCTATGATTGCCTTTACTGCTTCAATTTTCCCCTTTCTAATGGAAAGAGGCACTAAAGGGGAGCCAGGGATGCCTCTCTGCACCTAGATCTATGGCTTGTGAGTTATCCCTACACAAATGATTTTACATCGGCTCTGGTCAAAACCTAAAGCTATGTTAGCAATTGTAGAAAAAGGGCATATGCTACTTGGTGGATGGATATAAGGGATGAGGATAATAGGAGTGTCAAACCTCATGCTCAAATTGCGAGTTAGTTTGGTCTTTATCCCAGTGAGGCTAAGTGGGTTCCAGAGCACACTGTCCAAAGTCAAAGATGATTGACCTACATCTCAACACATGATGCCATTGACCTTTGAGTGCTTGGTCAATGCTTCAAACAAACCCCTTCCCTCCATTAAAAAGAGAGGTGACCTCAACTACCCAAATGCCAAGTGGCATCTCAAAGTGAAGGAGTCGTGGACAAAAACAGGAACCCTGAGGCACCACTAAAACATGGAAAAAGCATGGAAGGTTAGCCCTTCCTTCAAAATCAATGTCTTCTTGTGGAGAGTGGTAGCTAACAAGTTGGCCCACTAGGGATCACATCATGAAGTTCGCTCATGTACCCCCCCTCCCCCCCCCCCCCCCCCCGCCCTTTGCATTCTTTGCAATAGGAAAGAGGAAATAGTTACAAGCCTTATGGTGGCTAGTTAGGAGGAATCTAGAGAAGATTAATCTACACCATGTTGTTAGCTGGAAAACAATTTTGTTGGGCGATCGAGGCAACTTCAATGAGGACTTAGAAAAGCTATGGGGAGTCCTTCGTGGGGTAGCCTTGTTCCAAAATTTGGAAGCATAGGAATGCCTTGGCCTTTGGCCACTGAATGCCCCAATATATCTTTTTTGTCTCTCTCAACAAGACCATTTTTGCTGAAGCTATGTATATGCTCAAGAAGCTAACTATAAAAGATGTGGGACATTTTGATATTTTAATCAAGCACTCCTAGGGAGCTCCTAGGTATAAACAAGGGTTCGGGAAAGAATGAAGATTGACACTCAAATACACTTTGTTTTGAGGCATTACAAAATTCACATCATAAAACACATTGCTCAAATGTTTAATTCACATGAAACCAATATTTAAAATATAATATTTATGGCATATCTTCAAGTGGCTAAAAGTGATGCATGTTTTGTGTAAAATCATTACTAGATTGCATTGGCGTGCATTGTACTTTTGGGGGGTGTTTCTTTATTGGTCATTTTACCCTAGTCTATCATGACTAAGTATTAGAAGCAAACCAAATGATGAAATCGATCTTAGGCCGGTTACACACCAAAAAAGGGACGCCCATTTTGTTAGCTTTAACCAATCAAAACACTTATTTAAGGGTTGGCATCCACAGTCCTTTACACACTAGAGAGGATATGACCTGTTGTTTACCTGCTAAACAAGTGAACTCGCCTACCCACTTGGTAAAGTGGCAGACAAGGTTGCACTTTTTGCATTTGCAACCAATCAAAAGATTTATAAGTTTATTCTTTTTTATTTTTTTACAAATTGTGTCCATTTGGTGTGTAAAGATATGACGCCCATGTATGTGGCCAGTTTCAAAAAGTGCATGCCCACACTCTGGGCGGGGGTTGGCCGTCCATTACTTGGTATGTAACCAGCCTTATTATCTTTTGTCATGGGGAGCATTGTCTGATTTTAATAGCTAGGCATTAAACCAATGAGCGGTCTCCACAAGCTTTGGAGGTTAGCCCTTGAAGAAGTCCAAAGATACCTTAGTAATAAAATGAAGTATACTTCCACAAACCTTATTTGCATCTAGAGCAACCTCCCCTTTTCCATAAATCCATCCATGATCCTTGATGCCATACCAAATCTTCAATGAGAGTATTGAGGACAAATAATCTTGGAAAGAAGCAACATGACAATTTTGGGGCATTTTAGAGTGGATCGAAGGTTGAAAACTTAGTTTGGCAAGGCAAGAAATATGTCTGCAAACTACTGTCCATGTGTTGTTCACACATAGAAGGGAAGATGGGAGTGGAAGGAGAAAATGATGTAACCTATGATGTGGAAGGCTCTATACCAAAATTGCAAAAACTGTCAAATGGGACTTTAATATAGTTAAACTCTTATGATACCCGCCTTAAAAGCAAGTAAGTTGACCCACAAGTAGTTGTTTAGGCACTAGCCTATAGATATGCAAATGCTCAACTATGCCAAGTGAACTGTGCTCCTAGCAACAAACAATGTGGTATATAAGGCTCCTATCAATCTCCCAATCAAGAGCTTTGTGTTAGGCACTTTGACTTTTCTTTTAGTTTTTTGTTTATGTATTATCACGGTCAAACTATCTCTAAGGAGAAGTTACCCAAATGGTTTGATGTTTCTCTCCAAATCACATATTTTATGTTGCATTCCAATTTCGTAGGGAAAGGGCTTCTCCAAGTGGTGGTGGAATCCCAAGTTGAATGTGGAACAAGGAATTCCCACATCCCTAAAGAGAAGTTACCCAAATTGTTTGATGTTTTCTCTCCAAATTAGATGCTTTATGTTGCATCTCAAACTTGTAAAGAAAGGGCTTGTCCAAGTGGTGGTATAACCCCAAGTTGAATGTGGGAAAGGGCTTCCCAAGTGTTGTTGGGATCCCAAGCTAAATGTAATTGAATTTTGACAGTTTTATTGGCTTCAAAGGAAAACTTATGCACATTCTTCCCTAGACAACTAATTGCCCTCCAAATGATATGCTAATGTCTACATGCCCTGCCTAGGTTTCCTTTTGGGCTTACACTATGAGTTCAAGGCCCCATCAATTGTATTATGCTAGGTAAAGTACTATACATCCATCCACTTCCAATAATCCTAAAGTCTTACATTTTGTGTGCAAAAAACTAGTCAAGCCCCCCAAAGGTCCTCCAAATCCAAGATGTTGAGGCTTCCAACTTCTCTATATCCTCTATTTCTCCCCATTCTCAAATGCATGCTATATGTAGAAGGGAATTGGCCACTTTTCAAAGGATTTTCATAAGCATCTATTAAAGGAAAAAGAAGAACAAGCTAAGAAATCACATGAGGATACCAAATCTTGAAGGCTTGAAGCAAGATGACAAACCTATCATCTCTCAAGAGGGAAAATAGTCGAGTGAGGAGTGCTCTACCACCAAAGAGAAGCAAAAAATAAAAGTACAATGGCTTGCCCTCCCCTATAAACTAATAATCACAATAAATAGCGATTTGGAAACTAAGTGGGGATGAGGAGAAGATTCCCTAGGTGGGTCACTCTATCACGAATGGCAACTGGAGAGAAAATAAAGTTCTACCAAAGTCAATTTAAAAACTTAGCAAGGCCCCATCTTTACAAACCTGTACGATTCTTTGGAGAGTTGTCCCAAGATGCTCAAGTCACAAATTGTGATGGGTAGAAGGATTGAATTTCTTTCATGGAATATTAGGGGGATCTATTTCCTTGGTTGTAGGAAAGTTTTGAGGCAAGTCCTTCGGCATCACAATCAGGATGTTGTTTACTTGCAAGAAATAAAATGTAGCCCTAATGATGAGGTGTCTTCCAACTCCAAGCTACTTATTAATGCCCCAGTCAAGGAGAGTGGGGATACCTTGACCCTATGCAAGCCTTGGTTTCGTTCAAGGCTATCAATGATACGTATAATGGGTGATGTTTTGGCATATCCATTGCATGGGAAGGGCAAAGATTTAATATGACTACCGCATATGTGCATAGATGACAACTTTGTGGAATCCATTGGCATGCATAGAATTAGAGTAAGATGTTTTTCCCCCTTGAATGACTAGAGCATGACCCTTGAAAAGGTGACAAGTCACACAGGGGTGATTCAACCACTATATGCGAGCACCATGCATGGGATTCCTTTTGTTCAACTCATTAGATGTCAATATTTCAGAAACTTTGTAGCTTGCTTAGGTAGTTTGCCTAACCCAATATGCATTCAAGTTCATGGAGAGTAGCTCACATCCACTGAATGTATGCTTCTTTCGAGGTTTGGTGGCTCAACCTTGCTATGCCAGTAGAGAGTATTTCCTCAATACTTGCTTCTGAACACTTTCCAATTGTTCATCAATTTTCATGCTTGAGAGATCATAGGATGATGAAGGTCCCTCCCCCATTTAAGATAAATGTCTCTCTTCTTAATCATTCTACACATTATAAGGTTGTGGAGGCTTGGGAGGAGTAGATGATACTATGGGCAATGCATGCAAACATTATGACAGAGAGCAAGCTAACTAAAGGAGGAAGATGGTCCCAGTAGTAGTTGTTACTCAATTTAGGGATCACCTCTTTGCTATTCTGTATGTTATATCTCATGATGAGATTATGCATAGCTTGTTGCAACAAACTCAAACTTTCTTGTAGAAGAAAGAATTGCATGGGGTTTAATCTTAAATACACTTGCTTAGAATATGTGATTATCTTTAAGGTGGTTAGGAAGAGGAGCTTGGAGGATATTAACTTGGAGGGGGTGGATGAGAATGGCACATTGCACAAAGTTGATAAGAAAGGGTGGATGGCCTTTAACTCCTTCCTCTCAAGGATTGTTGGGCAATAACCTCTTGTTGATGATGAGTTGATTATTGCTAGTATGATCATGCTCTTAATTTCTTGGAAAAAAACCCTCCAAAGAGGGCAACTATTTTAGATCAACCATTATCTGAGGAGAAACTGAAGTTTGTGGTTGGAAAGATCACAAAAGAGAAAAGCCCCAAGAATTGATGGATTATCACGAAATTCATTCAAGAATTCTAGCTTGCATGTGCTAAGCACCGAATATCGGTGGTAAATGAGGTCAGAAGGTTTGAGAAGCTCATAGAATTCACAAATACTAGCACCATCAAGTCAATTTCTAGAAATGCTAGCAGATTTACATGCAAAGATTGAAGGCCAATCACCCTATGATAGAGTTCATCGGGATGTCATGATGCTCTTATTAGCTAAAGTTGGATTTGCACCTAATTTATGTAACATGCAAAGTGCGTTGTTCTCAAAGGCTTCAACTAGAGGATGCATTAATGGGCTGTTTGCAAGTCCCCTTTTTCCTATGAAGGACATTGAGGCAAGGATGTCCTCTTATACCACTCTTGTTTATCATGGTTGCGGATCCTTTGATAAGGAAATATAGAGTTTTTGGTGGCCCAACCAATGATTGAGGGGTTGTTGACATATGGCTATGAATTCGCTTGACAACTCTTTGTGGATGATAATATTAATCGTGTCACTAAAGATCGAGAGAGCATGCATCATTTGCAACAAGTTTATAAGAATTTTTGTCAAGTTAAGAGGTCTAAGATCAGTTTTGAAAAAAATTGAAATGATAAAACTAGAGATGGAGGAGAACTACTATGTCCTTGAGGTCTTTAATCTAAAAGACAATGGCTCACCCAGTCACTAGGTATCTTGGTTGCCCTATGGGTTTGGGTTTGACTATCAACAGAGCTTCAATGGCTCTTGGATAAGTTAAAGCTCAAAATGGATAAGTGGAGAGATATCCAACTTTCTATGTTTTGGGTAGTTAGTTCAAGTTAAACATATTCTACAATGCATGGCAATATTTGTGGCTTCATTTCCCCATTTGCAAAACGTTCTTGGCAAGAGATTGATATGATTTTTTGAGAATTTAGATGGAAGAAGGAAGAGAAGCCTTGGTGGTACTCCATTAAATAACTTGTTGCAAATTACTTCCCTAAGATCACTTGAACTTTTAGACAATCCTAACTTACATGATTGGGCATGCCACTTTATTGTGAAGTGGCTACAAGAACTAGATAGCTCACAACCTTGGGCTAAGCTATTGAGACTACGGATTCCCAAGGCCCCATGTGGTGCTGGTCGGCGAACTCAGCCCACCTCTAAGTGGTGGGATACACTCTTGGTTTGTCCTTTCAAAATGCACATTCAATAGTCTAATGCTAGTAGTTTAATTTTGTGAGTGCCTAGAGTTGGCGTGTTGGAACAAATAGAATGGAAGAGGGGAGTGTGCAAAGGAGATGCCTCACTGGCTTATCCATCTGATCGAAGTCGGTTGCTTCTGAGGTCCCCCAATCTATTGGCTAGTTCAAGAAGAAGCTGGTAGCCAAAGTTTTATAGAAGGGCTTAGGGCATCGAGGTCTAGTAAAATCCATGGGATGCGGTGAAGATGGATTAGAGACTCATGGGCTAAGTCATACAAATGTTTGGCTTGAGGTCAAGTGAAGCTCATTGGCTACAATAGATAATTTGGTCAAAGGTCCCTTATGTGTCCTTATATCCACTCGAAGGAACAATCAGTATATCACTTGCTCTGGGATTGCAAGAAGATCAAAGTTGTGTGGAGGAAGGTGCAGACACATAGTTGTTTAAAGGTAGCTAATTCCATGATAAAATCACTTAGAAACAAGCCCTACGAGGGTATCACAAAAGGAATCCTACCTTTTCGAAATGGCATATGATAAGAGATATTTTCACCTTCTTGGCCCCTGGGTATGTGGGGGGCTAGGAATGAGGTCATGTTTAGAGCTTCAACCCTGGTGGACGGCCTCTCCTAGTGATAAGTTTTATAAAATTGCTTGCTTAGTGAGTCTTTAATATGTTGTGGAACCAATATGTTGTAGAAAGGGAGTAATAGGGTGATCTAAGAGGTCGTAAAGGGAGGGAGTGGTAGGGTGATCATGTGTAATTTGTGACCCCATGTGGAGAAGTTTGAGCTGCCATCATGCAGCGCTCTAATTATCCCACTTCGAATACAAACATGATTATCTCACATTTAAAAAGACATTCTCCAAGTTTTACGATTGATAAACATTATTATTCTCACATTTAGAAAGACGTTGTCCAAAAATAATAATAAATAAATAACTAATCCGAAAAGTTTGTGGCAACAGGAGATGATGGGCAGTCGTACGAACCTTGCTTGCCTCGTCCCTTGCAAGCCCGACAGAGCTGCGCAAAGATTTCGAAGAACTGTTATTTCTGTGTCAAGATAAATGATGTGTATCATCCTGCTAAGAGAAATGCATTTTGCAGCGAAGCGAAGGAAAGGAAGGTACGTTGTTGCCGACGCCAAGGCAAAATCTGCATTTAAGCGGCCTCTGCTACAAAAGAATGCAGGTTGTGAGAGGACGGGGGCGGGGGGGGGACCTCTCTCTCTCTCTCTCTATATATATATATATATATCTATATATATAGATATATATATATATATAGAGAGAGAGAGAGAGAGAGAGAGAGGCGATACAATTGTTACTAAGATGAGAATTTACCAACCAACCAGGAGCGAGCTGAGCGCAGAAGGAAAGGGGAGGCCATCTGCAAACCCACAGCAGTGCTGATGAAGAGGGCTCCTGCCCATGCGGGGGTCGGGGACACCATTACCAGCTCTTCAGTCGTGGGAGACATCTCTCTCTCTCTCTCTCTCTCTCTCTCTCTCTCTCTCTCTCTCTCTCCACACACTACTCTCCCCCCTCACAAGTGCCAGTCCCCCACCTTATCCCATTTTGGTGTCCCTTGGCTATGCCTTACGGTTCCTTAGAAAAAAGTACCAATCAACCAAGTGTATGAATAGCAAGTTAAAAAGCATGTAAACCTACTTGTAAAGCACATAGGCCAATTGGTAAAATGGGTGTGTGAGTGTAATAAGGTCTAGAGGTCATGCTCTAAAGGCATCTTAAGGCTAGCCTTAACCTATACGTGGCACTACATTGTACCTTTCATCATATGAATATGCATTTTAATAGGGAGAACAAAAGAACACCTATTTGTGTGTCTCGAGTTGCGTGGCTCAAGCTTAGAGACAGCCAATATATATCTACCTCACCCTTGGGGGTACCTTGGTACCTTGAAAGACATATGCCAGTTTTATGACTATTTAAGAGTTGTTCTTCTTAATGGGATTTTCATTGTTTGAGGCCAAACCAAAATTTAAGCATATATAACAAGTGTCCTAGTCACAAACACTAAAATTATTAATGATCACAAAGTTAATCAGAATAATAGAAAGGCAAAGGATACTCCATGAGCATTTGGCTATAAATGAACTCCTTACACACATAAATGCTAATACTAGCCAATGTGCATATAGAAAAATCACTAGCTGATAGTATCACCCACATACACAATAGCAACTATCATTCTCAAAAAGGATAGCATCTCCATCAACTTTCTATCCAAGGGAAAACCCTCTAAGGCTATCATTCCTTAGAATGGACCAATGAATCAAGAAGAACCGTTTAAGCAAGAGGAGGTGATGGTGGGATGCGAAGTCAATGGAATGAGAGAGAGAGAGAGAGAGAGAGAGAGAGAGAGAGAGAGAGAGAGAGAGAGAGAGAGAGAGAGAGAGAGAGAGAGAGAGAGAGAGAGAGAGAGAGAGAGAGAGAGAGAGAGAGAGAGAGAGAGAGAGTGTGTGTGTGTGTGTGTGTGTGTGTGTGTGTGTGTGAGTGAGTGAGAGAGAGTGAGTGAGTGAGTGAGTAGATAAGAAGATTTTAATGGACATTCAACTACCCTTATTCTTTATTATATTCACAATAATATAATTGTACAGTGTGTCCTAGTATGGGGGGGGGGGCTAGCCTTTGACCATTAGCCTTTACCCTAACAAATTCCCACTTAAAAGGCCAATATGCCTTTAAGGGGGAATAGGCAGTGAAGATGCTATCCAATGCACATCACCATTTGGCAATGTGCAACGCTCAAAGATAAAGTCTTCGTAAGAAGATCTACACCATTCTCTTCTGTATGAATCTCAACAAGCTCAATCCACTTGTCATTAGACACCTCCCTAATGAAGTGATACTTCACCTCAATATGATTTGTTTTTGCATGAAATAGGATTTCCTACCAATTGGATGGCACTCTTATTATCACTATGCAAAGTTAATACATCTCCTACAATATCAAAATCTCCCCACTAGACAAATAAGCCATATAGCTTCCTTTAACACCTTAGTGAGTGCAACATATTTGGCCTCAATGGTGGTAGATAAGATCGTACATGGCTACAAATCGAGAAACCCATGAGATTGCACCTTTGAATGTGAAGATAAGACCTATCAAAGGCTTTGTAGAGTCCACATACCTTACAAAATCGGCATTTGCATAGCCAAGAATATACACGTTTTTCCTTTCAAAACAAATGCACATAGCTCTAGTGCCATTCAAAAAGCACCAAACTTATGATACCATTCCTTCAGAGCTTTTTTGTATGGTCCTATTCATCTTTTATTACTACCCATGTTTGAGCAAGTTTTCAAGAGCAACCAACTTTCTCTTTGTACCCCATATCTCACAAAAGTTTTGAAACACATGAGAAGTATACTTCTCACCACCATTATCCATCTTTAAGCATTTAAGCTTCTTACTTGATTGATTTTTTGATAAGCCAAGAACTTTTGGAATGCATCAAAGGTATCACTTGTTTTTTGAATAGGATAAGCCCATACTTTTCTTAGAGTATCATTAATAACGAAAGGGATAGGCATGTACACATCATTATCCTTATTTCCAATCGTTTGAATTCTGTTGTACACCAAGGCTCTTCTTTTGTGACATTTTAGTTTGCTTCCCATACATACAAAGCTCACAGATTTCAAGGTCAAGAAATGTGAAAGAAGGATGATATTGCAAATGAGAAAGAACTTTCATTCCAGTCACAAATACATGACCTAAACAATGATACCAAAGAGATACAAATGGTTGAGTAGTCACAACTATAATATGATCTTTTATACTAGCATATGCAAAGAGTACCAAGTACTAGAGTTTGGCACTCTAGTAATAAGAAGTGACCCTTCACATATCTTCAAAGAATGACTACCAAAGACAACATGGTAGCCACAATCATCTAGCTCTCCAATGGTAATCAAGCTTTTCTTTAGGCCAGTGTCAGCCAATGCATGTTAGACATTCTTTTAAAGAAGCGGAACTATTGGCAAGTGATAAATGTACTTCTCTTGCTCTAGCAATGCTACATGTATGACATTTTAGTTTGCTTCCCATACATACAAAGCACACATATTTCAAAGTCAAGAATTTTGAAAATGGTAAAATTGGAAAAAGGAGATACTTCAGCTCAATTGAATGATCAAGAGAAGTTCAAAAAAATATGTATTCGAATAAAAAGAGATAGAAAACCTAGTGTTATGATCTAGATTAGCACATGTACAATAGAAATCATAAAAATTGATCTAGAAGGTATAGCACGCAGGCTAGAAAATGATATTGGGGTCCCAATTGTAGTGGCATGGGCCATGGATTGGATAATACCTTTACCCAAGAGGAAGATACTATACTTGCCACCACGACACATGAGTGTTCCAAAACATAATATGTCCAAACCCCAATGTGGGGAAGATGTAGTTGATAACGTCAATGGGCTCGAACCTAATGAATTCAAAAGTAATTTATCCAACTCAAATAGATGAGAATTGGATAATCATTGTGTAATATTTTTTTGCTCCTTACCCTCTAATGTAGCTTCTCAATTGAATTTGGAATTGAAGCAACAATCCATTGATGTATCGGATTCATTACCCTCTCAAAGGTTCACATGACTTCCTTCACTAGGTGAAGGAGTACATGTCTACAACTTATGGGGTTGGTTACCCTCTCAAAGATTCATAAAACTTCTTTCACTAGGTGAAGGAGTTTATGTCTACAATGTAAATCCATTCTTGAATCATATGACAATGACTCTAATGAGGTGTCAAAAATGTTGGTTAATTGAAGCTCATTCTAAAGATACCAGTCTTGGCATGCACAAATTCCCAAGCGTGTTTAATTGCACTCCCAAAATTCAAGCATATATCATCCACCTCAAGGATGTAAAATAGCTAGAGTAATTATCTCAAATACAACTTCTCAATATGAATAGTTATCCAAGCTCCAAACTACTTTGGTGCATTAGAGAGAAAATCTCTCCTCAATCATCGCATTTTATATCTAATTTCCAATTTATACTAAGAAGTTAGTGGAAATCAATCTCAAGGGTCCTATTCAAACAGATAATGTTATCTTAGTTAAGCTACTTTTATTTCTTGATTCATCTTTCTTTAACCATTAATCTAATACCATGTATGAGATGCCTCCTCTGTAACCCATAGGAGTCCTCTACTAGTTAACCAAACCCATATACCCATGCATAACACCATCTAATCTCCCTTAAAAATGGGAGATTTAGTTGGGAATGGAAGTTTTGGTTTTACTTCACATGGGAAGCATGGGACACTCATCTCTAATAGCTATCTAGCAATCACCTAAGAAATGTCACTTCATAATCAATCAAACATTAGAGTGGGCTATCACCACACTTGGTTCATAGAGAGTGGAGCTATCTTTTAAACTTTTACGGCCATTAGCTCAATACTAAACCATTCATCATTCCCCTACAACTATGTTAAGCCAATTCTATCCAACTGAAATTGCAAGGTCATGTTCTACTAGCTCTATCTAGTGTAGGAAAGATACTTAACCTATCAAAACACCAAAGTGGGCTATTAGGCCAATAGGCCAATATGCCAATACTTATTAGGTCCAGCTAGCCATAGATGCTCAATTGTCATGATAGAGGTCTTCCACTTTCCTTATTGAGGCCTTTTTAGTTATCTAGAAAATGCACACCGTCACATTGTGTGAATGAGGTGTAAATGTATAAAAACATGTTTTTTTAATTATCCTTTCATACAGGATTCATGAACACAACCTTTAAGTACATGGACAATCCTTTGAAAAACAATAATATATTAGTAATCAAAAATTTTGTTACAAAATCGTCACTTTAACTCTGCATACCTCAACCACTTTTTCAGGCTGCATATGCATTTTGTCCTCATGAAAGATGACATCATGGATGTGGATCACTTTTCACGCCTGCGAATCCCATAGACGATAACCCATCTCTCATGCATCTCCATAGCCAATGAAAATGCATTTATCACTCTTAGGATCCAGCTTATTGCATTTGTCCTTGGGCACATGGCAAAATGCTTCACAACCAAAGACACACAAATGATCATAAGAGGGGGGCTTGCCTACCCACACCTCCTCTGCAACTTGAAAGTCAATGCCACTGCTAGGCGACCTGTTAATGAGATGCACTGTAGTAGTAATAGCCTCAGCCCAAAAGTGTTGCAGTAAGCTAGCCTAGCTAAGCACGCTACGGACCCTTTCCTGAATGGTCATATTCATGCATTCAATCATACCTTTTTGGGGTGGGGTGTAAGCGGCAGTCAACTAACGCTTAATACCCTGCTCATCACAAAACTGCTCAAAAGCACGTGATACATACTCACTCCCATTATCTGATCTTAGGCATTTTAGCCTTTTTCTAGACTAGTTTTCTACCAATGCAAGCCAACACTGAAATGTGTCTAAGACATCGGATTTTCTCTTTATGGAATAAGCCCAAACCTTACATGAGTAATCATCTATGAAAGTAACAAAGTACTTTGCCCCACCAAGTGACTAACAGGGCATGGGCCCACATACATCTGAGTGCACAAGAGCCCAGGGCTCACCCATGCGTTTCTTACCAGACTTTTTATGTATATTTCTAGTCTGCTTGCCATACAAACAATGATCACAAGAATCAAAATGTGAGGAGTCAAAAGACGGAAGATACTGCAAAGCACGTAGCATTTTCATTCCTTTAAGAGACATATGCCCCAAACAAGTATACCAAAGGGATACATGGGGAATAAAACCCACAAACAAAACATGATCCAATGTAGCTCCTACTACAGTAAGGGATAGAGGCTGCCAGACTTGGCACCTCTTGCAAGTACAAGCCTGCCAAGTGTAATCTTCCATGCAGAGTCTCCAAAAGACACAAAATACCCTACATCGTCAAGATGTCCAGCTGACATAAGGCTTCGTGTCAACACAGGTACATGGCGTACATCATGTAAAACAAAAGAGCTGCCAGAAGGAAACTGCAGCCTAACATCTCCAATGGCCACAATGTCAAGAGACTTGTCATCACCAAGACGCACAGAACCGGACATGGTATGATAGGTATGAAACCAATCTCTACATGGTGTCACATGAAAGGACGCACCCGAATTCAAGAGCTATCACTACGCATACATGAAATGTATCTCTGAAGTCTGTAAGGAATCACATGCAGAAGTTGCAAGTATGTAATCATCATCTGAATCAGTGGCATGCATGACATTAACCTCTTATATCTTCACATTGGACTTTGCAGGTACAATACTGTGCTTAGAAGACTTTTCTTGCACTTTTTCTTTTCCCTTTTTCTTACGCTTATCATCGCGCATTTTATGGCAATGCGGCCTAATATGTCCTGCTTTCCCACAATAATGACAGGTAAGATCAATTTTCCGTCCACGGGACTTACTGCAACCACGTGACTTGGACCTGGACTTCTAAGAGTCCCTGCTCTTATGATCATTATCATGCCTACCATTTCTGCCACCTCTAATGGTCAATGCATGTGAAGAGCGGGAAGCATCATTGTTTCTTCTGTTGATTTCCTCAGTCAATAAAGCACTCTCAACATTTTTTTTTTCAGCACATCAAGCTTGTTCACGCATATGGTAGTACGGAAGACATCCCATGATTCAGGAAGGGTGTCAAGTAGAAATAATGGGTGCAAGTTATCGTTGAACTCAATACCTTGTGACAACAGATTCTTCATGATAGCATGAAACTGAATGAAATTAGATGATAGGAATGACCCCTCCTTCATGCAAAGATCCATTAACTGCTTTAGCCCAATACATCTGTGACGCAGGACTCTCCAGTACATAAAGATCCTGAATTTTCTCCCATAAGTCCCATGCACTCTAACTCTCATCTTCAACAACATTATGATGGACCTCTTCTAAGAGTGACAAAATAATGGTAGACTTGCATAGATCATCAACTTCCATCCAAACATCATCATCCATATCCTCAGGTTTGACACCCTTGAAACGCAAGGGTTTAATTTGCAACTTCTGCACCAAAACCTGTCATATTTGGGACTTCCAATACCCATAGTTGGTACCATCCAACTTGGCAATGTTAAAGAGAGTTGTGTCTTTCATATGACCAGCCATACTGTCCCAAATCAATGCAAAAATGCAAAATTGCAGGTTGCTGTAATTAGCAGCACTAAAACCACTGCTAAAACTGGTTGAAAGAGTGTGTTTTACCAAGACAAGCACCTGTGCACCAAATATGACCATGATAACATCAAATAGTAAGCATTACCCTCAGAGAAGTGCTCAAAATCTGCAGATTTCAGCTTACTGTAATAAATAACAGATTTCAGTAAATGAGAGCTAACTGTGCCAGTGTCCAAGATCAAGCATCAATGAGACATCCCGAACATGGAGGCGGTGTGACATCCATATGTAGCATCCATAGACATCGAGTATATCCCAAAATAAACTTTGAAAAGCCAATAAATCTCCAAAATATGATCCAGACAATCGAATGTCAAGCCCAAGTAAAGCTCCAATAGCATCCAAACTCAAACAATGTAAGTGACATAGGTAGGTGACATGAGCAGAAATACATGTCCAAAGTGGTTAAGCATAGACTGATAAGTGCCAAGATACATCCAAGATAAATATTCAATACTATGGAAAGCGGAGCTCAAGCTCAACCAATGATTAAGAAGCAATGTCGAACTCTTTTCCAATCCTCGATGGTCAATACATCAATGTACATCTCCAAGACATGACCCGAATAGCATAGGCATAAGCATACATGAGTAGAATTGCTTCAGCCCAACTGTTTACAGCAGACATTCACTGCTCAAGACTGAGTCTTTCAGGAATCAAATCAGTACCAAAATGATGGCAATCCATTAACATAGCATCTCCATACATGTAGACATCATCCGGGCATCAATATGCATCAAGTGATCAATCCCGGTAAGCATAGACTTCAAGAGATAAGTGCTGCCATATTTTGGCCAAATCTAGGACTGGTAAAAATAGTCAATGGCTGAGTTAAATCAGCTCCAAATGCGTCTCACATAAGAGGCATAACATCCACAAGTGATCTGATATCAATAGACATCAATAGAAGCATCACATAAGCCATAGGCATACAAATACATGAAGTCTCTGACCTGAAATCTGTTGCAAAATATTCTGTCATCGGAATTTGGCAAATCCGACATCACCATCGCGCCTGGAGCGTGGCAAAACCCCAACTTAGACTCTTACCTTGCCTGAATCGGGTTCTGAATGCCCCAGATATAACAAAATGAGTGATTTTTTAGCCATTTTTGCAAACAAACGCAAATAAAACGTGAGCATGTTGCTGTACACTTGAGGGGCCAAATCAGTGTGGCTAGGGGATAAGTAAGAGCCCAATGAAGGCCTACAATAGGCCTACACAAGCCTAGGATAAGTCCAAGCAAGAGATGAAGAGAACAAGCTTCAATGATGGAAGCTATAGCTGCCTCTTCATGAAACCCTATTGTTTATGTCAAAGAATGGCTGAGAACTGAGTGAGAAGCAAGCTCTCATACCTTGTGTAGATAAGGCCGAGAAGCGCTCACGAAGGACCTGCTCTGATACCAGTTGAAAGGTGAGAAGGATCAAAGCTTGCACGCGAGAGCTATGGCAGAAGAGAACAAGCTTCAATGATGGAAGCTATAGCTGCCTCTTCATGAAACCCTGTTGTTCATGTCAAAGAATGGCTGAGAACTGAGTGAGAAGCAAGCTCTCATACCTTGTGTAGATAAGGCCGAGAAGCGCTCACGAAGGACCTGCTCTGATACCAGTTGAAAGGTGAGAAGGATCAAAGCTTGCACGCGAGAGCTATGGCAAAAGAGCAAGAGTAAGAAAGAGAGAGATAAGAAATGGGAACTCCAACAACCACAATGTGTGGCCGAGCCTTCCTTTATTCAAAGTGTCACTAAAAGAATAAAGAATAAGTGACTGTGACGGGCGCCCGCCACCTGCAGTGTGTAGTGGCATGTATTGTCAATGTAGTAATACACGTGTGGCTACGCGGAGGCGCCTTTACCCCCAACAAATTTTGTTTGAGAACTACAAAGAGGAGAATGGAGAAGTTGTTGCGAGAGACGGATTGAAGACCATGATTGACTCCTCTCTACCTCCAAGATGCATGTTTGCAAGGTTTCAGGCTGATTGAAAGTGTATTGAAGCTTGCCCAACTAGGGAACTTTATATAGATAAGGGAGAGGAAATATCATGACATTTTTTCTTCCAAAAAATAAAAAAGTTAATTTCAAATGAGCTTTATGTTGTGTACCCCAAAAGCTAATTGTATTTTTCAAGCCTCTTTTTCTTTCCAACAGAAAAGTAGATATTCATCTTTTCCACTCTTTGTTTCCCTATTTCTTAGAATCCTTTATTGCACCAAAAGTATATTCTCATTTATTCCTTGTGAGATTAGTCTACTGTGCTTCAAGTATCAAATTAATGTGCCATATAATCATAGAGCGAGCAGTTTTCTAAGAGAAACACATATGCAAACAATTTTTTTTAGTTTTGATGTTGAACATCCCGTTTTAATTTTTGGGTTTTTCCATTTTCTAAATATATGGATGAAATTGTACTTCTTATGATAGCATTTAGCAATATAGAAATGTGCAAATGTGCTAATATTTCACCTTTCAATGAAAATGCTTGTTTGACACCTTTTACATCTTACTTAAATGTTCCATAATTTTACATGTTTTTATTAGTAAAGTATTGTGTAATAGGGATATTACACTCATGTCTAAATGCAACTTTATCATCTTATATTGAGGGAATCACCATATGCTTTATCATGATGTTCATGCCTTGTAGCTAGGAAAGGATGTGTGGTTTTTAATCAACAATATTTAGTATTCCTAAATCTTAACAACTCAAGCTATGCATAGTGACTAGCAATGCCTCTCAAGGTCTTGCTTTTCTTCTTCAAGTGAACAAAGAAACTTATAGGGACTTTTTACCCAAAACATCATTTGTCAAGTACAATATGAGAGAGCCAATGCTCTTTCAAATCTTGAAGAAATTGATGGGGTCTTGTACTACAAGGAAGTCCTCTATATACCATTGAGGTCAACTCCATTGTATATACTCCAAAAGGGCATGGCCTCCTATGTATAGGAAATTTGGCAGTAAATATGATGAGAAAGTTCATATCACTTGGTTTTTTTTAATGACCTGAATGTTGAAGCTAGTCAAAGAGTTTTCATACATGTGATACTTCGCAAATAGGACCAAGGTTTCATGTCCTCATCCACATGGTCGACTTCATCCTTTGCATATCTCCAATAAATGATGATCACATTGATAGATGGATTTAATCACAATGCTATCACTCATAAGATTTTGATCCCATTTAATAGTGGTTGATAGATTTACAAAGATGGAACAATTCATTCCAATAACAGAAGCAATCATAGTGGAAAAGACATGGTCCACACCTTATATCTATTTTATCTAGTTTTTGCAAAGGTCTCTTCAAACTCCTTGGTGTATAGATCAATCTCACTTTGAACAACCCATCTCAAAGCAATGGACAAACTGAGAGAATAATTAAGTCTTAAAGGAATAACTCTATTTCACAATCAACTATCATCAAGGTATTTGGGTGAACATGTTACCATTGGTTGAGCTTGCCCACAACAATACTCATGCTACACACATTGTTCTTTAACAATGCCCCAAAATGATTGTCCATATGAATCACCAAGTGAAGAATTGAGGTTTCATAAATATAGCACAACCCTTGTCAAACACTATAGAATTTTCCAACCATGGACAATACCAAGAATGGCTATTCATATGATTCATTAAGCAAAGAACTTAGGTGCCATAGATGTAGCACAACTCTTCCAAATATTCACATAGAACAAAAAATACTACCACCATGCTCAAGAGAAGCATAAGAGTAACCTAAATAGACATCAAATGCAACACCTATCATACAAGGTTGTTGGCTTTTCCACCATGATCTACACTCTTCACACCCTTCTAGAAGCTAGATTATCCAAGGCTTAGATCATTAAAGATCACTAGCCACGTGAATCCACTTGTATATCATATTTAATTATCGTAGAATATAAAGATCTATCCCGTTTTTAATGATTTAGCTCTAGAGCCATGTCATATAGCCTGAATCTAGGGAGGAGGACCCTATAAGTGCACCACCAATTGAGTAAAATGGTCTCCTAAAATATGAAGTCAAGAAAACCTTGACTCTAAGATCTAACACAAAAGACTTGAGTACCTTATCCATTAGAAGGAGTATGATGCAAACAAAGAACACGGAAATAACTTTTACCCATCAAAGAGCACCAACCTAGGTGTGTGGGTCCCATCAACAACACATGTTGGAACCCAAACCTATACCAAGGGTCAACAACACTCCTCATGAAAATGATCACTAAAGAAGAGGATAATGCTTGTGCTATCATCTGTATTGATACTTATGTTCATGCCTATTTAGAAGTGTCCATGAACCAATATAAATAGGGACCTTGGGCTACAAGCCCTTTAATCTTGCCAATAGTAGTTGTGAGCCTCATGTAAAGTAACCCCTCTCCCACTTTCTATCTCATACTCTAGTCTCATCTTATATGTCAATCTTGTATTTGATCTCTAATAATAAAACATAATATTGTATTTGATGTTGTTGTTGGGGGTTAAAGGCAGCCACCCATCAATGTCACTTTATCCTTTATTATTACTATGGTAATAGAATAAGTCAAGGCAAGTCACACATTTTGACTATTAAAGTTCCCACATATGGTCTTTGCTCTCTCTTCTTGCTCCAACCTCTATCGCTCTTACTTCTTTGCTTCCACTTGTGCTTTAACTCTTTCTCATCCTTTCCACCTTTCAACTCATATCAGAGCAAGCATTGAAGGAGCTTCATCGACCTTAACATCATCTTGAAAAGACAGCTTCACTTACAATTTTCATGGCATCCCCATTTTGGTCCATTTGAGGTATGCATTGGCTTCCCTACCTTCAACACTTATCCCAAGTTGCTAGGAGCTTCCCAAGGCTTGGTTAAGCCTTGTTAAGTGCTCACTAAGTTAAAGAATAACCACCATATGCTTTAGGATTGCTCATGCTGACTACATCTCTGGCGTAGACTACTTATCATTGGCTTGTAGCAGCTCCATTGGTTCTCATTTGGCTCTTGCGTGTTGCTCCAAATATTGGGCATTGCTTCTAACATTGGAGGCATGGTTTTAAGTACAATTTCAAGTGTATATACTCAGCCATTACCTCAGTTTTTAGGACAAGAGTGTTGGTTACTGTTTGGGCAGCATATATTTGATTGCATATTGCTCCATTGATGCTTATGGGGCAAGGTTTTGATGCCTTGGCTGATGCTTTGATGCTTGGAAAATATATTTGGCTCTGCCATTGAAGAGTTCTTTCCACTAATACATATGCATGGATATGCTTATGTTGAGCCTTGACCTTTGATATTGAGGTTAGATATTTATATACTTGAAGTGGCTACTTACTTGGAAGCTTTATCAGTTTTGGGCCTGGTCACTTATGTTATGCATATGCATATGCTCTCGAATGTACATTTGATACTTCTTGGGTTCTCAGATTCTATGGCACTTTTGTATTGAGCTTGCATTGCTCTTTGCTATTCCAAATTTTATTCTATGAGAGTACTTTGACATTTTCCTTATAGAGCTTGGCTTATTAGAGATAGTGGGAGTCTTTTGTTTATATATATATGATCAATTGGTGTATGCATACAGTATCCTTGCATATCCTAATCATTGTGGGCTAATCTATATTTGATTTGTACACTTGGTGCTTCCTCTTATCAAAAAAGTTTGTCAGCTTTGGATGCATGCTTGGTTATATACTTGAGCTTCACTGTTCATATGCAAAGAGTTTGTAGATTGGTGGATCTTTGTTGCTTGGAGATCTCTTATGCATAGTTGGCTTATGTACATGCTACTCTTTTACTTGGAAATGCATCTCTGTACCTGATATATTTGGGTCTCTGGTAGTACTTGGTACCCGAAGGTTTATGCTCATTCTTGTACATTGCTAGTTGCACATTTTTAGCCTAGTTGCTTACCGAGACTTCCCTGGTAGTGGGAGCTTTGTATTTTGGTCTTTTACTTACAGCTACATATGTTTTTACTGTAGTTTTATGGATAGCAATGTTGAAATTTGATTTTTAAGTTAGTTTGTTGAGAGTGGACACTTGGTTTGAGCACTTTAGTGCATTTATTTTGTGGATAGCCATGCATTTTATTGCACCCCACCACTTGCATTCAATTTTGGGTTGATTTTGGGGCTGGTTTACTATTATCATAGTTGCTCGTTCACTCTTTGCTTTGAGTCATAATGGCATATTCTTTAAGTGCTTCTAGGCATAGTGCCATTTGCAACAATGATAAGTCAAATGGCAACAACTATAATTATTGGAAGACCCAAACATGGCAAGGTTTGGTTCAAAAGAAGAAAATTAGACCATTGAAGACTAAAGGGATAAACCCCAAAGAATTCGATGTAGAGGCTTGGGCTGATCTTAATGAGTTATGCAAGTCCACTAGCATCTTGTCTTTTTCAAAGCAAGTTTCCTTTAATGTCATTGAGACTTAGGGTGGTGCTTGAGAGTTATGGGAGAAAATATGCAGCCTTTATGATAAGAAAAGCCCTACTTTGCAATTGTATTGGCTTTGAAACTCGTGGATCTTCGTACAAAGGAAGACACTACTATGTCTTCTCGTTTCAATGAGTTTCATGCCATTCCCAACCAGCTTGTTTTGCATGAGATTACCTTTAAGGAGAATGTCATGGCTATATTCTTGCTTGTCACTCTCCTCGAGTCTTGGGATACTTTTTGCATTGCCGTAAGTACAACTGCTCCTACTAATGGTTTTAAGTAGAGGGTGCCTTGCTTAATGAGGAAGTAAATAGAAGAAAAATTGATACATCCCATGCCTCTCATGCACTCACTATTAGAGGTTGTAATGATGACGCATATGGTAATGGCCACCATGGCAGTGATGCACACTAGGACAAGTCAAAGTCTAGATGCCATATGTAGGGCCACAATAAATCCTAAGGCTCCAAGTCATCTCTTACATGTCATTATTGTGGGCAACATGGTCATATTTATAAAATGCACTGAGATAGGTGAGATAAAGGCAAGGGAAAGGTACATGACAATACTAAGACTTCAATGATCGTAGCATCACAAACTTTACTGTCAAGATTGAGGAGGTAAAAATGTATTAGAGTACAATTCTAATGAGTACATTTTGGTTGATTCTTCATAGTCAACTAATACTCAAACATCTTTCTCCCAATGTTAGTTGCTCGATTCAGGGGACTTCCTTTCATATGATCCTCATTGTGCTTGGTTCTATATCTATGGTCCTATGATAGAATCTGTGAGACTAGTAGATGATCATGTTTGTGATGTTATTGGCATCAATGATGTTTGTTTACAGTTTGCTACTAGTACTTCATTTGTTTTGCATAATGTACACCATGTGTCACCTTTGACTAAAAGCCTTATCTTTGCAAGATAGTTGGATGATGCTAGATATCATGTCCCTTTTGGTGATTCTGAATGGAAAAACGCTCATGGAAATCTCATTTGGGCTAGAGGTGCCAAGACCCGCAGTATTTATCCCTTACTTATATTTGGCACTATTGATCATGTTTTGGTTATGATTGATCTTTCATATGTATCTCTTTGGCATTGCCATCTTGGATATGTCCCTAAAAGAAATGACAATCTTGACTCCCTTGTAGTATCTTCCGTCCCTAGACTTTTCATATTTTGATTCATGTGATTATTGTTTATATACCAAGTGAACTTGTAACGTGTAAAAAGTCTAGCTCAATGCACAAGGGTGAACCTTTGGGTTTAGTTCATTCACATGTTTGTGCTCCCATGCATTGTTAGTCCTTGGATGGTGCAAAGTATTTAACTACACTCATTGATTATTATTTGCATAAAGTTTGGGCCTATCCCATAAATTAGAAGTCAGAAGTCTTGCCTAAATTTTAGTGCTTTCTTGCTATTACCTACGATCTAAAAATAGGGGTGAATATATCTCACATGTTTTTGAGAAATTTTGTAATGCAAGGGATATTAAGCATCAGTTGACTGCCCCTTACACCCCACTTCAGAATGTTGTTGCAAAGTGCATGAATATGACAATTCAAGAAAGATTCCACAAAATGCTTAGTCGGATAGGCTTACCACATATATTTTGGGTTATTAGGCAATTACTACTATCATTCACTTGATTAATAAATCCTCGTGCACTACTCTTGATGGTAGAGTTGCAAAGGAGGTATGGTCTATAAAACCTCCCTCATATGTCAATTTAGGAGTCTTTAGATGTGAGGCCTTCTACCATATTCCCAAAGATAGACACAACAAGCTAAATTCAAAGTTTTTCAAATGCATCCTTCTTGGATATGGTGATGTAGGTGAGATGGGCTATTGCCTTTAGCATTTGTAGGCTCAAAAGGTTATCCAAAGCCATGATATTGTCTTTCATAAGGCCAAGATACATAAGCAACTAGAGCCAATGATTGAGCTATATAGGGTAATCTTTCAAGATGAGCCTCTTGTTATTGTATAGCCAATCCCAATGAGATAGCCTAGAGTTGCTAATTGTATAGTGGCCTAGAATCTACTTATTCTGCAAGGTCATGATATTGGACAAAGAGGATGGGATGTACATTCCCCCCCAATTGGTCTTGAGACACTCTACTAGAGCTCATGTCCTTCTAATCCTTATGAGCCCTCTATGCATTACATCATGGTGATAGATTCTAGTGACCCCCTTACTTATAAGGAGGCTATGGGCAGAGGTGATCATCACTCTTGGGAGAAGGCTGTACAATCTAAGTTTGATTTACTGCAGAATGTAAGATTTGGTTCCATTGCCTAGTGGAAAACATGCATTGATATACATGTGGGTATATAAGTTAAAAACTACCCTTTAGTCTCCCTAAGCTACCATATGAGGCACATTTGGTTGCTAATGGTTTTAAACAAAAAAATTGAGTTGATTTTGATGAGATATTCTCTCCTATGGTCAAGATGACTAGCCACTTGGTTTTGGCCTTGGTTGCATAAATGGACGTGGACTTGTATTAGATGGATGTGAAAATGATTTTTTTACATGGGGACTTGCATGAGAATATCTATATGCAACAACCTAAGAAATTTGTGGAAAAGGGCAAGAAACACCTAGTTTGCAAGTTGAGGAAGAGTTTTTATGAACTTAACCAAACACCTAGGAAATAGTGTCACAAGTTTGACGATTTTATGCATTCACAAGGTTATTCCTGTAGTGATATGGATCCATGTCTTTACACAAAGAAGGCTTGTGATGGTAGCCTTATCATTTTGATACTATACATTGATAATGTGTCGATTGCTAGGAGTACTCATGATGAGCTCAATGATTTGAAGACTTGGCTTAAGAAAACCTTCAAGATGAAAGACATGGGACATACTTCTCATGTACTTAGTATGTGCATTATGTGCAATCACTCTAAGGAACTCCTTTACTTGTCCCGAAACAAGTACATTCACAAAGTACTTGAGTAGTTCCATATGTAGAGTGGTAAGCTAATTGGCAAGGAAACAATCTCTCCCAATAGTGTCTCTATTATGGCTATATGAGATTTACAACGAGTGTGTTTTCAAATTGTTATGATCATGTTAAGTACTTGACAAGAATAAGAATCATGTATTGCAAAAAATCTCAAAGAAATAAAAAGGTAATAACTTGTTAGAATATTGTAAGCATTATTACAATAATATCAAATAAAACCATGCTTTTTAGGGTGGAAACATTCCCTCCCAACAATATCTCTATTATGGCTATGTGAGATTAAGAGTATTTTCAAATTGTTATGATCATGTCAAGCACTTGACAAGAATAAGAATCATTTCTTGCAAAAATCTCAAAGAAATAAAAAGACAATAACTTGATAGAAGATTGGAAGTATTATTACAATAATATCAAATACAATACTATTGTGTTGATTAAAGATGAAAGTAAAAGATTGTTACGTAACATGAGATTCAAATAGAAGACATGATTAAAGTATGAGATGAATTGGAAGAGGACTTCCCTCATAGGAGCCTCACAACTAGCATTGGCAACCCAAACAAGCTTCCAGCCCCAATACCCCTACTTGTATTAGTCATGGAGACTTCTAGATATGTGCTTATATAGCCACTAACATAAGTGAAAACACAAACACTCACAATAAAACTAACACAATATACAAGGCCAAAACTTCCAAGGGATCTAGAAGTTTCTAGAAAAGGTAGAACTTTTCAAAACCTACGGATCCATGACAATGACCATGGGCAATATCCTCCTAAGAAGTAAAAATTTTAGTTAGTTTCCATGGATGAGATAATAATTACTTGTGTTGCAAATTGTTATTGATAGATAACTAAATTTTTATGAGTTTTTACCTCTACTCTCAAGCTTACAAGCTTAGGGAATCCAAATACCTCAAGGTTTAAGGGAATTAATCTGCACAATCAAAGAAAAACAAATCTAACATATACACTGTTAGGCACACTTATATTAGATATCAAAGAGAGCCTCTTCAGGCAACAAATAAAAACCTATATCTACCAGCAACAAGAAAACAATCAAGGATAGTGAGTGGCACGTAGAAATGTTGCAAGAAACCTGATCATTTCATTTAAGGATGTCCAAAGATGTTGAAGAAAGCAAAGGCAAAGGAGCCTACTACAGATGAATGTACCATCCTGTACAGGATGCAGAATGAGCAATTAATGCACCATGTTAAATGGCCAAACATTGCATGATGCATGTAAATGCTGTTTACAGATTTTTGTTTTTGGTACATTTATAATTATGCTAGCACATTACTTCTTACCAAGAGATGTACTCAGCTGTTAAAACTAGCTCCTGCAACAAATATGTCAATTGCTAATAGCTTCTCTGATCATATTAAGGGAGCTAGAAAGATTGTTTTTGTTGCTCATAATGACAATAGATCCATTTATTCAGATCTACTATATGGGCAAGAATCAAGAAAATCTTGTTTTTTTGCACATTGACTTGATGATCAGGGATGTAAAAGATGGATACATTTTTCGTGATCTCGATGATAGTCGTTTATTGAATCTTGTTCCCAATGCCATGGTCTCTACAGTCCCAAAGTGTATGGAAAAAGTATAAAGTGATGTTGCATATTCACTATTACGCGTATGCAACCACCATCCATTGGCAGTTAATTCTTTTGTGATTCCAATGATAATCACTCCACGACATACAGAGATGAATCCATCAAAAGTAAAATCTGACGTTTTTACACCCTTGAACAGTTATCTTGTTACAAAGGCTGAAAATATATCAAGATCTACAACACATATCATCTTGCTTACTCTTCCTATCATATTCTTATCCTGTTGCTTATTACTAAACAAAATATTTGCATCTATCTGAGGCCCCATACACACCAAGCCCCAGATTAAGAACAAGCTTTAAGAGCACCTTGCACCCTACGCAAGAAATGCAAGCTGCTTATGGAGTCCGTCCATGAAAGGTGCTAAGAGCATTCGCCCACAAATAGCTAGCTTTAGGGTGGAACTTTGATCAAGAGCTGATCACATCTTTGTGAATGTAGACGCAACTATTCAGATCCATGCTAGCATTTGATGTGACTCAAACACTGGCAGTGGATGTTTAGTATTAATATTAAATAAAGTACTTGTGCTACAATTGCATCTAATGTTTAAGAGGGAGGGCTGCAAATTCAAATGCAAGTAACTTATTCAGTAATTAGAGAAAAAAGAGAGGATGATATGTTTACCAGTACTCACGAAGAACCATTCCACAAAAGTCTGGAAGGGTAAGAGCCACAATGTCTACGTGGGTAACACCAAGGGTTGTGTAGTAGACAGGACCTTGTACCTGCCAAACAAGGAAGCAGCCCCAAGCTCTAACAACACATCTGGGACAATGCTGGAAGTACTTCACATTCACTTCCTTTGAAACTCGGACCATTCTGAAAGAGGCAAGGCTTGAGAACTTTCCCTCGGTTTTTCAATGTTTACAAACAAGTACAGAAGAGATCCAGCCAAGAGAACACATATGTCCTAAATATACAAACTCGATAGAACAAGAGCTGTTGGAGTTCTTGGTGTCATGCACCATTGCCATGAATCATAAAACCATAACATGAAACAACGGAGCACAAATTGATCTATTCATGTTCCTCAGGGCTCAAAACAGAAGACAAAGCAAACTCTCCCACATACAAAGGAAGAGTGACTAGAAGGAAGACTAACATGAAATGTGCAAGAGGAAAGACTTGCAAGGAGAGCTTAAAAGCACATATCTTTGAGGGAACCAATGATTATCCCATTTTACTTTTAAACTCCGTTTGAATTTGCCAGTTCCGAGACTCCAGCCCCTCTCTTTTAGAGTATTCACGTTCAGCCTCTGTCCACAATTGGTGCATCCCTCCAACATGGAGTGCACCTACTATGCCCACAATACACCCCTCCATGCTTCTAAGGTGCCTGAACATAAACTCGTTTCTCTCATACAGTAGTGTCTTTACCTGTGTAACAAGATAAACCTCAAAACTAAGGATATCTCAGACACACTTATATTTAAGCAAACGCACCATATAGCAGTCAATTACCAGTCCAGGAAAGTATTTTTCCCCCATCTGAATGGACTCTGAAAGGGCCTCCTCACTACTTAGAAGGGCTTCAACACATTCTTGACTATCCTTGTAGCTAAGAGCCCTTGCTAAGTTGGGGTATAATCTGTTAAAATCCCTTAAACTTAGGAAAAACTTTAGGACCTCTTTGAAATAAAGGTGCTGCCCAGCTCTATACAAAGTCTCCTGCAGATTACCTTTCAACATTAGAAAGTGCACGAGATGCAGTCGTGCTTCAATGACCAATGATAGGAGGTAGCTGAGCTTTCAAGCAAGAGAACAGGCACATACCTGTATATTACGGTCAATAAAGCACACGCTTGCTCGTAGGGCATGTCCCTCAATCACTGCAACCTGCAGAATTCTCATACCCATTTCAATCAGTATGTCTAATCCAGCTAGTTTAAAGCAATGTTTTGATACTTAGCTTGATGTGTTTACTCACTCTGAACTCCTCGCCAGGTTCATGACCATCAGACCCAAAACCAGCATAAAAGTTCTCAATTGCATATGTGAGGAGTTTCTGCATAAAGCTTCCTGGTAATCTAAAAAAGTCCCTCAAGTTGTGCTTCTTGTTATTTCGTCTTTGGGAAAGTATATTTTTACCTCGAGCTTCACATAATTCAACCTGCAAACATTAGGCAGGTGCCTTGAAAACCAATCACGTGATTCATCTGTCTGTAGGCAATAGAATGGAACATATCAATGCAACTGCAACCATAATGTTTCACAGAGTGCTTCCCTCCATGCAAATTTGAGCTTGTTCATGCTAACTAACTTGTGTCAAATTCCCTGTCATGCATGCAAAGACCTCAGCTCGATTTTTTCCAATACTTTAATTGTAGTGGTTGGTTCTTGTAGTTAGGCCTCAGAATCTATTGGAGATATGGTTCGTTATTGGCATTTTATTAGCCTGAGGAACTGGAGAGAGGCATCTGTGGTAAAGTCACTGCCCCATCCCCAATAATATGACAATACTAGTCTTAACTTGGACAACCTGTCACACTTTTGAACTAACAACCACTAAATATGTGATCAAAATCCCTAAGGAGATTCGGTCAAGGGATGTCTAGGAAAAATACAATAGTAAATTCTAGGACATGGTGACAAAAGCCATAGTTAGAATGTGCAAAGTCAATGCGGCACTTCGTTCTAAAAGGTTATGAATCAATATGTAGTTGATTGGGTGGTGCATTTCCAAGAAAAGTGCTCAATCATCTGAAGATATATTGATTTATCTGTTCACAGGTCTGGAATTTCAAGCTAGTTTACGAGATAGGCATGTGAGGAGTAATGGCACATGATTAACTAAGGCTAGCCACCTTGTGATCATTAGCAACAATTAGTGTGTTCAATACATAGCTAAGATTGGAAAATAAGAGACATTCAAAGGGTACTAGTTCTTGGGAGAGCTGAAAGCGCACAAAAACCCTTCACAGAGAGAGAGAGAGAGAGAGAGAAGAAGAAGAAGAAGAAAAAAAAAAGATGTATTTACGTCTCTAAAAAGCAAGGACAGTCTGTGAGACAAAAGAAGTGAAAACATCTGACCATTAATCTCGACTCGAGAATAACAATGAAAACAACTAACTATACTGATGCTCATATTCCTAAGGGCTGCCAGCATAGTTATTACCATGTAACAAAAAAATTATCAATAGGCCTATCGAAAAAAGGTTGTACTCCTTGGGGCAAGAATATCTGTCACGGGGCAATCCAAGACAGCAAGTACACACCGAGTAGGTACTCATCTCCGATGACAAGCAATGATGGCTTGGATTTGCTGAAAATAAGGATGCCAAGCATGGCAACAAGGTGGTGGGCGCCATGCTCTGCAGATTGTGACTGCCTGATCTGTTGTGACCCCTCTGACTCATGGATGGTGTGCCAATGCTACTATAGAGGTAGTGTCTGGCAAGAGACCATTGGAGCTAGTGCTGAAGAAACCTATACAAACCTGGTGGCTCACTGGCTCTGCCTCTATATCTCTCCTGCTCTAACACACACCAAGGTGTGTTCACACGTGGAGATGATAAAATAGCTAACAAACCTTTCATGGGTGACTAAATCCATGACACGAATCATAAGATAAAGAGAACATGGCAAGGTCTTACCTCAATAGGGGTAGTGTCTAATCTAATCCCGTACAACAGATTCTAGAAAGGAGATATACATGATGGGAAGATATTTGCAATTGGAGCAGCAAACTTGTACATGTCACTCTGCATGTGAATCTATAGCTGCAAAATGTGATTATGAGCATGTCTATAGGTGGGGCTAGTCTACAGTACAAATGCACTAGTAGACATGTCCATAAACATGCTCTGTGCAAAATAGATGACATGTGCATAAAATCTTTGATACACACATCTGCTACAAGTAAAAAATATGTGTAGTAAGGGTAGTGTTTTGGCAGATTCGTTTTTTGTGGTTCTTATTTTCTGCTTCTATGTTAAGGGTTAGAAAACATGTGCCTTTGTTTAGGGTTAACAAACCTCTACATATCTATCAAAAGGTAAACTCGCTCTATTTATTGTGTAGGTGTGTCGGAGTGGCTAGTCTATAGGACAAGCACATTGATAGAGGTGTACATAAAGGTGCTCTGTGCAAAACAGACACATGCATAAATGCTCAACTAGACATGTTTGTTGCAGGTAAACAATATGTGTAGAATGTGTAGTGTTTTGGCATATGCCTGCTTCTGGTTCTATCTTTTTACTTTTATGTTTGTGGTTGCATATGAATTCACATGCAAGAAAGTTTTACTCGTCAAAATAAAGACCTTCTCAAAGATAATGGCAATAATAACAGTTAGCGCTGCTTGATTTGCTATCTCCCAAGACTGGAACATCATTCTAAGCAGCTTGGAAGTTGTATCTTCAAGTGGGGCTTGACAGATCTCTTCCAAATATAGTAATTGATGTTGGTCAATTTTATGTTTAGTATAAATTGGGAGGTCAGCTAATGATGTGTGATAAGCATCTGCTGAATAGCATGAAAAATAAACGCAAATTTTCTGCAAAACACATGGTTTCAACTTCCAACAAAATCACTCAAGTTTAGAGGCTGCAGAGAACTTTTGATGTAGTTCTCAATGACAATGGCTAGCACAAGTGTGAGGATGTATCAATTAGAGAGTATGTAGTAGTAGTGAGAGAGAGAGAGAGAGAGAGAGAGAGAGAGAGAGAGAGAGAGAAGAGAAGAAGAAGAAAGAAAGAAAGATATATTAACATCTTCTCAGGCCAAAATCAGCCTAAAGTGGTGTATAAGGCAAGATAGTGCCCATATAGGGATACAACATAGGGATGATGGGGTGAATTTATATATGAAGCAATATATGCCTAGCTGTGTGGCTGAATATGAATCTGATGCACCGATAATACTAGCTCCACCCAATCAGAATCAGTGGGTATTAGAGATTTTATCATCCCCCGAAAGAGCACAAGCACAATACATCAGAGTTTGGGCATTTTACATGCATTTCCTATCAGTCTGGGAATTTTCCAGCAATCGCTAGATGCAGGCACTTGATTCTGGGCAGGTTGGGCATGCAATGGCAGGCGGCAGTGCAACATGGCACATCAGATGCTCATTGCAGATTTTCTGCATTTTTTAGTGTACAGTCAGCTACTTTAGCAGCTGGTCAGCCAGATTTAGTTTGTGCTATTTTTTGTCAGCCTCCAGCCAGCCCACTTCATTTCTCAGTTTTAGGTGAAGAGAGAGATTGGCTCACAGGGATACTTCAACAGCGCGTGTATACATCTGCCTTCTTCATTTCAGATTTCGTCTACTACAAATTTCTGCATTCTATTGTCTCTTTTCTCTCTCTCTCTTCTCTCGTGTTCATTTTCTTTCAATCTTGTCCATATGCTTCCACATTCGCTACACTCTGACATGGTATCAAAGCAATGTTGAAGGGCTGATTGATCGTGGGCAGACCTGAACAGGGGATTTCAATGCAACAAAAGTTTGTGTTTTCAGCATTAGAAAGCTGAGGCAAATAGGTATAGCACACAAAAGGAGTGAAGTTGCTGTTTTTTGCAGGTTTTTGCTGTTCATGAAGGAGAAAAGGCTGTGTTTTCAGCCTTTTGGAGCAGATTTTGAGTTTTCAATGCCTCCAGCTGTTGAAACAGATGACGGATTGAGTAGGGGAAGACCCAGCAGCAGGCACCATTTGCAGAGTCAAAGGGGGTGGCCTTGTTTCTGTGCAGGTTATTCAGGTGACAATGTCTTCTAAGATCGATGTGGAGTTTCAAGCTATTATGTACTGTAAGGTCCCCGTGTTACCAGCTCTTCCTTTTGATCAAAATCTCAATGGTGAGAATTACTGCATCTAGCGAGGGTAATAATGCTACTATCCTAGAATCTTATGATTTGGCAAAGTTCGTGGCCGAGGCTATAGACCGCCCTATAGCTCGTGATGCCTCCAAGATTTCTGCCGATGAGAAAGCTGAGTTGCTCAAGGTACAAGCCAATTAGGATAAACTGAATGCCCACATCTGCTCTTTCCTCTCTCTCTCTCTCTCTCTCTCTCTCTCTCTCTCTCTCTCTCTCTCCAACCGTTATAGCTCACATTGAGCATTTGACCGTTGCTAAGGAGATATGGCTGGAATTAGACCAGTTATACAATCAGATGACCATCATGAAACGAGTGTCTCTAGAGGTACAAATGTGGACGTTGAACTTGTCCAAATCCACTTCCATGCGCATGTCAATAGGCTTTGGCAATTGCAGATGTAGATCCAAAACACAAGTTCATTACCTCAAAGGACATGGCGATAACTCTTCTTTCACAATTACCAACCCGATTTAGTACTTTCTATTCCGCCTTGATTGCTTCAAGACGGAGACATACACTTGAGTGGGAGGAGTTGGTTCCAATGGTCATGGACCAAGAGGAACAACTCAAAGGTCAGCACGCTCCCAAGTTGGAGGCATTGACAGGACAGTCTTTCCAACAAAACGGGAACAACAACAACAACAAGGACAAGAAGCCCAAGCAATATAAAGCCAATGAGTCTAGTTGCCGCCTCTACACGGCAAGACAAGTCATTGGAAGAAGGATTGCCCCGACAAGGACAAGAAGGACACCAAGAAGGAGATAACTGCGAAGGACTCAAGAGTGGTAATTTGCCTTCCTCCATTTGGAGGTGATTGAGGATGCTCCTTCGATGGCCTCTGATATAGTGATGTTGGCTGCTCAGTCTCGTGAGTGGATTGTGGATAGTGGCACTTCTCGCCACATGACTTCTTCAGATGGTATTGCCCATATGCTTCTAATGCATGACAAACTTGCCCAATTGCGCCCGATGCATGGGCAAACTCTTATACATGACAACTCTTCTATTCCTATCAAAGGTAAAGGTGATATGCACCTGATTCCAGATGGGCAAGGTGGTGCTCACACATCAAAAGTTTTCTATGTGCCAGGTTTGGGTTATCATCTTCTTTCAGTGAGCAAGACTTGTACGCTTGGTCTTATGGTCAAGTTTGATAAGGACTTTTTCCGAGTTCTTCATGGCAATTCTTGACAAGTTCTTTGTGCAAGTCATGAGGAGAATGGACTTTACAAGATGCGGACTTCATTAGCTTTTACTTCTCTTCACAAACTCAAACTAAGTTATGGCATGCTTAGCTCGGTCACCTCAACTACGAGTATCTTCAGAAGGTCGCTCGTGGTCAACTAGTGTGAGGATTGCTAGAAATGGAGGTGAGCCGTTCGCCAAGTGTATCTTGCATTCGTGGCAATCACCTATTCCCAACAAGGCTTCGTATAGGGCTAAGCAGCCCCTGGAGCTTGTTTCATGGACTGATATGGACACAGTCCCTTAAGGGGAGTTTATGCTAATTGTTGATGATTTTAGCAAGCTAACTTGGGTGTATTTCTTGTTTGAAGCTTTCTCTCACTTTAAGGATTGGTTGATCTTCAAGGAGAACATGTCTAGCAAGAAACTCAAGTCCTTGTGTTCCAATAAGGGAGGAGAGTTTGTCTCCAAAGACGTAGCCAGTTCTTGCGCAGCTCACGGCATACACCAGAAGTTTGCCAACATGAACATACCTCAAGAGAATGGCATATTGAAGCAAACAAATCGTAGTGTGATCAAGATGGCACAGACTATGATGGAGCATCAGCAGACACCTCAAGGTCTACGGGCCATGCAATGGCCACCACTCTCCACATCTTTAATCAATCCCCTACATCGACTATGGTAGATATGACACCTTTGGAGGTTGACTTTGGTCAAAAACCGAATGTGTCTTATTTCAAGATATTCGAGTGTGATGCTTATCTTCACATCCCGAAGAAACAAAGGTATAAGTTTGAGCCAGCTTCCAACGAACAAGTGTTCATGAGTTATAGTTTGTAGTCCTATGTATACAAACTTTATGATCTCGTTTCATTAAAGGTATACATGAGTCAAGATGTTCAGTTCCTAAGGAGACCCCGATTATCCAACAAGTACTAGCGATTCAACTTTGGTTCTTAGGGATTGGACAGATTCATATTGGACCGGAGATGTTAACCATAGGAGGTCAACGACAATATATTAATTTACTTTGGGTACAGGTGTTATCTCATGGAGTAGCAAGAAGCAACCCACAATTGCTTTTTTATTCTACAGAGGCAAAGTATAGAGCGGTGTCTTCTACCACATGTCAGATAGTGTGGCTTCAAAGGTTTCTAGGAGAGCCTGGCTGCCCGCAAATAGGTTCTACAACACTTCATTGCAACAATGAGAGTTGCATTGCTTTGGCATGGAACCTTGTGTTTCGTGCTAGGTCGAAGCAAGTTGAGATACAGTACCATCTTATTCAAAAGAAGATCTTGGATGAGACCATTAATGTGATATACTACAAGACAAAGGACAATTTGGTAGCTTTATTTACGAAGGCGCTTCCTCAGGTCATTTTTTGACAACACTCCTGATCCCTTAGCCTCATGTTATGTCTAGGATCAAAGAGGGGGGGGGTGTCTAGGATCAAAGAGGCACTTACATCAGGTTTTCAGCATTTTAAATGCATTTCCTGTCAGTTTGGGCATTTTCCAACAATCGCCAAACACAAGCACTTGATTTTGGGCAGGTTGCATTGGGCATGTGGCGGTGCCACGAGGCACATCAAATGCTGATTGCAGATTTTCTGCAATTTTTACTGTGCAGTCGGCTATTTTAGAGCTGGTCGGCCAGATTTAGCTGGCTAACCTGATTAGTTTTTTGGCCTATTTCGTGCTATTTATTGTCAGCTGCAAGCCCAATTCACTTGTCATTTTTAGGTGAAAACTTGAAAGAGAGATCTGCTCACGGAGATACTTCGACGACTCGTATATACATCTGCCTTCTTCATTTCAGCATTCATCTACTACAGATTTCTGCAACCTACAATCTCTTTTCTCTCTCCCTCTTCTCTCATGTTCGTTTTCTTTCAGTCTTGTCCATACACTTTTGCATTCCTTACACTCCGACAATTGCAACTGTACTAGTTAGGGCAAAGCTCTAAGATTGTTGGACAATAGGGGCTGAGGCCTCCTTTGATGAATCAAATTGGCCTAGGACTAAGATTCGTGTAAATTCCTCATTGATTGCAATGTGGAAGCAATGAGAGACCATGGATCATTTCTCAATGTCATGTTGGTCAACATGGGAGTGATTCCAGCTCTCTACGCTGGAAGATACACTAGTTTAAGTGTGTAATTGAGACAGATTCAAAGTTCATGTTGACCTAAAAATGCATTACAAACTAATTAGCTCTTTAAAACATGTAAGAAAGTTTCATTAAAGGGTTCACGGTCCTAGAGAGTTTCTATGTCCCATAAGCAAAACCCTAATTTGGGAGGATTCTTCTGCATCTATAAATCGACAAGCTGCCCACTATTCAGCCCATCCTTACCTTGCAGATTTTGACCATCAACCCTCTTCCCCCAGTTGTCCAGCCCCCAACGATTGCTGCTACATTGTATTCAGCTATCGCCCAGCCTTCCACTGTTGCAAGTGATCAGCTGCCATCATCTTCACACGATTAGATGGCTGCATTTACTAGTTCCAACCCCAAAGACTCTTGTGTTCTACTTTCCAACACGCTACCCTTCTATTTCTAGCATCAGCCTCATTTGCATTTGCATCTATAGTGGGTCATTTTTGTGTTTTCGACACTTTTCTTCATCGATCTTTGCTCCAACTGGTGGTTACTACACTCGGGATCCGTCTCCAGTGGACAACACACATCCATACCTCCCTCATCCTACTCCCACAAGAGCCAGCTTGCGTTTTGCATTTTGCATTTTGTGTTTTGTGTTTACTGCGTTACTATCTGTGTTATTGTGTTTCAACCATGTTCGTACATTCTGTTTCTCTCTGTGCAAAGCCTAGCATATCTTCACATGGTATTAGAGTCGATGCTCTTTTAAATCGTATCTTGTGGCTATCGTGGAGAGCTAAGTTTTGTGCCAAATACACAAACGACACGTGACTGATTGATGATGGCTCAAATGACTCCTGATTTGAATCCTTTGATGCTTTCTCAAACTACTACTTCAATAGAGCCCCTAAGGAGGCATTATGGCCTTGGTTTGAAGGACAACACTTCTTCTACTAACCTTTCTTATAGGAATCACCCACTGAGGCCCAACTCCTCTTTGTCTCATACTCCTTCACAAGGTGCATCTCAGTTGGAGCACTTTGCTGATGAGATTAATCACCTCTCAATTAAGGAAACACTATCCACTTGGGACATAACCGAATGTTCAAACTCCTCACAATCAAACCCAATGGCAAATTTGTACAATCCATTTTTGTGTGAGTATGATTTTGTCTATACTTCTCCTTCTATTATGCAAGAACCAACTGTAAGTCACCATGGAGACCCAAATTGGTACTACTGTGGTTTTAAAGAAAACTCTATGTTCAAAGATGTTGCACAAGGTAATCGGCTCAATGATGGCCCAAGGTAGGCACATACCAAGCCATGAAGGCCAATGCAAAGGGGAGGGAAGATATGAGCTATGGAGCTCAAGAAGAGTGGCTGCCCTTTGTTCCTGCCCTGTTTCAATCTGAGAATACACTCAAATGCCTGCAAATGCTGAAGCAATACCTCAAGGGCAAGGCCCTGATGAAGCTCAAGAAGGCCAGGATGGAGCTCGGAAAATAAGGAAGAGAAATCTACACTGACTGAAATGAATGCTGAATACAAACGGGAAGGCGGAACAGACTGATCAGTCCCTACACGCAGCCCACAGCGTCAATGAGGGCACCAGATCAGGCTGATGATGATGGCAGCACCACCACGGGGGAGAAGGAGTGTCAGAATCTGCAAGAAGACAAGTGTCAAGTAGGGAGGGGGGCTGCCTATAAATAGGCAAAAGGACAAACCCTAACCCTAACCCTAAAATGGGCCCAAACCCTAAAAATGCCCTAAAATGGGCGCCCCACATCAGTGACCAAAAAAGTGGCCGGACAGCCAGTGGCTGCCCACTAAAAGAGGCCAAAAAGAAATACACATCCTAAGACAACCAGTCAAGAGTGACTAGCCTCCCCCATCATAACATATGACAGACATGTCAGAGCTCCTAATGTCCTCATCTGACTCAGACTGAGGCTCACAGGCAAGAGATGACAAGGCATGACAAACATGACTGCTAACAAGTTTGTCTCCAATGAGCTAGCTAGGTTTTGTGCAAATCATGGCACTCACCAAGAGTTTGCCAACACGAACACACCTTAGGCGAATGGAATATTGGAGGGGAAGAATCACAATGCAAACTATGATGGAGCATCGGTAAACACCTTAGTGTCTATGGGCTGAAGTAGTGACCACCATTGTCCACATCCTTAATAGATCCCCTACATCGGCCGTGGTTGGTATAACACCTTTTGAGGCTTAATTTGGTCAAAACCTAGATGTGCCTTATTTCAAGGTGCTCGAGTGTGATGCTTATGTTCACATCTCAAAGAAACAAACGGATGAGTTTGAATCGGCTTCCAAACAACAAGTGATTGTGGATTATAGCTCGCAATCACATAGATGCACACTTTATGATCCCGTTTCACAGGAGGTATACACGAGTCGAGATGTTTGGTTCGTGGAGTTTCCAACTACAAAGGGAGGTGTTGAGTATCCTGTACTTGGAGATGCAAGTGATAGTTAGGCACCTAATCTAGTGCCTTTGAAGTTTGGAGCCTATGCCTCTCGAGATTCCACCATAAGTGGAGGAGGAGATTTCTTCACAACTGGATTCAGCCATTAAGCCGGCCCAATGGACATTCCAAAGACTTCAGCAGAGGCAAAATGGCGAGGGGAGTATTGGCCTCCTCATTAGGCCCATGATACACTCAGTGATATAGGGTTTGAGGGGGTTCTTGAGGAGTGGCAACCGCAGGATGGCCCAGACCCCGTGGTGATCTCGAAGAAACCATGCACACTCCACCAAGCTTGTTTATACTAACTATTGTTTGATGTCTCTTGCCATGCAGGATAGAGAGCCCACCTCCGTGAAGGAGGCCTTGCAATCATAGCATTGAAAGAAGGCTATAGAGTAGGAGTTGGATGCCATTGAGCGGAACAAAACTTTGGATCACAAGGCACAGCTCATTGCAAAAGGATCCACGAAAAGACTAGGAGTGGAGTTTCATGACACCTTTGCAACTACAACTTGGATGGCTACCATCAGGGCCATTCTTACCTTAGCGAGCCATAAGAGATGGGCAGTTTATCAGCTTGATGTGAAGTGTGCATTCCTTAATGGAGACTTGAAGGAGGAGATCTATGTTGAGTACCCTCTTGGCTTTTCCTCATCAAATGGCAAGGTGTACAAGTTGAAGAAGGCCCTTTACGTCCTCAAATAGGCTCCACGAGCTTGGAACAAGAAGATAGACCCATTCCTCCAAGGGAAGTTAGGATATTGGCGTTTCTCTTTTGATTCCCAATTGTATGTCCACACCTCCACTGGAGCGCATGCATTGTTTATGCTTTATGTGGATGATCTCATCTTGACAGGTGACCATGCCCAAAAGGTCAAGCAAACAAAGGAGGCAATACACAAGATATTCAAGATCACTAATATGAGCCTTCTCCACTTTCGTCTAGGTCGTGAGATTTGGCAAACTCCGAGGGGGATTTTCATACCGCCCAACAATGGTATGTGCAGGAGCTTTTGACTACGTTTGAGATGGAGGGATACAAGGCTCTCTCTACTCCCATGGATCCGAACTGGAAGGCTATGGCCAATGCAGATTCATAAGCAACGGATGCTACCCGCTACATGTAGTTGATTGGGTCCTTGACATGGCTCTTTGCTTGTAAAATTCATGAATGAACCCAAAGCTAGTTCATTAGCATGTTGATTTGAGGATTTTGCAGTTCATGAGGGAACCCCCAACCTAGGTATTTATTATCCAAGTACAAGAGATTAAGCCTTGATTCTACAAGGCTAGACGGATTCAAATTGGGCTTGAGATGTTGACTGCAAGAGGTCAACGACAAGATATTGCTTCACTTTGGGTGCAAGTGCTATCTCTTGGAGTAGCAAGAAACAGCCCATTGTTGCCCTATCATCTACAGAGGTGGGGTACCAAGCCACGTCTTCTACCACATGTGAGATAGTGTGGCTTCACCAATTGTTATAGGAGAGCTTGACTGTCCTCAAACGAGTCCTACTATCACATTCAACAATGGTAGTTGCATTACTTTGGCAAGAAATCCTATATTGCATGTTGGGTCGAAGCACATTGAGTTATAATACCATTTCATTTGTGAGAAAATCTTGGATGAGACCATTGTTATGGTTTGCTACAAGACAAAGTATAACTTGGCAAATTTGTTTACGAAGGCCCTTCCTCAAACCATTCTTCGACAACACTCCAAATCCCTAAGCCTCATGCCCCATCCAAGATCTAAGAGGGGGTGTTAGAGATTTATTCATCCCCTAGACAGAAATTGGTCGGTTATATTGTACAATTGGCACTCTCAGGTACACTTACACATTTCCTCTTTAGCAGGTCGGACAGCTTGATACAGTCTACAGGTCATTTCCAGCTTTACCAAGCAATCAAGTGGGCTAGACAGGCTATGCAAGTTGCCACATCCACAATATTTGTGCATTTTTAGGCATTATTTTATTCAGCAATTGCATATGTGCAGCAATCAGCCAGTTTTTACATGCCGACCTGATTATTTTATTGTTATTTTTCATGCTCATTTATAGGCAGCCTGCCCCAGTCATCATTCACTTGTCTTTTTAGGTCATGAGAGAGACCGGTCTACAAAGATATATTTGACAGCCCATGTATACATCTGCCTTCTTCATTTCAGCATTCATCTATTGAAGATTTCTGTATTCTACTCTCTCTTTTCTCTCTCCCTCTTCTCTTGTGTCCATTTTCTTTCAGTCCGGTCATACGCTTCCGCATTCGTTGCACACTTGTCACTGACAATTTTTGAACGCATCTTTATAGCTCTAGGAATAAGGCCATGGTCTCTTACTTGAGAAGAGAGTTGGCAAATGTACACATGGATGAGGGTGATGGCATGACAAATCACCTTACCTAGATACAAGATTTGAGAGAGTAAACGCTCAATATTGATGAGGTGATACCCGATGAAGAGATGTTTCTAACTTTCTCAACCAAAAAAGAGTGTCATAGGGTGGGTAGAAACGCCACATTCCCAACAAGAAACGCTAGGTTGGAACGTCCCAACTTAGGGAACATGGCAGCACAAACAGCCTAGGTGGAACACCACGTTCCCAACAAGGAATGCCAAGTTGGAATGTATAAACTCAAGGAATGTTGCAGCACGGACAAGTTGAAACATTGCGCCATGTTGGAACACGTTCCCCATTCCCCTCCATTATGGAACTACGTTCTAGTGTTCCTAGCCCCCGTTTCGTCTATTCCATGTTGCTATGGCACTTCTAGACTAGCATGGAGCCCTCTCTAGAGGCTGAGATTCGGACTTGCCTACACCACTTGATCAACATTGGAGCACTCTCTCGAGCTGGAGTACAAACATGTTCCGCGTACACAAATGATTGATTCTCCTTTGGCTATTCCGACTACGGGGTGCCCTCTCTACCTTCATCTTCATCATCCAATTAATCATGGTTCTCACACTCTCTGAAGGTTGAGATTCAAACTTGCCTACACCACTTGATCAACATTAGAGCACTCTCTTGAGCTCAAGTATAGGCATGTTCCATGTACCCAAATGGTTGATTCTCCTTTGGCTATTTGGACTAAACTGTGTCAGGTCTACCTTCATCTTCATCATCCAATTCATCATGGTTCTCACACCATACCAAGATTGACATCAAGTCCCTCTTCCTCCTTCAACACTAATATCCATGACTAAGAGGGACCCTTTCTTAGTGTTCTAGAAGTTTAGGTATTTGTCCTTGACATCAACCGCCCTCTCAAAAGATGACGTACCAACGAGACAGTAGGGTTTGCACGGAGGAACACGGAGTGAACTCAGCAAACATGGAGAAGAGAAGAGAAGAGAGAAGAAACTCTAATGAATGGAATGATGAAGATCTGAATCATGGAGTGAATGTAATACAAGGGAACAAGGGTGTTGTGGCACAAGGAAGATGCCACGAACCACAATGTCCCCCTGAAGGGGTATGAGGGTAGTGGAGAGGCTGGAGAGAAGACATGACAGACTGAATGAATCAGTCATGAGGAATGAATGAGAGTGGCCTATAAATAAGCATAGTCAGTCTAGGATGGTGCCCCTTTTTGGGGCTGCAAACCCTAAATGCAAACTGCAGAAACACAAAAACACAAACTGCAGATGAAGGGTAGGGGTTTCTCAACACCCCCTCTCAGGCCCAAAAAGGGGAAGAGAGAAGAGTGAGGTGGGGATGAAATGCTACATGCTGAAGAATGCTCATGCAACAGGTGCCACTTGGACAATGTCCCTCCTGATTGTTCACTTGCCCAAGCACCCTAGTACAAAGATGATGAAAACATGCAATGCATAGGAGAAATGTTGGACTTTGTGTGGTGTCGAGAACCATAAGGATATGCCCGTACTCGATCTCAGGAGTTGGCTCCATACTGACCAAGTGACCAAGGCAAGAGAAGAGGAGAAAGAAGATGTAGAGGATCCCCAAGATGCAAGATTTCAACCTGAAAGGTAACCTGCAATAAAGAATAGTAGACAAAGTGAACTGGAGAACTCGAAACTCAACCTCGAGAGAGAAGCAACTAGCTCCGTGCATCCATGCAAGAAGGAATGCGAAGGCCTCGTCACCAAGTCGCAGCTCAACCTCCCAGGCCCCGATCTAGGTAGATCCTCGAGATCCTGGGAATCAAAAGGTGAGATGGCCGCTGGAAGAAAGCCACCCCATCCAAGGGTAGAAGAAGAAGGTAAAAGGCCTCCGCCAAGGTGTGCGAAGGATTGAGCGGTGTGTGGGGAACCCCTCAAACTAGAGGAATAGGAGTCCCCCTCTGAAGTCGCAGTAGATGTAGATGCCCCTTGGAGGGCAAAGAAAGATCATCCCCCTCTCAATCCCCCTCTAAGGTAGATAGGGAATCCAAAAACTCATGGATCACGGGCTTCAAAATGTCTAAGGATGAAGGAAGCGCTGCCAATTGTGCCGAAGAAGGTATCTGGGGTGGTGAAGAACTCCCAGAGGTGGCCTCTCGAACCTGAGTAGGCGAGGGTGAAGGGTAGGGCTCAGACCAATGAGTGGGCAACAGTCGCTACTTCTCAATGGAGCGGACCGGGAAGCCAAAGAAGAGGAAGGAGTCGAGCAACCACTGTCTCTCAAAGGAGTGGACTGACGAGGAGACGGTACAAAACAATCACTGTCTCTCAATGAAGCACACTGCAAAACCACATGCCCTGGTAGCCACTGTACTTGAAAATAGGTAGGAGAAGACTACCATTGGCATTGTGATGATCTCCAGGAGGTCATAGCGCCAATTGATTCTCCATGTGCTCGAAAGGACTTAGTGCGCATCGGATGCACCTTAATGCCTTGAGCATAGTACTCTAATAGCCGATGCAGAACGATCTCTGTGGTCCAAAAAGTAGAGGTGGCACAAGTGTCAAGGAGTGCCCTATAAATAGGCACAGTCAGTCAAGGATAGCGCCCCCTTTTGGGGCTGCAAACCCTAAACGCAAAACGCAAAACGCAAAAACACAAGCTGGGGATGAAGGGTGAAGGGTTTCTCAACACTTCCTTCCCTGTTATAACTCCCCTTTGCATTGCATGATCATCATCATCTTTGTAAAAGGGCGCTTAGGTAAGTAGGCAGCCAACGAGCATCCTTTGTCAAATACCTTGACCTCTTTGGGGTGATCACAAGGTCTCCCTTCGTAAGATAACCATTGCCTTTGTAGTCTTGGTAGGTTATTGAGCAACTGACATGAAACCTTTGTCTGATGGCATGGTTGCTTTCGGATGGGATACCTTGGGATAAACATCGGCTTGAGATTTTTTTCTAGTCCCTTCTTAGTTCCACTTTTGGGCCTAAGAGGAGGTATATTAGCTACAAATGCATTCCAAACTTATTAGTGTTAGAGTGAAACGAATGCGGAAGCATATGGACAAGACAGAAAGAAAATGAACACCAAAGAAAGGGAGAGAGAAAAGAGTTAGAAGAATGCAAAACTCTGCAATGAATGAATGCTGAAATGAAGAGGACAGATATACACTGTCAGTGTATCTCCTCAAGCCAAATCTCTCTCACCAATCCCTGCAAAGATGAACTAAAGACGACAGGCTGAAAATGGGCCATAAATAGCCAAAAAATAAATAAATAAATAAGACAAGTCGGCCAGTCAAATCTAGCCGACCAAATTTGGCCAACCTACCAAATCTAATCATAAGCCACCAAAAATGGCCGACTAAACAGCTGCAATAAATACAGCATGCCTACTGGCACTATCCTGCCCATGAAACCTACCTAAATACTAAGGACTACTAGAAATAATGCCCAAACTGACAGGAATAATGAATAATGCCCTCCAAGAGTACCTCCGAGAGAACTGACTACACCAATGGTATCCTGAGAAATGCTAGTCAAGGGGATGACTAAGGTACAAACGTTGGCACCCAACTATCTCTTAGATCTCCAAGCACGGGGTGCTCCTCACTCCCCTCTGAGACTAGAACATCCATGAATTGAACATCTCAACTCATATAGACATCCCACTTAATGGGATCATACAATGGGCAACCTTGGGACTATAAGCCATAGCCAACAAACACCTGCCTTCGAGAAGCCGCTTCAAATTTATCACACTGTGTCTTCAAGATGTAGACATAAGTGTCACACCCCAAAACCCTAACATAAGAAACATTAGGCTTAGACCCAAAATACGCCTCATAAGGTGTCATACCAACAACGACCAAAGTGGGGGACTGATCAAGGATATGGACTACAATAGCCATAGCCCCGGCCCAAAGACACAAAGGTGTCTGGCTATGCTCCATCATGGTGCAAGCCATCTCAATCACACTTCAGTTCTTCTACTCCAATATGCCATTTTCTTGAGGTGTGTTTGTGTTTGCAAACTCCTAGTGGATACCACAATTTGTACAAAATCTAGCATGCTCATTAGAAACGAATTCTCCTCCCTTATCCCATCGTAATGTCTTCAGTTTCTAGCCTGATCGGTTCTACTCAAAGAGTAGCCAATCCTTGAAGTGGAAGAAAGCCTCTGACTTCAACTGCAAAAAGTAAGCCCATGTCATCCTGCTAAAATTGTCAACAATCAACATGAAATACGAGCTCCCCTTAAGGATCTCCATCTTCATAGGTCTACATAAACCTGTAGAAACAAGATCCAAGGGTGTTGAAGACCGCCTCGAAGCCTTGCTAGGAATGGCATCATAATGTTGTTTCCCACGAATGCAAGATATACAGTTGATGGCTCACCGCAATGTTTGGCATACCTCAAACAACGTGTCCCCTAGAAGCCTTCCGAAGGGAAACATAATTTAGGTGGCCAAACCAAGCATGCCAAAGCTCGGACTGTGTCCGAGAGGTAAGAAGAAGAGAGGTCAAGGCAGAAGGAGACCTTAGCTTGTAGACTCCATTTTCCTTGTAACAGAAAGTGAGCACCTATCTCAATCCAAGATCAAGGATCTAAAAGGAATCCTCGTCAAAACTCAACCAAGAGGCCTAGAGCACAAATCTTGTGTATTGAAAGCAAATGGTAACACATGCATCGCACATAAAGCACCTTTGAAGTATGAGCACCACCCTGCTCATCTGAAATAAGCTACATATTACCCCTCCCCTGAATAGGCACAGAAGAGTTATCACTTATGAGAATCTGTCCATGCGAAGGCCGCAAATGTGCAATGCCTACAGCCTATAAATAGGCAGTCACTTCATTCACAAATCATTCTTCATCACCCCACACCACTCCCTTCAATCATTCTTCACCACCTCCTTCGGTCACCACCACCACTTCCCTTCTCTCACCAACCCCTTCTACTACCCTCACACCCCTTCAGGAGGACATTGCAATTCGAGGCTCATGGCTGCCTTCCAGTATCAAGCCTTGCATTTGAAGCATCTTCCACCTCGTGTCGCCATCATTTACTTAGCGTCAGCACCCTTCTCCATCAAGCCCCACCTTCACCTGCGTTTTTCAGGTCGGAGGTCTTCTCCTTGCCTAGCGTCATCATCTCCAACTTGGCATTAGCATCCTGGCCTCTAGCGACACTCTACATCACCAAGCGCCAACAATTTCATCACTCGTCTATCACAAAGGCTGCTAGGACCTACGTTTTTGCAGTGTGGCTCCTCCTCCATCATTTAGTATCATTCATCTATCACAGGGGCTGCTAGGACTCGCATTTTTGCAACCTGGCTCCTCCTCCATCACTTGGCGCACTCATCTGTCTCAGAGGCTACTAGGACAAGCGTTTTTGAAGCCCAGCTCATCTTCATCTTCCATCATCTGGCGTTAGCATCTGCACTGCTCTCCCTGCATTTGACAGCTCTAACACTCTCAAATTTGTGTTTTGCTACCCAAGTCACTCCCCAATATCAAAGGACTGCGATTCGCTCCCTTGACAGCTGCTGATCAACTTCCATATCTCCGACAGCATTAGAGGACTGTGGTTTGCTTCCTTGACAATTGTCCTTTACCTTCAAGTGATTACTTTGATAGCCCACTGCCCGAAGGATTGCGTTTCGCTCCCTTCATTGTGTAGATTTCTTATAGGTGTTGCCACCTATGATTCAGACAGGACAATGCAATTATCTTTTGAGCTTCAGCTCCACTATATCAACTTTTCTTCTCATAGCATGATTCAATGCATCATCGCCACGTTCTTGTGTTTCTAAGTTTCTTTTCTCTCAGTGTTTGTTGTACAAACTCTGTGTTACTCCTCGCAAACCCTACTCTCTCTCTACATTGTCGCCTATTATTGACATGGTAACAGAGCATACTTGTTATTTCTGACAGAGGCACCACTGTCAACAATCTACTCACGAGGGTGTGGGGCCATCAACACAGCATCAAAAGTCCTAAGGATCAATATCTCAATTGCCTCCAAGTGGAGAAAGGCAACTATGAGGGAGCAACCACCGCTCTTGAACCCTCTGAAAACTTCTTCTTCTCCTTGTCCTTCTTCTCCTTGTCAAGGCAATCCTTCTTCCAGTGACCTATCTTGCCATAGACGTAACAAGTGGAATCCATCTCTTTGTCCTTCTTCAACTTGTCCTCTTCCTTTTTCTTTTGGTCCTTTCACTTCTTTTGAGAGGATTGACTTATCAATGACTCTAATTTGGAAGCATTCTGTTCTTTTAATTGCTCCTCCTGGTCCAAAACCATAGGAACCAACTCTTCCCAACGAAGAGTCTTTGACCACCCTGAAGCAATCAAGGCAAAGTAAAATCCACTGAATCGGGGCGGTAACTAAGAAAGAAGAGTTATCGCCATGCCCTCTGAGAGGTAATCACCTTCCCTGCGTTCTGGACCTGAATTTGCAATTACCGAAGCTTATTGACATGCTCCTACATAGAAGAAGACTTGTTAGGACTCAAAAGTCCTCGTCTGAATCTCTAGAGACACCCGCTTCATCACAGTCACTCGGTTGTACATCTAATTAAGCTCCAGCCGTATGTCCTAAGCCACGGTCAAGTGCTCGATGTAAGCAATGACAGCTGGAGTGCAGGAGAGAAAGAGGGAAGAAGGGATGCGGGCATTGAGTTTATTCCAATGCGCATATACCTTCATCAACTTGGCTTTCTCATATGAAGAAAGCTTGGAAGCATCACGAGCTATAGGTCTATAGTCTTGGTCACAAGCTCTACCAAATCATAAGACTCCAAGATGGCAAGCATCATTGCGTGCCATTTGCGATAATTCTCCCCATCAAGCTTTTGATCTAAAGAAAGAGCAAGCAACATGGGGACCTTACAGTCGATAATAGTCTAAAACTTCGTGTCAATTTCGATCGCCATTGTAAATAGAATGACTTGCACAAAAATAAGGGCAGTCCCCCTCTAACTCCGCGCTCGGTGCTAATGCTTGCTAGGGCTTCCTTTGCTTGTCCTCGAAGAGTTTCATTTGCCGGAGGCAATGAAATCTCAAAATCTGCAGCAAAAGGCTAAAAAAATGCAACCTTTCCTCATTTACAAACAGCAAGGACCTACAAAAAACAACTTCGCTTCTTCTCAAACACACCATGTCCACCGCAGCTTCCAAAGGCTGAAAACCCAATCTTTTGTCGCAAAGAATCCTCCCGATCAAGCTTGCCCATGATCAATCAACCCTTCTGCACTGCTGTAATACCTTGTTAGAGTGCAACAAATGCGGAAGCATATGGACAAGATTGAAAGAATACGAGAGAAAGGGAGAGAGAAAAGAGACAGAAGAACATAGCAATCTACAGTGAATGACTACTGAAATGGAGGGCAAATATACAAGGGCTGTCAGTGTATCTTCTCGAGCCAGATCTCTCCCACCAATCCTTGCAAAGACAAACTAACGAGGGCAAGCTGAAAATGGGCTATAAATAGGCAGAAAAAGAAAGGGAGAAATAAGGCAGGTCGGCCAGCCAAATCTGGCCGATTGCAACCAGATTTGGCGGACCTAGCGAATCTCGCCATAAGCCACCAAAAATGGCCGACTAAGTAGCTACAACAAATACGGCCTGCCTACGTGGCGCTATCCTGCCCATGAAACCTGCCCAGATGCTGACAACTATAGGAAATAATGCCCAAATTGACAAGAATAATGAATAATGCCCTCTAGGAGTACCTCCGAGAAAACTTATTGTGCCAACGGTAACCTAAGAAATGCTAGTCCAGGGGATGACTAACCTCTAACAATTAGCTCTTTAAAACAGCCCCAAAACATGTAAATTACCAATAATTTGGTTAAATGATGCACGGTCCTAGAGAGCTTTTGTGCCCCATAAGAAAAACCCTAATTTGGGAGTATCCTTCCATATATATAAATAAATAGGCTGCCCACCATTCAACCCATCCTTGTCTTGCAAGTTTTGACCATCAACCCTCTTCCATTAGTTATCCAACACCTAGCGACTATTGCTACGTGGTCTACATCTATCGCCCAACCTCTGATTGCTATCGATGATCAGCTACCATCATCTTTAGGCGGTTACATTGCTGCATTTACTAGTTCCAACCGCCCAAAGATTGTTGTGTTCTGGTTTCTACCTTGTTGCCCTTCCATTTCCGACATCGGCATGATCAGCATTTGCATCTACAACAAGTCGTTCTTGTGTTTTCAGCACTTTTCTTCATCAACCTATGCTCTGACTAGAAGTTACTGCACTCGAGATCCATCTCTAGTGGATGACACACATTGACACCATCTCTAGCTAGAAGAGCTTCCCAATGAAGGAGACTCGCTACAACAAACCAAGAGATCACCCTTTGAATCCTCCTCTAAAGGAGATGGGAAATCCAAAAATCACCAATAGTGTGGCCTCCAAGGAGTCTCCACCAAAAGTGCCGAAGAAGGTACCTAGAACTAAGGTTGTGTGGAACAAGAAGCGGGCAGCTGCGAAGGGTGGCCTTCCAATAATATGTAGAAAAGGGTCGGGAGGCAAGGGTATCACAAATAATCTCCTTGATGCTTGAGTTGGAATGTGTATACGTGGAGTCACGCAAGGGAGTAAGGATATGTAGCTCTTGTGAAGCCATAAATAGTTGATAGCAGCCACTCCCTCAAGGAAGATTGAACTACAAAGATGAGGGTGTCCAACAACCACCATGCAGCAAGACTGCAAAGCTGAGGGTCATGGAATCCACTAAACCTGAAAATAGTTAAGGGAAACCTTTGTAGCTTGTTGTGTCAATCTCCAAGAGGGCTTATTGCCTAATTGGGTCTTGTGGCCTCTTGGTGCTTTTGAAAAGACTTAGCACGAGTCATAGGTATCTTTATGCCTTGAGTATAGTACTCAGACAGCCAATACAAAATGATTGTCCACTCTGGCACAAGGGGTGGCTTGGAGGAAACACGTAAATTCCGGTTGGGCAAGGAGCGATGCTCAAGGACAATGAGTTGTGGTGTAGTGACCTGGCTTGCTGCAATAGGTACACCCTATAGTCAATGCTACAACCTAGGTGAGGAAGCCATAACACTGGTGTTGCAATTTGCAAACTTGAATGGAAGGGTGGGGATGGGAGGCAGAAAACAGATAAAATACAAGCCAATTTAGATTCTCAAAAGAGATGGACTTGAGTTAAATAGTATTGTGCTCACTAAGGCCCTTAGGTACATGAGCAAACACCCACACATGTACATTTACTAAATACCATCATCAAAGATCTTCAATAGCATTACCGGTAGAGATGTTAACCATGACATATGGCTGTCTATGGTAGGGCTGCTACCATGGATAGGAACTAGTCCATAAAGTGCGTTCTATCATCCAATTCTCCCAACGACTTCAAAATTGTACTACAGATTAGCTTTGATATTTACACAAATGTTCACATAAACATAAGCAAACCACTGCTTTTAAACATTCTTTAGTAAGTTGATTATTACGAACCTACATTTTCCGTTTTCAGAAAATAAACCACCTGCTAACCATGCAAGAGATATCACCAGGAAAGGAACTAATCCTTCTAAATCTGTGCCCAGGAAAAAGAAAAGAACACCACCAGCAATAACGCAAACTACCAAGCAAGTAATAGCACAAATCACCAAATAAATAGAGGGCCAGGGTATGGCTGATCAGACGTACATACAGCTACGGTGCTGGGCCGGACGCGTCGTATAACCTGCGATTAACCATAGCCGCTGTAAGGAGGCAAAAGTTATGGCGCATGAACTTGAAAGATTGGCGGGACTCGAGGATGAGAGAGAGAACACTGACGCTTCTCACTAGCTCTGCGCTGGCGGGCGAGACGTGGTCGATGCCGACGAGTGTGAGCTCCGCCTGGTTGACGGAGTTGCTGAGATGGACGACGGGCCGTGCTCCATGGGCCGTCGTAGACAAGGACCGCGCAACCGCAGAGGCCGCCCCTGCGGATGATGAACGTAGAAGAAGCCTCACCGTCATTCTTTCTTTCTTTCCAATACTCTTGTACTTCGAAGAGCGCGGCTGGTATCCAGGTATGGTCTCTGATCGACACACGCAGAGACACACTGCCACAAATAGACAGACTGTCGAAACACAGAGTGTGGTAACTTTGCAATGGACCAACGACTAAGGTTATAGCTTTAGGCACCATGACTACGAAACAGCAATTTTAACTATAGTTATATTTATTTCACTTCTCTTGGAAGAAAGTGAGATGGCAGCTACACATAAACAAACAAATAACATTACAAAGGCTAAAAATTAGAGGATCCCATGCTTTTGTGATGTCTCTCTAACAAGACCTACACTAATAGATTTATGTGTGTGTGTGTGTGTGTGTGTAAGCTCATGTGTGTACATACACGTAGACAAAACACATACACCTGTACAACTATTAGGACAAGTTCCATTGGCACAATAGGTGTCCAAAGTAGAGGTGCAATAGTGGACGTGATTAGTGATAATCAACCAGATACCAATGGTATTTGGTGCAACTAGAGGGGTGGTGCCATCATAAGGGGGAGTTTCTCATATTCTACAAGAAGTACTGAAGGGGATGCAATGGCAGTGGAGAAGGAGAAGAGGAAAATGCAGGAGAGAAAAGCACACACAATGTAGGTGCTGTCAATAATGATATGACAGCCTTTTTGCACTATCTCATATTATATATGAATAAAGAATGGGCAGTTTATATACACGAGCAGGCCCAGAGGTCTTTTACCCCAACAACCTCCCACTAAAAGGCCAGTGTGGCTGGGGAGTGAAAACAAAGAAAAGAAAAAAAAGACAAGGTGAGAAATCATGACATCTCACACAACACCCCATCGGAAAGCGAGCTGTGTAAGAAGTGTCGGAAACCTCTGCAGAAGAAGAGTCAAGCATCCCCGAGTCCATGACATCCAAGAGATAAGTGATCCCGTAGCTTCATACAACGGAGCAATCCAAGAATGCTTCTCATGAAGCAAGCACAAATCATCAGTACACAACTGTAAAGCATCAGAGTCGCGCAGAGCATCAATGTGGCGCATACAAGATAGCGGAGAGTAGTCAAGCTCTCCAGAGTCAATCACTGAAAGAGGGCCATCTACATGACATAGGCATATCTGGCATACATACAAATGCCTGGCAGCCAAACATCCTCAAGTAATCATAGAAGGGTCTCATGCCACTCCATACCTCATGTGGTTTAATACCGTTCAAAGTCAGACATGGCATCCTATTAAGCAAGTAGATTGTTATCATAAGGGCCTCGGCCCAAAAGCCATAAGATAGCCCAATTGTGGTAAGCATAGAAGCAACCTTTGCTTGTAGAGCCAAGCACAAGCCATGAGCAATCCTATAATTCCGTGGGAATAGGAAATCAATGCCAGACTACTCACAATAAGACTAAAAGCTAGGAGAGATAGCATGACTCTCATAATCCAATTACAAGCACCACAGCCTGCAACCAACAAAATCCATAAACCCGTCAAGCATAACTGTGGCATCCTCAATCCGTACTAAGGGAAAAGCCCAAATACGGTGGGTGGCATGGTCCACGAAGGTCATAAGGTACAACGCTCCACCAAGTGACTGGGAAGGCATAGGTCCATAAACTGCACAATGGACAAGATCTAGAGAATCATGCCTCTCACGATCACCACGAGCCAAAGAGGCTCTACAAGGACCACAAGTATAATCATGGTAAGCATCAAGATTTTCATGTGACAAAGGAGGTAGCATGGAGTCTGAACGAGACAAGATCTCCATCTCTCTATGGTGCATATGGCCTAGGTGATAATACCATAACAATGTATGTGGTATCCGGATAATTGCAACCATAGAATCTCCCACATGAGAGACATGCACTGGGTAATGAGAACCAACTCTAGAACCTCTAGCCAAAACCAAGTAACCATGTTTGATATTCCAAGATCGATCTGCAAGAGAGACACTAAAACCTACATTATGCAACTGATGGATAGACATCAAGCTCTTATTGAGCATAGGAACATGTAAGACATCATGGAGCATAAGAGAAGTCCCATCAGGCAAAGCTAGGTGTATGTCCCCTGTACTAACAATACCATAAGTCTGCTCAAGGCCCAAATCAATACGTTTGTCAACCTCCCTGTAAGAAGAGAACTATGCTCTATGAGGGGTAACATGACAAGATGCCATAGAGTCCAAATGCCAATCAAAGGCATAGGCATGATCACTGAGCAAGTAAATTGTAAGGAAACAAGATGACAAGAGTACATGCTCTATTGCATCATCATGGGTAACCACATGTACCTCACCACTAGAAAGAGTGGTAACACCTACTACATCGCTAACTCTCTGCTCATGTTGAGTCCGTCTCTGTCTCTACTGCTCTCTAATCCGTCTAAAATATTTTCTTTTAACATGCCCAAGCTTTCCACAATGGAAGCATACAACATATGTAACTGAAGAACCTGTAGAAGACGACAAGGAATACAAGTCATCATAAATAGGGCTATCCATAGCACCCATGGAGCTCGAGGAGTCGAGGGCTGTTCCAATGGAGGGAACCTGCTCATAAAGATAATCATCTACAAGTATATCAGTGGTAGAAGCATACTACAAAGGCTCATGAAACCTCAATAGACGTAAAGGCATCAACCAAGGATGCAAAAGCTCCCACATGAAGAAGAGTCATAGTCAACTTCATGACATAACCAACCACAGTATGGTAAAGCACAAGACATATGTCATAAGAGCATACGGTATTCAGCCATGAAATCATCCCATAACCATATGCACAAGCATAGCTCTGCAGTACATAGTGCCATCTAGGAAAAGCCAAGTCAAGCCAAGACCGACAAGAGGCAAAAAATCCTACAATAGTCAAGCTCCAGGAAAAGCCCAATTATATGTACAACAATATCCAAATAAGTGACTCGTAAAGTACGTGACAGTGGATTAAGTGCATAATCGGGTAAGCATCAAGAGCAATTGCTCTCTGACCTGTATGGGCAAAAGCAACCCAACTAGCATAGAAGCTAGGCAACACAGAAGCAACAAAGCCATCACTGCTAAACCCAAGCACTGTTAAGAAGTCCACTGATGAAGGAGTAACCCGCAAAGAACCAAGCATCAATGAGCAATGAAAGCTCAATAACCAACTGCCAAGACAATGGAGCAAGCACTGCTCAAACATGTATTTGCATCCAAGTAAATCCAAGATCCATTATCGGGGCATTAAGGGCCAAATAGCATCCAAGATGCATAAGTGATAAGCCGACCAAATGCAAACTGCTCCACAAAATTCTCAAATGCAAGTTGATTCAAGCCCAAACATCTATCATACTGCAGTCGACGCAAAAGCATCCACATCAGACATTAGTCCCAAATGGGTAGTACGGGGTATAAACCTTGTCAAGTGAAATGCCAGCTGCAAAGAAAACAACAATGAACCAAGAATTGAGGTCTACTTCTTGCTCAAAAGCATTCCAGGAGCAAAAAGAACCATGTGGCATCATCCAAATACATCAATACATAACCTCAAATAGCCGGGAGCACCATGTGACCAATAGGCATAACCCAACTATAACATAAATAGCTTCAACCCTAAATATTCCAGCAATAAATAACCTCTGTAAATTGAGCAAATCAGTGCTCAAACCAAGCTCAAATCAATAAGCAAACTATAGGCATATATTCCCATATGTGTAGGCACCAACTGAGCATAATTGGGCATCAAATGACCATGTAGCATAAGCATAAAATGTAATGATAGGGGGCTGCCCTGTTTTGGGCTACCTATGGACTGTGTAAAATAGTCAATGACTAAGTAAATTCAGCCCCAAAAGCATCTAAAAACATAGGGCAAACATCCCCAAAGCATATGGGCATCAAATACCAAGCCTCGGGAGCATCACATAAGCTAAGAGCATGACATTTTCTTACTGTAAATCAACTCAAATTTGTTGCAAAAATTTCTCTGATCAAAATTTGGTAGATTTGACATCGCCATTGCGTCGAGAGTATGCAAAAACCCCAAGTTAGACTCTTATCTTGCCTAAATCAGGTTCTGGATGCATGAGATATGAGAAAAAATGGGATTTTCGAGCCAGATTTTGAAACAAGCGCAAGAAAATGTGAGCTGCTACTGTGGGGCTTGCTAGTTATCCTGAGGATAAGGGGGCAAATGGGGGCATATAAGGTACCCAATGAAGCCAAGGAACACCTGCAAAGGGCCTATGAGGGCGAGATGAGGGCTAGGGAGAGGCGGGAGATGAAATCTTACCTTAGGGGGGAAGAAGCCATGGCTGGCATTGAAGCTCCAAGCTCTAGGTCTTCAATCCGGGCTGAAGTAATGCCAGACCAAGCTCCACAATCAATCTTTGATCCAAAGCTCTAACACCAGTTGAAGGGGATGCAATGGCAGTGGAGAAAGAGAAGAGGAAGACGCAGGAGAGAAGAGCACACACAATGTAGGTGATGCCAAGAATGATATGACAACCTTTTTGCACTATCTCATATTATATATGAATAAAAAATGGGTAGTCTATATACATGGGTAGACCCATAGGCCTTTTACTCCAACAAGTACATGCTTTCTCAATCAGTGTCTAAACAAGCTAGGTAGCCTCTTTCCAAAAGACCAAAAAGCAGGTAGTTTTGGATTTTGCAAGGGTTGGTTGGTGGCAGGCTATATTTTCACCAAGTACATGCAAAAATCCATCACCCTACCATTAGCACTCTTTCTTTCGTAGGTGTTGGACACAACCTTGGTCACTACTCTCCAATTGACTTAGTGGCAGACTCTTATGCTTTATTGATGAGATGGTGTCTTCTTCTTCTTCTAGTGGTGTTCATGCAAATGGATCAACAATGATGATTGATGTAGAGAGGATTGTTAGGTTCTTTGATGGCGTGGTAGATTCTAATCAAACTTAGAAATGACTAGTACATCGAGCTTTGACCTTGTGATCAAACTTAGATTGTGGTTTATTGTCAAAGTCTTCTATCATAGAGGTTTCGGGAGTAGATGGGGAAGTCAATATATCCTACAAAATGTGTAGGTTAGAGTAATGCATGATTCTTTGGTACTCTTGAGAGTGGTGGACTTTCTTGATCTCCTCTACAACAACTTTTATTTTTTTCCAATGCATACCTTGGCACAAAGGAGAGGATACCCTTGCCTTATAGTAGCAAAGTGGTAAGATTACACGTGGCAACCTCATTTTTGTTAGAGGTGCCAAGGTTGGCAACCTATATCTCTTACTTGTATATGGATCTATTGATCATGTTTTGGCAGTGATTGATCTTACACATGTATCTCTTTGGTATTACCATCTTGGGCACATTTCCCTCAAAGGAATGGAAGTCTTGACTCATTTGTAGTATCTCCCACCCTTGGATTATTCATATTTTGTTTCTTGTGATCATTGTTTATATGGCAAGCAAGTTGTAATATGCATAAGAAGTTTGGTTCTACATGCATGGGTGAGCCTTTGGCTCTTGTTTATTCAAATGTTTGTGGTCCCATGCCCTGACAATCCTTGGGTGGTGCTAAATATTACGTTGCCTATTGATGATTATTCACATAAAGTTTGGGCCTACCTTATTAAGCAAAAGTCGAAGGTTTACCTATTTCTCAAAATTTTCTTGCTTAAGAGTATAACAATGGTAATGTAAGTAAGATAGGCTACCGCCATTAAGATCTACAAGCTTGAAAGTTTATCCACAACCATGATGTTGTGTTTAATGAGGATAAGATGCATAAAAGATCAGAGCAGGTAGTTGAGGTATGCAAGGTGATCTTTCAAGAGGAGCCTCCTATTACAATTTAGCCAACCCCAATTAGATAGCTTATAACTTTTGATGATGTAGTGGCCTAGGTAAAGTGTGAAGCCCAAGTGGAAGCATGAGCAAGCGGAAGTAAGAGAGATGCGAGCTATGGTGGATGAAGCAAGAGAGCAAAAGAGAGAGAGAGAGAGAGAGAGAGAGAGAGATATATATATATATATATATAAAATATGTGGGAACTCCAATAGTCAGAACGTGTGACCAGTCTTCCCTTATTCAATAGTCATTGAAAAAATAAAAAATAAAGTAATAATGATAGGCACCCGCTACCTACATTGTACAAGTGTATAGTCACGATGTGTGTATTAAATACATGTTGCGTAGACACAAGCACCTTTACCCCCAACAATCTCCCATTTAAATGTGAATGTGGCCTCGAGTGAGAAGAGGAAAAAAAAAAGTAGCAAAGTATGAACGTACATAAAGTACAACAAGATGAGAAATAGACATCATCTCATTGTATGTCAATCATCTTCCTAAGGAAGGCAAAATGTTCCGCTGAGAGACTTTTAGTGCATGGATCTACATGATTCTACTTGATCGAGATCTTGACAAGCTCAATAGACTTGTCCTCTACCACCTCCTATGAAGTGATTGCACACCTCAATAAGCTTTGTCTTCGCATGAAAGATTGGGTTCTTGGCTGAGTTCTTCGCCAACTGAATAGCACTCATCAAATCTAAATGTAGTATAGGAGTAATACTAATACCAAGATTTGCCACACTAAATAGCCTAACCATAGGGCCTTTTTGCAAGCCGTGGTGGCTAAAATATACTTGACCTCAATAGTAGACAAGGCCATACATTTTTGCACCCTAGGACATCCGAGAAATAGCACCTCCAGTAAAGCTGAAGACATACTTAGAGGTGGACTTCTTGCTATCTGTATGTCCTACATAGTTGAAGTCAGTGTAACCCACAATTGTAGTATCTTGGCTACCATAGCAAATACACATATTTTTTGTGCCTTTCAAGTATCTCATGATATCCTTTACAATATCCCAATGTCGTCAGCCACATCTAACCATATAGTGTGACACAACTCCCACTATAAATGCTATGTCATGGTTAGTGGTTATCATGGTATATATCAAACTATCCATTGCTAATGTATAATGGATCTTGGCCATCTTGACCTTTTGCTCATTTGATTGGGGACAATCAGCTTAACTGACCTTCACGTGGAAAGGTAAAGAATAAACTCCAGCTCATCATGAGCTGTGTCAACAATCAACATATCATCGATATAAAGTACCAAGATAATAAGGCTACCATCACGGGCCTTCTTTGTGTAAAGACAAACATCCATATCTCTGCGAGTATATCCCTACGAATGCACAAAAGTATCAAATTTATGGTACCATTCCCCAGATGCCTACTTAAGGCCATAAAGGCTCTTTCTCAACTTGCACACTAGGTGTTCCTTGCCCTCTTCCATAAAGCCCTTGGGCTGTTGTAGATAGATATCTTCATACCAGTCCCCATGCAGAAAAGCCATTTTCACATTCATCTAATAAAGCTCCAAATCTAACTGTGCAACCAAGGCCAAAATCAATAAATATATAAGGTGTGCCCCATGTTCTTTATCTCAAATCTCTTCTTAAGTTTAGTCTTTCAAGCATCCAACTCATCATGAGCTATGAGAATAATCAACATATCATTGATATAAAGTACCAAGATAATAAAGCTACCATCATGGGCCTTCTTGATGTAAAGACAAATATCCATATCACTGTGAGCATATTCCTATGAATGCATGAAAGCATCAAACTTACGGTACCATTCCCTAGGTGCCTGCTTAAGGCCATAAAGGCTCTTTCTCAACTTGCACACTAGGTGTTCCCTGCTCTCTTCCATAAAGCCATTAGGTTGTTGTATATAGATATTCTCATACTAGTCCCCATGTAGAAAGGCTGATTTCACATTCATCTAATAAAGGTCCAAATCTAACTGTGCAACCAAGGCCAAAATCAATTGTAGGGTAGTCATCTTGACTACAAGAGAAAAAACTTTATCAAAGTCAACACCATGCTTTTGCTTAAAATCCTTAGCAACAAATCTGGCCTTAAATGTTGGCTTGGGGTGTCCAAGGGTACTCTTCAATTTATACACCCACTTGCATAGCAATGCATGTTTCCTACTAGGCAAAAGAATCAAATCCCATGTATGATTTTTTTGCAATGAATCAATCTCAAATTGCATGGCCCTCTCCCAAGAGTGACTATCACCTCTATGCATGGCCTCCTCATAAGTAATGAGCTTAACAAAATTTGTCACTATAACATAGTCCATGGAGGGTGCAAATCGATCTATCTCTAGTAGATTGTTTAAAAATAGCTATGAGTCTTGAACATCTTGTCCAATATCATGATCATAGGCCATTGGAACATCAGCTTAGGATGTCTAGTTGGCTGTATGGTAATAGGAGGCTCCTCCTGAAAGATCACTCTATGTATCTCAACTACTTGTATAAGCTACTTATACATCATCTCCTCATGGAAAACAACAGCATGGCTGAGATGACCTTTTGAGCCTATGGATCCCATAGCCGATAGCCCATCTCACCTACATCCCCATAACCAAGAAATATGCATTTCATTGACTTAGGATCCATCTTATTATATTTTCCCTTGGGTAGATGGCTAAAAGCCTCACATCCAAAGTCTCTAAGATGCGCATATGAGGGAGGCTTTTCCAAATCATACCTCCTCTGCAACTTGATGACCAATAGTAGTGCACAAGGATTAATTTATTAAATGTATAGCAATCGTAATTTCCTCAATCCAAAAATGTAGTAAGCCTTCATGACTAAGTATATTGTGGACTTTTTTTCTAAATGGTCATATTCATGTGCTCTACAACACCCTTCTAGGGTGGGGTGGACAAGGCGATCTATTGACACTTAATACCCCTCTCATCACAAACTGATCAAATGCTTTAGAAACATACTCATCCCCCTTAAGCATTTTAGCTGATACATAGATTGATTCTCAACAAGAGCAAGCCAATGCTGAAAGGTAGATAAGACATCCGATTTCTATGTAATAGGATATGCCTAAACCTTATGTGAATAATCACCAATGAATGTAACAAAGTACTTCATACCGCCCAATGACTAACAAGGCATGGGACCACATACATTAGAATGCACAAGACCTAGAGGCTCACCCATGTGCATAATACCAAACTTTTTATGAGAATTGTGTGTCTGCCTACCATAAAGACAATGGTTACCAGAATCAAAACATTTGTAATCAAGAGGTGGAAGATATTAAAAATGAGGAAGAATTTTCATTCCCTTTAAGGACATGTGCCTAAGTCTATGGTGCCATAACGATACATGTGGTATGTTAGCGATAGCCAAAGCATGGTCAAGAGACTCAGATATAAATAAAGGATAGAGACTGCTAACCTTGGTACCTCGAGCAAAGATAAGATTTCCATGGATAATCTTCCATGTGGAATAACCAAAAGATACATAATATCATGCATCATCCAACTATCCAACAAATAAAAGGCTTTTTATTAAGGTCAGTACATGACATGTAAAAGAGTTGCATGAAGGAAATTGTAGCTATACATCCCCAATGCCATTGATATCCAATGCTAAGTCATTTTCCAATCGTATAGGACCTATCATGCTATGATACGACTAAAACCAATTCCTATGCAGGGTAACATAAAGGGAAGCAACCAAATCAAGCAGCCAACACCGAGAGTATGTAGACAAAGTAGCAATCAATTAAGAATCATCAAGAGAGGGAGCTCCTAAGATGTACACATCATCTGACTTAGGCTACACTATATTTATCTCTTCAATATTTATATTGGACCAAAGCTTCAATCATCAAACTTTTCCTACACTTTGCCCTTGCCTTTCTCTTTGCGCTTATCATCACACATCTTATGACACTGTGATCGAATATGACCTTGCTTCCCACAGTAATGACACGTTAGAGAGGACTTATAACCATGGGACTTATTGTGAGATTGCCCGTGAGATTAAGACCTTTGGGAGTCTCTACTACGACGGTCATTACCACTCTTACTATCATGTTTGCCCGTTATAGTCAATGCATGAGAAGTATGGGATGCATCCTCATTCTTTTTATTTATCTGGTCCGTGAGTAAAGCACCCCCAACATCCTAGAGTTTCAAGCCATCCTTAGGCATATTAGCACGCATGGTTGTACAAAAAGTGTTCCATGGTCTAGAAGGGTCATGGAACAAGCAAGAACAAGGGAGATAGGTTATCCTTGAACTTAATGCCTTTTGCAGTCAACTAGCTGAAAATTGAATGAAACTCGTTCAAGTGAGTAGATACAGAAGTCCCTTCATGTGAAGATCTACAAGCTATCTCAATCCAACACATCTGTGATGTAGAACTTTCTTTGTCATAAAGATTTTATCTCTTTTTCCATAATTGCTAGGCATTATCATTAGGTATAACAATATTGAAATAAACATACTTAGATAATGATAGTATAAGGGTATATTACATAACTCATTTTAATCATCCTAATCCATGCCTTCGGGCTTTACATTCTTGGTTTTCAACCACCTAACTTGCTTCTTTTGGACTAGTGCCTACCATATGTGCATCTTCCAATAGGTGAAATTTGTACCATCAAGCTTTTTAATATTGAAAACAACACTATCATTCAAAGAACCAACCATAATGACAATATACCAATGAAAAATCCAAGAGAATGGGCTACTATATATGAGTGAAAATCAGACTCAAAACTCAGCCAAATCAAGGAATACCAAAGCATAGAGCTATCCACCAACTATAAGCAATAGACTGTCAAAGTACTATGTTTTGTCTCCAAGCCAATGTGGAAAATTGTAATTACAACACTATTCTAATAAATGTAGTAGTATGACCAAGACCACCATGGGTAGATGAGCAGGAAATATCAAGCTTCCACTACCAATTGGGATATATAAAAGTAACTAGTAGTGAATAGGTATACAATTGATACTAAAGCTTGTCATAAAATCAAGGGAGTCAATAACCAATACATCCCATAGGCATAAACATCGTGAATGTAAGAGATCTCAAGAGCAAGTGTAGAGATCCATCAAATACACAACTAACTCTGCTGAGTAATCAAGTTCAATACATAACCAATAAGCATGTATACATAATTGAATATTATTGATAGAAGTAACTGTTGGTGTCCAAAGCATATAAATCAAATCAACCCACTAATATGTGTAACTGCATTCAAGAGTATCTAGGAGAGCATGTACATAAGGCAAGAGTCCCACTGTCTTAGTAAACCAAGCTCAATTATTTCATAGAGAATCCAAAGCTCTAATGCAATGTATCTAAGTAAATGCAAATATCTCAAAAGCACATCCATTGAAGCGTTTCTAGAGTGTAAAAGAGCAATACAAGACTTAATACATCAAGGATATAACATCCAATTGCCCATAGACATCAACCAATACATTTGGGAGGATAAAGCCCAACGAGTCTTCAAACTCGTAAAATGACAATCACTGAAGCAATCAAAGCATATAGCCAAAGTTTAAGACATGAAGCGTAGCTCAAAATTGAGTGCCAAAGCATTTCATAATCATATCTTGGCTCATACCTCAATGCTAGACATCACCTAGACATATAGTATACTCGAAATATCATGTATGTACAATTGGCATTCAAAGCATAAAGCTCACCATTGTATGCTTGTTGTCCAAAATATTATAACAGTAATAAACCTCTTTAAAACTAAGCTCATCAAGCTCTAATAATCCCAAAAGCCTCTCCAAAGCATAAATACATCATCCAAGCATTGCAACCATTCCCATAATCTTCAAAAGAGCATAAACTAGTCAAATGCTTGCTGTCCAAATTGTGTACAATAGTTTTCCCTAAACTGTAGAGCAATAGTTGACCCAAAGCTCTTCAACTGATGCTAAGGATGAAGCTAGAGGATGCTACAAGGACCCCCAAATAGTAGGAAAAGCACAAGGCAAGAAGGTATGAGCAAAAGGCAAGAAGGGGAGTCCCCTAAAAATGCATCGAGAATTGCAAGGGGGGGTATCTTAGGGATCTAGCTATTACAATTGAGTAGCACAAGGTTCATTTTTGAGAGCTCAAATGATCAGGGGAAAGGCCTAGAACAACGCCAAAACAAGTTTGAACAAGGTAAAGATCAATAATGTAGGAAATTCAGTGTTTCCATACATGATCACAAGCTAAATGACATGGCTATGGAAAAAAGGACGGTACCAAAGTGTGCTCATGATTGTGTGTGAGAGAGAGAATGTGTGTGTGTAAAGAAAAGAGATAGCAAGATAGATAAGCTAGATGCAAAGTAGAATTGTAATCACGTTGATGGATGAGAGAGTTGTGTTACAATGAGCATCTTTTATCTTCTTAGGCAAGTGGGTTGCTTATGTCATCTGTGATGTCATGATCACATGGGTCCAACTACTTCTCTTAAAGATTCCAAATACATCTCCCCCTTTTTCCACCAACTAGAGGAGGATTCACATGAGCCTATCAGAGAGGCATATTTCAACACCCTCCCTAGCTCAAATACTAGGCAAGAGACCGATAATAGATAATTGGGATAATTGGGCTAGGTAGTAGTCTCTCCTAGATAAAGAAAGGAATACATCAAATACATTGTCTAGGATAACTCACTGTGAATACATTTGGCACAATGTATAGGATTATGCAATATGAATACAACTAGTATAATGCCTAGGATTACTCAATGTGAATACCTCTGGTACAATGTTTAGGATTACAGAGACACTCTGGTAGAGCTTCATGTCTTGGATCATTTTGAGCCCTCTAAGCATTATGTCTTGGTTACAGATTCTAATGAGCCCCTTACTTATGAGAAGACTATACATAGAGGTGATAGTTACTCTTAAGAGGGAGCCATGCAATTTGAGTTTGATTCATTGTGGAAAATTCATACGTGGGACTTGGTTTCCTTGTCAGATGGTAAACATGCATTGCCATGCAAGTGGATGTATAAGCTAAGGAGAACCCCTAGTTGCTTGAAACTAGTATATAAGGCCCATTTAGTTGCAAATGGTGTTAAATAAGAAAAGAGAGTTCAATTTGATGAGATATTCTCCCTTGTGGTCAAGATGACTACCCTATGCTTGGTTTTCATCTAGAGATTTATTAGATGGATTTGAAAATGACTTTCTTACACGAGGATCTATATGAGGATATTTATACACAATAAACTAAAGTTTTTGTGGAAAAGGGCAAGGAACACCTAATTTGCAAGTCGAGAAAGGCCTTTACATGAAGAAGACCCATGATGGTAGCCTTATCATTTTGGTACTATATGTTGATGATATGTTGATTGCCAGGAGTGCTCATGCACTGAGCTGGATGCTTTGAAGACTCAACTCAAGAAGAGATTTGAGATGAAGGACATGGGGCATGCGTCTCACATACTTTGTATGTGCATTATGCATAATCACTCTAAGGGAGTTCCATACTGTGCTAGAAGGAGTACATCCATAGAGTACTTGAGTGATTCCATATGCAGGTGGTAAGCCTAATAGTTGCTCATTACCTTCTCATGTGAAGGTTAGTCAGGCAAATTGTTCCCAATCAAATGACGAGAAGGCCAAGATGGCCAAGATCTTGTATGCATCCATAGTGGGTAGCTTGAGTATACTATGATACTCACTAGACCCAACATAACACTTACAATGGGAGTTGTGGCTCTTAAATATGGTGACTCCTGGCCGATGACTTTGGGATGCCATGAAGGGTATCATGAGATACCTTAAAGGCACTGTAAATATGTACATTTGTTATGGTGCCCAAGATACTCGAGTTTGGGTTATACAAACTTAAATTATGTAGGACATGTAGATAGTAAGAAGTCCACGTCTGGCTATGTCTTCACTTTTGTTGGAGGTACTATTTCTTAAATGTCCAAGGTGCAAAATTGCACAACCTTTTCTACTATAAAGGTTGAGTACATTTGTAGAGGTGAGAGCTCAAGCTCAACTGCCAAGACCCACATGGACAACTTATTGTTCAAGCGTTTCAAACGAGCACTAATGGCTGCCTCTCACATAGCCAATGCTCCATCCCTCTCTACGAGTGTAGTGAGCTTACCTTGATGCCTGATTGAGTTGTTTCCTCTCTCAAGCACTCCGATAGCTCCACGATTCTTGATGCAAGCTCAAGCATCCTCAAACCTCCACCTCCAAGCTCCATCCTCCATAGTCATGCACAAGGCAAGAGAAGAGAAGATAAGAAGAAGATAGGAGATGGAGGAGGGCTTCACCTCCAAGATCCCTCACCCTCACACACTCACTCCCTCACTCACTCACACTCCCTCCCTCAAGCACTCACAAGCAAGCAAGAGAAGAGAAGAGAAGAAGAGTTCACTTTGCCACACACCAAAGAATGAGCTCTCATTCACTTTTTGAACTTTATATACGAAGCCCTAAATCCCCTTTGGACAGTCATCCCCTTTTTACATGGCCAGTCATCCCCTTTTTGAACTTTATATACAAAGCCCTAAATCCCCTTTGGGCAATCATCCCCTTTTTACATGGCCGGCCATAGCCTTCGGCCATAGACTAAGCCATTTTTTTCATTGTTCTCCTATCTTCCTAGCTTCTGTTCTATCGCCTATCTACATTTACAATTTGCATGGGTTAGAGCCTGGCACTCGTAAAATAAATCATGGTGCGCCTTGTGCTCTTTTACAAAAGTATTGACTTGCACTTTTTCTTGTGCACCTCTCCTTGATTTAGGACTTTTTCACACATCTTGTGTTTCTCGATTTTTCTTGGTGTGCCTTTATTCTCCATTCCACTTTTGCCTTGGCCCTATCTTCTACTTTAGATTTTTTTTCCACCTTGTTTGTCTGAGGATTAACATTACCCCCCTCCTAGTTGAGTGCCAATCCCATGGCACTTGCTGGGTGGTGAGTCGGACACTGGTGCTGGGGTAGCCAGGTGGCTTTTTGAGGTTGTATACAAGCCATGTTGGGGGGTGGGTTAGAGAGATTTATGGAACTAAAAGATTCTTAAGTTGGGAATGAACCCTGGTGTCGGAGGGATTTATGGACGTGTTGGAGGGATTTATGGAACTGAAAGGCCCTTGCATTGGATATGATCCCTGGTGCTGGAGGGATTTATGGACTTCTTAGAGGGATGTATGGAACTGAAAGGTCCTTGCGTTGGATATGATCCCTGGTGCTGAAGGGATTTATGGACTTGAAAGGCCCTTGCATTGGATATGATTCCTAGTGCTGGAGGGATTTATGAACATGTTAGAGGGATTTATGGAACTGAAAGGACCTTGCGTTGGATATGATCCCTGGTGCTGGAGGGATTTATGGACTTGAAAGGCCCTTGCGTTGGATATGATCCCTGGTGCTGGAGGGATTTATGCCTGTGAAATTGACAATGGTGTTGGATGGATCTCGATGGGGGGAGAGGCTAATGGGCGGATCCATTTTTAAAATTGAATACGGTGTTAAATAGATTCGTCTCCTGGCCCTCCATAGTTGCCTTCTCTTGCACTGTTCCAAATGAGCTTCTTCATTCACTTTTGATTCAGGCTACTGCCTCACTGTGCCCACCAGCCCCGAAGACCCCATCATCCATGCAATGCACTCCCCATCTTATGCAACAATGTCACCATGCTGGCGAAACAAAGCAGGGTTGGGGCCTTTGTTTGTATGTGAAAAGAAAATAAGGTGCACTACTCGGGGGTGTGTTCCATTGTTGTGTGGTGCATTGTGCTCATGCTAATGGGACTTGGAGCAAGCCTGGGATTTGCCACTCACGTGAGGACTTAGTTTGCGCATAAGGGAGGTGCGGTGCATGTAGCTTAGGGTGATAGATCTAACCATAGGCGACGGTTACCTCCCTAGGTGTGTCCTGCCCTTGATATGCCCTAAGCATGAAGTGGGGGATCAAAATGAGACTAGGGGGTTAGGGACGGAGCCCACCGACCGAAGCCACCGGATGCTCCTAACTTGAGGACCCCTAGGTGTAGTGACTGTGGTCAATGTGCAGCTTGTGGTGTCAACGTGTGATATCTTTTCCTTTTTCTTTCTCTTCTCATTTTAAATAATAATAATAATAATAAAGTTACATAGTCGTGATAGAATTTTAATCTTCATCATCAAAGTGAGGTGGAGAAGGGGGCTTAATAGATTTATTAAGGAATCGGTAGCTTTGGAGATATCTCTTGAGGTTTAGCCAGACTTAAAGGGTGGTGGTGGAGAGGAATGGATGATTGCAATAGGTGAAGCAGCTATCATTCATGTTTTCTAGTAGAGCTAAGCAAAATGAAGGCAATAGAATGACTCACATCATTAATTGGGCCATTGCGCAACTATCTATAGCGTTAGGATCAAAATGGAGTATTGGTAGGGCCACGCTCCTATGGGGTGGGGTCTTGCCTCGTCCTGGTCAGCGGGCTGTGGCTCCGTGGTGGTAGCATCTATTCTTGGTCGATTGGGCCCCTGTTGAGATTTGGCATCTGTAGCAACTGATCTTTTCACTCCTATTGTTGGGGTTCCCGCGCTAAAGGTGGGCATCGGGGTATGTGCCTTATCGACCAAGAACTACACCCATGCCATGAGTTTGATGGAGTCCACTTTGATTGGGGTGCCTTGCGTTCCTATGATGGTCGGGGTATTGGGCAAGAGGGTTGTGGGAGCCTTCGCTCAATCGCCAAGACCTACGGACCGCTTATTGCTTCAAGCATTTCAAGCAAGCTCTAATGGCTATCTCTCACCTAGCCGATGCGCCGTCGATCCTATGAGTGTAGTGAGCTTACCTTGATGCCGGTATGAGTTGCCTCCTCTCTCACACACCAAGGTAGCTCCACGATCCTAGATGCGAGCTCAAGCATCCTCAAGCCTCCTCCCTCTCCAAGCTTCATCCTCCATAACCGCGCGCGCAAGAAAAGAGAAGAGAAGAGAAGAACAGAAGAGGAGATGGTGAAGAGCTTCACCCTCTTGATCCTTCACTCCCACACACACTCACTCCCTCACACTCTCACACTCCCTCTCTCAAGAGCACACACAAGCAAGAAGATGAGGAGAAGAGAAGAAGAAGAAGACTCTTGTTGCCACACACCAAAAGAATGAGCTCTCATTCACTTTTTGAACTTTCTATATACAAACCCTAAAATCCCATGGGCACCCATCCCTTTTTTACATGACCGACCCTTATGGCAAGGTCTTTTTTCCATTTTCCTCTTCTAGCCTTATGCCTCTAGCCTACACCCGTCTAGTATTTTACAATTGGCACAGGAGGGAGCCTTGCGCTCTTTTACAAGAGTTTTTCGAGTTTTTTGAGGCATCCTTTATTTAAAATTACGCTTTTTGCCCCAGCTTGGTTTTGGAGGTCGCCTGCGTGTCTTTGCTCTTTTTCCATGTTTTTTTCTGCTTTTTTCTTCCTTTTTTCGCCATCTCGACCTGGGGTTAACATTATCCCCCTCCTAAACGGGTGCGAGTCCCATGGCACTTCTGTGTTGTTGTAGGTTGGCAGGCAATTGGCCAAGTGGTGGAATGGTGAGGGCCACTTGGAGACTTAGGTGCTTGTAGGAGCTGTGAATTTTTTTATCAGAGGAGCCAAACGGGTATTGTGTGGTTGACGGGGCCTCTGAAGTCGGTGGTTTGTTGCTCTCTGATGTTTGGAAGGAGAAGGTGCGGTGCTGTTCCTAAGGGGAGTGCTTACCTCATCGTGTTAGTGCATTGTGCTCGTGCTAGTGGAATGGGGAGGTGGGTCTAACCGCAAGCGAGCCTGGGCAATGTCCCACACTTGAGGACCCCATTTGTGCCAAGGGGGTGCGGTGCAAGTGACTTAGGGTGACAGGTCTAACCATAGGCAAGTGTTACCTCCCTAGGTATGTCCTGCCCTTGATGTGCCCTAAGCGTGAAGTGGGAGAGCAAAAAGGGCTAGGGGGTTGGGAGTGGAGCCGGGAGACCAAAGCCACCGGACACACCTAACTTAGGAACCCCTAGGTGCAATGATCGTGCTTTATGTGGTGGTAAGTGCTTCTGCAAGTGGGTGGTGTTGTCCAGTCAGTGTTTTTATTACTGTTGTTTTCTCTTTTTTTGGCCAGTAGTGGAACGAATGACAGCCAGGCCTAATCCTCTTCATCTGAATGAGGGGGGGAAGGAGGGCGGATGGATTTGCGTAAAAATTGGTGGCTTTGCATGTACCCTTTTAGGTTCATGCAGACGTGGAGAGAGGTGGTGGAGAGGAAGGGGTGATTACACCTAGTAAATTGGCTATCACTCATGTCCTCTAGGAGAGCTAGGGAAAAGGAGGGGAGTAGGCTAGCTCTCATCTTTAAGCATGCCATAGTGCAACTATCAATAGCATTGGGATCAAAAAAGAGGGGGGGCAAGCCATTCTCTTGCGGTGTCAGATCTTGCTTGAGTAATAGCTTAAGAAGCCTAAGGTAATTACATGTAGTTATAAAGGTGGGATCTAGGCAGGAGGAGAAGTCTGCGAGAAAGCGCGTCATGGAGTCACTTAGGCTTCCTAAATCAAAAAGGAGGGCATTCTTGAAGGAGGTGGCGTTGGAGTTGTAGATGATGGGGAAGTCATGCCGCCCATGGAGGGTGGCAACAAAATCCATGCCTACCCTACGAGGATACGCCATGAATGTGGGATCGTCCCTCTCGTAGGGTAGGGTGTTGCAAAATGCCATCTAGGCGAGTATGTTAATATCGTATATTCGCCTTCTCCAGAGAGGTTGGCAGTTGTAACCCCTTACAGTGTGTGGCACCTCAAACACTTTGTCTTGCCAAAACTCTGCTTCCTCCGTGCCCCATAGAGTGGGGGTCTTTGCCCTGTCTTCCAGCCATTTTTGGCCCAGTCGGCTGCCAACCGCGATCACCTCCTCCATTACTTTAATCGGCAGGACCCTTCTCAGGCTGTTAGGCATGAGGAAACTGAAAGTAAAAGGGTCCTTCTCGATTTTCTGCCGTTCCCAAATTACCAGCTCCGCGTGGAATTGTGTTGGGAGGTCATCAGGGCATGGTGGAAGGGATGCAGATGGCCGCACGACTGGTTTGGCTTGCATTTGCCTTCTCGCTTCTTCCACTAGTTTTCTCCGTTGCTCCTTGAGTGTGGTTTGTCTGCGGGTCCAGTTGTTGCTATTCCTGATGGTGCGGCGAGGGGGGCTGTGGGATTATTTCTTCGCCGGTTCTTCTTATGATGAATTCAATGTCAATGTCCTCCCCCTACCGGTCGTCTAGCTGCACCCCTTCCTCAAGGCCGTCCGCTTTGCTTTCTGCCAAGATTTTTTCTTTCTCCACCAAGGCGAGGCGCCACGCCAGTGCCTTCACCCGTTTCTCGTTCTGCGTGGCCGATTCCTCGACTCTTTTGCTCATTCCTTCCATGCTCTCCCCCTGCTTTTGTGCTAGGTTTACGAGCTTCTGCTCCTGGGCTCTGAGTTCTTTGCTCATGTTATCTTGCTCTTTCCTCCGAGGTGTAGTTGATCGGTCATGGACTCGATCTCTTTTCATTGTTGCTCTCTCTCTTGTCTTCTCTCTTCTTCTTTGGCGTTTAGTTCCTCCATCATCTGCTCAATGGTGGCAGTTTTTGCCTCCAGTTCCTTATGTTGCATCAAGAGGAGCTTGTATTCCCGCTGCATTTGCACAAGCTCTTGATTCTCATCCTCAAGCCGTTGTTTGTAGCTTTCTTCCATGTCATGTGTCTCTTTCACGACCTCCTGGATGAGCGCTGTTAAGAGCTCCTATAGGCAATGAACAAGGCTTTGGAGGAGGCCCTGGGGATTCTCCTCTTGCGGGCATGCTTCCTAAGGCTAGCGCTCTAGCTTCCTGGTCGATGGTTTAGCGCACATAGCCATTCCAATCGACTTCATGCAGGGTGTGAGCCGCCACATTCTCCAGTATTGGCACACTGATTTGGTGCATCAACGCGTTGTAGCGCTGGTTGGAAAAGAGTGCATGTATGAGTTTCGCATGCAACCTAGTTTCTGCGTCGAGGATATCTTGGATGCTGATGCCGTCGTTCGTCAGCACATCCTCCATTCTCATCCCCAGCACGGTATATACATCCCTCTTCTGCTTCTTTTCCACTTTTGGTTCTAGTCCCATTGCCTTTTCCACCAAGGCCGGGGTTAAGCGAACCAATACTTGCTTGGCATCCTGTCCCCTTCCTATTGTGACGGTGCCGCATTCATTGTCGAGGTCGTAAGACCTGAGAAATTCCACACAGCTTGTGTGGTTGGGTTCTTGTGTGAATCTTTCTAGGTACTTGTTGAAGTTGCAGCTTTCAACAACTCTCCTGGCCGCCTCTTCCTTGGCCACTAATCCTTCTATATTATGAATAGTTCGGAATTTTACTTGGTTGTAGGCGCGGATCTCCAGGGTGATGCTGTACTGTGTTCTCCCCTCTTCCGTGAATGGAAGCTGGTGGGCTCGGTCTTGTTGCGACATTTTTCGTTCCTGTCATAAAACAAAATTTTCATTACTGCTTTCCACATAGTAATTTGCTAATTGTTGAAAAAGAGAAACTTTATGCTTTTTGAATGAATTCATTAAGAGCCATTGTAGATTTTCCTTTTCAGCCTTTGACTTTTTGCCCATTTTTCATAATATATGTTTATATATTTCTCTAATTTTGATTTGGTTGGCTTGATTTGATTTACTTCACTCACCCTCTCCCCTTCCAGCTTGAGAAGAATTTTTATTAGGATTTAGGATCAGAAGGGCAAGGGCGTTTTGACATGGTGGCGTAGGAGTTACTTTTGAAGGAGCCAATCATAGAACTGGGGATTGTACTCTAAGTGAGTATCACGGTCCAGATCAAAGGGTTGAATCCCCACTTGTGTGATGTATGTGAGAACATCTATTAGGAAGTCACTAGAGTTGACACGGCTAGCAATGTGTAACTCTTCCTCAGTCAACAAGCGGTCGAGGTAGGGGTGTCCTTTGATGTGTTCTTCCATGGGGCGGCCCCGAAGAATGGTTAACAGTTGATACGAGGTTGGCGTGACATATGTGGGGTCGTATTCCGTTGTTTTGATAGCGCGGCGCTGCTTAGCGTTGGTCATTATGCGGCACCCTTTGACTTCCCATTGCAGCCTAGGAGTGTGTACCAATGCTTCAAGAATGGGGAGTCAGTATCAGCGAGCTTTGATAACACTGTGATTTCTTGATTAGTGATAGCAGAAGTGGTTCGTTGATCGTATGACGTGATGAGGCGTTGCTTGATGGCTTGCTCCCTGGAGATCTCGCTATTGAGCAATTTAGTAGTGGAGCGAGAAGCGTTTGCGAATGCGAATTCAAAGGTCTCCCAGGAGCAAGGCATGGTTTGAACTTCAGTTGTGCAAAGGGTTCCTCCAACAATCCTAAGCCCAAATGGTCGTAGCTTAGTGCTAACGACATGAAGGTGGTGTCTAGTCGTTTAATGCATTCCACCACGTCATCCCCGATGTCTTCAGCGAGGTCGGCGGCCAGCGCTAAAAAGGATTTGCATTCATAGGAGGGAGTAAGGCCTACGGGTGGTCGCGGTTTGCTAGAACTAGCATGGGTTGCAACAAAGAGTTGTAGTTGGGTGTGTGCTTGAGTCTGTGGTTGAGCTTTTTGGATTATGGGTGGATTAGGAGCAGCCACGACGGACGGGCTACTGCATTCAGATTGGATTTGGGGAGTCGGGTTGACTTGGTTGGGTGATGACTCATGTGATAGAGTCTGTTGTTTGGGCCGATAGGCTTGTGTGACTTTCTTAGGTTTAGGCGTGGATGAGTCAGTCGGATGGCTGTGGTTTTGGAGGGTGCTGCGGCGAATGGTTTAGCAGGTTTATGGGACTTGGGTTGATCAAGCTTGAGGGCAGTGCATGAGTAGTGCCTTTGGCCATGTAGGCCTTAGGGATCCAAAGCCAAGTGTTGCCCATGTAGTAGCCTTGCGCTTGCAAGAGGGTTTTAGGGACCCATCTTTGCTTGATCATGCGGCGCTTGTTGTGACGGCGTCCTGGCCTCTTAGATTTAGTGTTTTTGGTTTTATGAGGATAGGAGCGGCGATTCCTAGGCAGTAGTTGCGGCTGCTTAGGCTGCCATTGAGATCTAGGCTGTTGGGCTTTGGGTTTTGTTGTTGCGGGCTGTGATTCATGAAATCTGGGAGGTGGCGATCGCGCACTATCCCCCTCCTTGGAGTTAGTTATGGATATTTCTGTAGGTGGCATTGCGGATAGTGGTGAGGCCGCGCAGCCCTTGCTGAAGGCTGTGACAATGCGAATGCTGCCTATTGCAAGGTGGATGCGCTGCGACTCATAATCAACATTGCAGTGAGTCTGCTTTTTGAAAGTTCAACCCCAGTAGCGACTCTGTGCCTGCGTGTTTAGCATTTGGCAACGTAAAAAACCATTGGAACAGTCTCAGAATCGATAGAAATGGTGGCTTTGCACTCGTCGAGAAGTGCATAGGAATGGGCCCCATATGGGCTTAATTTCGCATTAGTGGGTTGAAGTGGTGGTCTGCCAAGCTGAGTCCAATGATCGTGAGTTAAGACATTGAAGTCTACTCCCTCGTCGATCAAGGCATTGAAAGCGCATGTTTGTTTTGCAGTGACCGTGATATGGAGGTATGCGGGCTCTACGGCTTCCTCATCCTCATCGTCGACCTCTGTGATTGTGGCCACTCTTATCCTGACAGGCGGTTCTAACATCGGGGGCTCGTGCAAAGGATGGGTGGGAGGGTAGTACTTCTTGACATGACTGCCATTGAAAAAGCCTATGCCTTCATCGTCTAAGGTCTCAAGCTCAACATTGCCTATGCGGCTGATCGTATGAACCTTGAAAGGTCCAAGACCTCTAAATTTCATTTTCTGCTTATGCCCCTTAACTGAGTAGAGGAGCACTAAGTCGCCCTATTCAAAGTCGCGTTGCTTGACATGCTTGTCAAACCAAGTCTTGCGTTGGGCCTTCTCACATATAAACGCATGGGTGGCTAGAAGGTGAGTCTCTGAGAGGCGCTCAAGTTTGACTAGGCGCTGCGTCCATGCCTCCTTCCCTTCCCATCGTTCTTGAAGTGCTATTCTCAGGTTAGGAACGAAGAATTCTAATGGTAGAACCGCTTCAGTTCCATAGGTCAGCCTGAAGGGGGTTTGACCGACAACCATTTTATAAGTTGTGTGGTAAGCCCACAGAGCTGCCATCAGCTTGTTGTCCCAGTCGCTGCGTGAGGCTGAGACCACCTTGGTCAGGACATTGATAAGAATCTTATTCGTGGATTCTGCCTGATCGTTTGCCTGAGGGTAGTATGGCAAGGATTTGCAATGGATGATGAGAAAGGTGGACATGATATGCACTCACTTCGTTGATGAAGTGCGTGACTTCATCACTGACCAGTTCAGTGGGGCAGCCGAATCATGAGATCACTTGCTTCCATAAGAACTTGGCAGTCGTCCTAGCGTTGTTTTTTCATGTTGCTCTTGCCTCTGCCCATTTCGTGAGGTAGTTCGTGGCCAAAATGATGTACTTGGCCTGTGAATACTGGGCCGTAGGATTGATGGGTCCTATGAAGTCAATTTTCCATTTTTCGAAGGGTTGCCGTGCGATAACAGGGATCAACTCCATCTGATCCTTGCGAATCGGGACTTTTGTCCGTTGGCACTCGTCACAATGCTTGATGAATCGGGCTGCATCGAGAAAAGCGTGGCCACCACATTCGAGACTGCAACACTTTTCGTGCTATCGTGTCTCCGCTAAAATGCTCTCCAATAATGCCATCGTGCACTTCTGAGAGCACATCGTGCATCTCATGTTCACATACGCATTTGCGTAGCAATCCGTCTTGCCCCAGCCTATAGAGTTGGCCTATGATCAGCTGATAGGACTGGACCTTAAGGATTAATTGCCTAAGTTGGGCTTTTTCTATCGGTTGATCAGGTAGTCCATGTTCAAGCACTTGGACTATATCATCCGCCCAATATGGCGTTAGATCAGTCTTGAATAAATCTCTATTGCTAGACAGGTTAAAGAGATGGGCGTCGGGTAATTCCTCAACAATGCCTTGTCCAGTGGCCTCTCCTGTGGGAATGCGCGACATATGGTCAGCCATGTAGTGCTGTTTTCCTTTTCGTACAACCACGGAGAAGTCGAATTCCAAGACAGAAGGAGCCACCGAGCTATGTGTCCTGTAGCACAAGTTTTGTTTACTAGATAGAGCAAGGCTTGATGGTCCACAAAAAAGGTAAAAGGTGTGGCCAATAGATAGTGCCGAAATTTCTTCACAGCAAACACCATGGCTAACCCTTCTCTTTCTGTCGTCGAGTAGTTCATTTCCATCTCAGTGAGTTGTCTGCTAGCAAAGCTCACTGGATAGTCTAAGTTGTGTTCGCCAGGTTGGCACAACACTGCCCCCACGGCAAACTTAGAAGCATCGATATGCATGTGAAAAGTAATGGTCCAATTTGGGGCTCGTAGAATTGGTGCTGTGGTTAGAGCCTTTTTCAATTCTTCATATGCTCGTTGGCATGCCTCGGTCCATTCGAAGACGATCAACAGCTTGTACAAGGGTCTCGCGATTAATGCATAGTTCAATACAAACCGCCGATAGTATCCCATATGGCCTAGGAAGCATTGAACTCCCTTGTAGTTGATTGGGGGTGGAAGGTTGACAATAATCCTGACTTTTGAAAAGTCAGTGGCAATGCCATTCTTCGACACCATGTGCCCTAAGATGCATCCATGCTTTACCCAAAACTTGCACTTTAAGGGGTTCAAGGAGAGACGATACAAGCGACACTACTCAAAGACTGCGTGGAGTTTGTCTAAGTGTTCGATCTAGGTCGAGTGAACACAGAGGTCGTTGATAAAGACTTCCAACTCCTTGCGAAGCATGTCTTTAAAGATGGTGCACATGAGGCGTTGGAAGGTGGCAGGGGCATTTGTCAACCCAAAGGGCATGACTATGTAAGCAAAGATGCCCCACTCAGTGGCGAAGGCAGTCTGTCCGCCGGATGTACTTACACCTGGTTGTACCCTGAGAAGCCGTCTAGAAAACTATAGGCTTCCTTGCCCGCCACTCTCTCAAGCATGTGCTCGGTGTACTGCAATGGATAGTTGTCCCTCTTAGTAGCAGCGTTCACCTTCTTATAATTGACACATACTCGGATTTTTCCATTCTTCTTCATCACGATGACTATGGGTGACACCCAGTCTGTGTGTTCAATTTCGTAAATGAATCCCACTCTTATCAACTTATCAATCTCCTCTTTGACAGCATGAGTGTGTTTTGGATTCATAGGGTACGCTCGTTGCTTGACCGACGTTGCGTCTGGCGTCATGGGTATGTTGTGAGTCATGACACTCGGATCTACCCCCTTAAGCTCATCTAAGGACCAGGCGAGCACGTCTATGTACTCTCGCAAGAGAGTGACAAGACTCGTTTCTTCTTCCTCAGTCAAGTCATCGGCAATGAATACTGGTCGGGGTGTTTCCCTTTCCTGGGCTAGGTTCATCTCCTTGACCTTGGCTGGTCCCTCAATTGGTTTGTTCGTTTACCCTTGACGCTTGGCACCTAATAGGACTACTACCCTATCCCCTTTTGTGAATTTTGTAAATTGCTTAGGGAGGTCCTGCGGTTTTCGCTGTTCTTCCGTTTGTGTATCCCTGGGTTGTTCTGCCTTTTTCTGCTTTAATAGTCTGCGCCTCAGGTGGACGGGTAGATCCCCCTTGGTGCATCTGGCCATAGGTGGCCTAGGGATTTCTGGATAACTATTCGAACTAATCTCCGACTCAGAGTTGAACTCCCTGTCGTCGCTAGAAGAGGCGGTCTCCCCTAGTGGGCGCAGCTCGGACGGCGACTCTGTCCTAAGCACCGATGTCGTTCCTGGTTGGGCTAGGCCTGCTTGCTCAAGATCTATGGCCCCTACGTGTTCCAACCAGGCACAATCACATTCCATGCGCATGAATCCCCGCTTTATCCTGAAGATACTCTTTTTCTGCGGCTTGGAGTCTGCTCGTATTTGCTTTATTTCTTGCCCTTCAGTGTCGTACTCTATGGTGTCTACCTCACCCTCACTTTCGTCACTAAAGGATTGGAAGTCTTCGTATTCGTCGTTAGAGTCCTCTTTGTCAGACTGCTCATAGTCTCCTAGGGCTTGGTATATCTCTTGTCGTTGGTCAAGAACTAGGGCTCAATTATACATGAGGTTTAAGTCATGCACTCTGGTCCATTGCCACTTGGGTTCATCTAGAAGATCTTAGAGTGGTTTGAAGTTTGCAGTTGGATTGCCAGCTAGCTTGTTTGTTAAGTATTCCAGTATCTCGTGGAGTTCCCTTTTGTTGGTTGGGACTTGGAAGTTGACAGGTTTAGGTTTCCCCCGAAGGGTTCCTGCCTTCATGCAGATTGGTGCGGAGGGTGTGTCATTAGGCCTGCTGATTGTTTTGATCGCTTGCTCATACGCCTCGTGATTAGAGAACGGCAGGTCGATTGTAGCGAGAACGTGCATCCAACCCCGCTCATCCTCTGGGCATGGGATATACTTGGTCAAGGGCCCATAGGACTTCTTAACCTAGGTGTTACCCTTAAGCATAGCAGAGATGGCATCTAAGTCAACCAGTGAGGTCTCCCAAGTGTCCATCTCTATTCTCACAGCGTCCGTTCTATTGCCAAGGAAGATCAAGCCGTTACCCCAATCTTCGATGACTCTAGCATTGCGCATCCAAGGTTAGCCTAATAGGATATCGTAGTCCACTCCCTTCATGACTATAAAGTCCACATAGAATTGGACACCTGCGATCTTCACTGATGAATTCTTAAGCACCCCGAATGGCTTGACTCTCATACCGTTTGCTAATGTGACATTAAACCTAGCAGTTTTGACAGGCGGGTTTCTCCAAGTCTGAAGCACCGTGTGGCTAAGCATACTAACCCCAGCTCCCATGTCCACGATCCCCTTTCTCGTTGTATCGCCTAGGCTAGAACTGGTAAGACCACATGCATCTCGAAACCTTCCCAGAAGGCATTGACGTGTAAGGATTTAGGCATAGAGTGCAGCGTCAAACTCAGTATTTGTGTCTCTGAATCATGGTCATGAGGGTCTGTCGTGACCTGCTCTTGTGACCCTTCAACCCACTGCTTAAGATCTTGCCATAGGGTGGGATGCTGCCTAAGCAGATCCCCCAGGCTAAGCGTTACAGGGGTAGTCACCAACGTGGTCTGTTGGATGCTTGTCTCTCTCCCAACCTGGATCGTCCTGACCAATGGCCGGACTGATTTGCGGTTATGTAGCACCAAAGGTTGGCCTTAGCGACACTGCTTGTGGTGTAGTTGCTTCTCCCGACTTTGGTTGAAGAGGTGAGGTTGGCGTGCTTATGCTGGAGAGGTCATCGATTTCGTCCTCCATGATGGGCTCATTGTCTTTTAGATGCTCTTGAGTCTCCTTCACCCATTCCTTTACTTTTTCTATGGCCTCTAACTGTCGCTTCAGATGTGGGTATTCCCCTACCTTAGTGCTTTCCTTTTCGGCCGTCTTAGGGGCTGAAGTCTCTGCCTCTGTGTTAGAGACCTTCTTTCCAACACAGGCAAAGTTGTAGCACTCTCCATTTTTAGTGCGATTTTAGCTCTCGACCTCTTCTTCCTCCGCCTGCGACTTTTCTTCCCTATTGAAGCTGCGTCAAGGTTGCTGGGTCCTGGCAGTGACATGCCGACCTGCTTTGTTTGGGCACGTGTCATGACCCATAACGGAATAGGTATCACCTCCCCGTCTAGGTCCTCGACTCCAAACAACCCCAATGGGATAGATGGTACGTTGGATGAGCTAGAAGATGGCTTTCGCTTTGGGCAATCGACGAAGAGACGAGTGATTCCGCACTCAGCACACCTTTGGTCAGCCTTGTCTCTGTTTTGCTGCTCCCTTTCAGGGCAGCATGATGAGACATGACCTAGGTGCCCACAAGTCCAACAGGTGATTGGATCCTGCGTCTGCCCTCCTAGGCCTCTACCTTGTCCTCTTCCTAATGCCATCACCGGCACGAGGTGATAATCCATGAGGACAGCGTTGCCCTCATCGTCATGCGAGACGTAGGGGCATATGTAAGTTTCTTCCTCATTTGGTTCTTCCACATAGTGGACTGGAGCATCGCTCGGTGGATGGGTCACGTAAGGACCAGGTGGTCTGGGTATGCCAGTAGGGTTTATGTCCATCCTAGGAACAATTGGCTTAATGTCGTTAGACGCAGGAAGGGCTAATGGGGCTCCCCTTCCGAAGAATGGCTGTTGCCTGTTTGCTAGGTAAGGCTGGCCATAGGGTTGCAAATACAAAAGTCTTCTTGTTAATCTACAATGCGCGACGTCATGACCGAACCTACCACAGTTAGCACAAGGTCTTGACCTAGGGTCTTGACACTCGGCTGGCAAGTGGTTTCCGCCATAGTACACGCATTGGACATGTGGGCGCGTTGGTCATCTCAACATGTCTTGCAACCTGGTTAACTCCATCTTTACATAAGCCAAGTCTTGGTTTGTCTCGGTGACCTTCCCCTTATCTTGGGATGATGGGAGCGATCGCTCACTAGAGGCTGACATTCTCTCTGAGCTTCGCGAGTTGGTCTCTTCTAGGTTCGCGCTCCTGGAGCTCCGCTTCTTCAGCTGATCATCGACTTTGATGGCTTCCTCAAACACTCTTGCTAGCGCATCTCGCTGCAAGTTGAATTGCCTACCAAAGCCTTATATAACTCCTCATCTCAGATTCTATTGATGAATATAGTCGAAACTGCTCTTTCAGTCGGTCGCTCGCCCATAGGGATCTTGAAGAGACTCCTCATGTGGGTTATGTAGTGGCGAATATCCTCCTTCTCTTTCTGCTTGACGTTCATCAAGAGTACTAGCAGATTGTCGGAGTATCTATGCTCGGCAAATCTCTTAATGAAGAGATCCTTGAGGCCACTGAAGTCAGCTCGTTTTGCGGCATCTAGGCTTGTATACCAAGTCCTTCCCTTGTCACCTAAGCAGAGCCCGAACGCTTGAGAGCGTTGAGTCAGTCGTTGAGGCCGTTGGCTTCGCAGACTTGTTCAAACTGCTCTACAAAGCTGTATGGATCGTCATGGGGTTGGTATTTGTCGAGTTGCTTGGTAAGGATAGGGATTTTAGTCTGGCTCTTTGAGCCTTGGTTTGCTCCTAATCCTGCGAGCAGAGATGTCGCTAGTGCCGCAGCACTTTGCTCTGCTGCTGTCGTGTTATTTAGCAGCCGCTTCATGAGAAGCTCGCTCAATGTCAAGTCTCCTTCTAGGGCTCTCTCGTGATCTGTTCGGTTAATTCCTGCTAAGTTCAGCACTCACTATACCTCACGCAACTCCATGCTTTGCCTTTGGCTCCTAGCATGCTGGTCCCTACTGTATTCAACTATGCTTTGCAAAGCCTTGCGGGCTAGTCTCCTTTCTTCTTCTAGGTCTGCGATGATAGCGTCTGCCACCCTGCCGCGGTGCTCGTACCGGGCGAGTGCATCGTAGCCGCTGCCTGCTGAATAGCCTCCAGGAAGATGTTTAAGTTGAGTTCCTCACTAGACCTATGGTCTGAGCCTTCTTCTGCCATAGTTATGTTGTTGTGCTCCGTCAAGCTGTTGATCAAGTTGAGTGGATTTGTCAGATCCATGTCGTTGACACCACCTGCTTGGTCCTACTTCGCGCATTGATGGTTTGTCTACATCTTGGGTCCTCTCCTACTGGTGGGTTCCTTAAGCAGTTTATCTGAATGAGTTTCTTCAGTTGTTGAATACAATCCTCAATTTATGGTCACTCAGCGTGCGTGTCACTCCTAGTGCACTTGTGCTCAACCAGGCTTTCAATTTCTTTAAGTGCATTCAAGTACGAAAATTCAAGGTGAGTGCAGCAAACCACCTCGAAGCGTCTTATGCACTCTTGCTTTGTTTCGGGCTTGACACGCTTGTTGGTCAATTTTCTGGCCACCTTGACAGGGTTCAGGGTCTTTCTAGTATGTTGTCTCATTTGTTCTTGGCTAATCAGGTTTTAACTGCTCAGCGCTTTGCGTCTAGGTCTCTAGGTCTCGCTGCTGCCTACTTCAAGCTACCAAGTGGCTGCTCCCTACGATTCTGTCTATTCCAAGTGCCAGAATCGACTTTTGAGCGTCAGAAGGACTTTAGACAGTTTGCGATGCTGAGCTCCAGTTGGTTCACGTCAAATTTCTAAGAATTTGATAAAAATTTCCACTCGGCCCAGCTGGTCTGAATTGCAGGGTCCGAGTGGGTTACTCGAACGGGCCGAGGCGCATGGGCCGAGGGCAGAATTTGGGACTTGGACATGGTAGGCTCGGACGGGTTGGCTCCGACGGGCCGAGTGGTCAATTTGGACGAGGTTACTCGGACGGGCTGAGGCACTTGGGCCGAGGGTCGAGAATGACACATGGCCGAGGGCCGAATTGGTCGATGGTCTGAATGGTTGACTCGAATGGGCTGAGTAGGTCTGGACCGAGGGTCGATTAGGGTTTCGGGCCGAGTGGAAGAGGGCCAAGGGCCGATTCTGGGACTCGGCCCAGAAACGACCGTTCGGACGGGTTGAGCGCAGCGCACGTCGACAGTGAGAGTTTGATTTCGGTTGTTTCTTGTGCTTTACTCAATCGTATCAAGCACAAACCTTCAGATCCTATCTAGAGGGATAGGGGAAGGGATTCATATACCTGAATAGAGTAGTAGGCTTGTCGATGGTGCGATCGGATCGAATCGGGTGATAGTTCTCTCTCTCTCTCTCACTGAAATGGTCACAAATGATGCCCCCAATCACTCACTTGCCCCTTCCTGGGTATGGTGTTGATGCCCCCAATCATTCACTTGCCGATCTTAGGCATCACAAACGAGCTTTTTGCCAAGTTTTGCACGATTTTTGCTCTGTTTTGCCCTACTTTACAATAGTAAACCCTACCCTTCTCCAGTGAGATTTCCTAATCCTAACCTACTCTAAATGCAACAAGAATCGAAAGCAAAAAAGTAAAATACTTTCTCCATGTTTCCCAATCATCAAACAAACAAAATATACCAAAATACTTACTTGTTTTGAAGATCAAAAACACCCAAACTTCCTACCTATCTCAAGCTCCGTTTCGGGGATGAATCCCTTACTTCGATGCTCGATATGAGGTGCGCAAGTGCGCCAAGACCCACAGACCGCTTATTGCTTCAAGCGTTTCAAGCGAGCTCTAATGGCTATCTCTCACCTAGCCGACGCACTATCCATCCTATGAGTGTAGTGAGCTTACCTTGATGCCGATATGAGTTGCCTCCTCTCTTACACACCACGATAGCTCCACGATCCTAGATGCGAGCTCAAGCCTCGTCAAGCCTCCTCCCTCTCCAAGCTCCATCCTCCATAGTAGCCACGCGAGCAAGAAAAGAGAAGAGAAGAGAAGAAGAGAAGAGGAGATGGTGAAGAGCTTCACCCTCTTGATCCCTCACTCCCACACACACTCACTCCCTCACACTCTCACACTCCCTCTCTCAAGAGCACACACAAGCAAGAAGATGAGGAGAAGAGAAGAAGAAGAACACTCTTGTTGCCACACACCAAAAGAATGAGCTCTCATTCACTTTTTGAACTTTATATATACAAACCATAAAATCCCATGGGCACCCATCCCTTTTTTACATGACCGACCCTTGTGGCAAGGTCTTTTTTCCATTTCCCTCTTCTAGCCTTATGCCTCTAGCCTACAGCCATCTAGTATTTTACAATTGGCACAGGAGGGAGCCTGGCACTCTTTAACAAGAGTTTTTTGAGGCGCCCTTTATTTAAAATTGCACTTTTTGCCCCGGCTTGGTTTTGGAGGTCACTTGCGTGTCTTTGCTCTTTTTCCATGTTTTTTTCTGCTTTTTTCTTCCTTTTTCAGCCATCTTGACCTGGGGTTAACAAGGGTAGACATGGTTGGATGGAGTATGGCTTTGCCCTTTTCTTTAAGGACAGGTGGAGGTAAGTCTTTTGACGCTTGAGCACTGGTTCCCGGCCTTGGTTCCCGGCATGTCCTGCCAAGACGGGCTCATTGCTGCTAGTTTCTCTTGCCTGCATTATTGTTCTATGGACATGTGCATAGCTTGTGCCAAGTCATCTTCTTTCCTTCTCAACTTCTCCTCTTGTTCAACAGCTTTTCTCCTCTCTTCCTTGACTCTTTTTGACTTAGCATTGGCTTTAAGTAGGTCCACTTCCTCTTTTTTCTTCCTCTCTTCCTCACGCTTCTTCTTTGTTGTCTTCTTTTAGTTCAAAGAGTAGAGAGAGAGAAAGGGAAAGACTCCATATCCATGAGCCTTCAGGCTCTCAAGCTCATTCCTTCATTTCCACACACCCTGAATGTTTCTTCATATTCAATGCCATATGTTTGTGCATAACCCTTGACTACTAATCTTGCCTTGTATCTATTCACAGAACCATCTACATTGTGCTTCACCAATTCCCATGTAGCATTTGCTTCCAAGGCATCCATTTCTTCATCCATGGCTTTCTCCCATTTTTCTTTTCCCATGGCTTGCTCAAAAGAAGTGGGTTCTGGTTCCTGTATCACTTTGACCATATATGCATAGTGAATGGCTGTAAATCCATCATATTTCAGCCTATCCACAGGATACCTAGCTCTGGTAGATCTACGCAAAGTAGGTTCACTCCCAGGTGCCCTCAAAACATCCCTGGTCTTCCTTACTCCAGGTGTAACAATAGAAGGAATACCCAACTCATCATCAATGCTCTGTTATGAGCCACTGGATTCACTATCCACATAAGAGTGACCTGCATTCACATCAAACATGGGCTGATCTACCTTCTCTTTTCCTTTTCATGATACCTGAATACCACTATTTGCATTGCTTTGAGAAGATTCTCCTGATCTCAATCTGCCTGTCCATGGCGAAGAATGTGAACCACTGCTAGAGGACGCTCCAGGTCCACTAATATTTTGTGACTGCTGCTGTGAATTCTGTGCAGCATTACCATTTTGTGCATCTACATCATCAATCACATTTACTGGTTTATACTAGCTACTCATCTCATAAAAAACAACATCTCTGCTCACTGTAAACTTACGAGTAGAAGGGTTATAGCATCTATACCCTTTTTGCTGCAGAGAGTAACCAATAAAGATGCACTTCTCAGCTTTTGGATCCAACTTGGATCTCAACTCATCTGGCACATGTACATAGGCAATGCAACCAAAAATTTTCAAATGAGAAATATCTGGTTTCCTACTAGTATACCTCTCCTCTGGAGTCATCCCATGTATTGCTGCCGCGGGAGTCCTGTTCATTATATAGACTGCTGTAGCAACTGCTTCAGCCCAGTAAAAATCTGGCAAGTCTTTTTCGTTGAGCATGGCACGAGATACCTCTCCAATATGCCTATTTTTCCTTTCTGCAATTCCATTTTGTTGTGGGGTATGACTACATGAATATTGCTACTTTATGCCATGCTCCTGCAAGAACCTTGCAAACTCATTTGAGAGGTACTCTCCCCCTCCATCTGACCTTAGGCATTTTATTTGCAGGCCTGTTTCTTTTTCAACCACAGCTTTAAGAGTTTTGAAATGCCCAAAAACTTCACTTTTCTTTTTTATAAAATACACCCAAACTTTTCTGCTATAGTCATCAATAAAAGTGACAAAATAATGACAGTCTCCAAGAGATGCAGCTTTAGTAGTCCACACATCAGAGTGGATTAATTCCAATGGCTTCTTACTCTCTTGAACATGTCTAGGAAATGGTTTCCTTGCCTGTTTTCCAAGCTAACAGGCTTCACATACCTTATGCATTTCTGTAACCTTGAATCTAGGCAATCTTGCAACAATATTTTGGGCCTGCATTGATTTAAGTCGCTGTACATTAACATGACCAATGCGTTTATGCCAGATATCAATATCTACAACTACACCGGTCCCATGTGAAAACATTGCTGCACTCAATTCAGGCATGTCTGCATCCAATGTAAACATTCTGCCCTTCTTCTTTCCTTTTGCTATCAAGCGACCTTTATTTTTCATATCCTCAACAAAGCATCCATGAGGATTAAATCTGACCTGCAAGCCCTGCTCAACCATTTGACCAACAGAAACCAGATTCTTGGTGATATTCGGGACATGAAATACATCAGACAGGTATTTCTTTTTCCCATCCTGCATAGACAAGGGAATTTTTTCAATCTACACAATAGGATGTGCAGTATCATCACCAGTCTCCACAAATCCTGGTTTTTCCATTTTCCTTGCATCCTCCATCCATTCTGCATGACCTGTCATGTGGTTTGATGCACCTGAGTCAACATACCATACATCATTGCTTTCTTCTGCACTGGTCACAGAATTATTCATGTGCTGCACCATAAACAAATGCTCATTTCTGTCATCACCCTGTCTACTAGAAGATGCATAATTCCCTTGTTGCAGTTTTCCATTCATGATGTCATTCTGCTTTTTATAGCAGTCTTTAGCCATATGACCCATTTTACCACAGTAGTAGCATTCAACATTATTGTTTGCATTTTGGCCTCTTTGCCATCCACCACGACCTCTTTGGCTCCCCCTGCCTCTAGAGTTACCACGTCCTCCTCCATAGGACTGGTTTTCTTGAGTTTACTGCATATTCTGATTTCTACCACGGCCTCCAAATCGGCCTCCTCTACCTCTTCCAGCATTTGAGTAGAAGACAGCTTCTTTTGAAGTTCCTCCTGAAGAAGATGCACCACCATTTCTTTGCTCCTCAGAAATTAGAAGAGCAATCAACTCCTCAAAATCAGGAAATCTTTCACGAACTGAAATGGATGTCCGAAACTGTGCATAATCCTTTCCTAGACCATTCAAGGCCACAGAAACTAAATCATCATCTTCCACTGGCGACCCAATGGAAGCAAGTGTATCTGCAATCTTCTTCACCTTCATGTGGTAGTCATTGATGCTCATATTTTCTCTTTGCACATTATGCAACTCTTGCTTGAGCTGCATTTTTCTGGCTTGCGTATTTGTGCTATACATTTTTGACAAAGTATCCCATGCCTCCTTTGGCGTACTAGCATCCTGAATATGCACAATCATAGAGTTTGAAATACTGATAGACAGCCAGTACATAACTTTCCTAGCTTTCTCATGCCATGCTTTAAATGCCTGCATTTGATGTTGATTGGGAACATCAGGAAGAACTGGTTCTTCTTCATTTCCTGCAACAAATTCCCAATATCCTTTTCCCATAAGGAAATTCGTCATTCTAAACTTCCATGCTTGGAAGTTGTTCTTGTCAAGCTTTTTAGTGACAATCTGTGAAAGAGAATCAGACGCCATTACAGAACACTGTAAAAAATTATATCACTGCAGAGAACACAGCTTCAGCCTCACAAGGGCAAATCTGCAAAATTGACGAAAGTGGTATTTAACCACACAGTCACTTCCTAGTGATGATTTTGCATAAACAGGAACCAAGGATGATTCTGAAACTCCCAATGTCTCTGCGCACAAGCATACGATGCAATTTCTACAGTAACTTTCCACTGACCTGTAGAACAGTGGACACACAGCATAAAATAGGGTCTTTTCCTGAGTGCGTGCAGAAAACTTCCGCCTCCAAAACAGGCCCTGAAATGGCCTCAAATCGAAAAAATAGGGTTGCCAAGGGCTAAAGCCCTAATCCACAGCATATACTGCCCTCTTGCTTCACCGCGAAGGGCGTCTCAACCTGAGACAATGCACTCTTGCAATTTCTGGCTGTGCTACCTGCAGAGATCTGCTCCCAAAACAGAAAATGAAAGTAACACTGCTCCTCTTACCAGAACACCGCGAGCTTGGCTTGCTTTCTTGAGCTCCTTATCACGAACAAGGCTCTAATACCATGTCAAGATTGTGGGAGAGAAGGAAGGAGTCTCACTTGAAGCTTTCTTGCTTGCACAATGGGGGAATACACACAGAGATGGAGGCTAAAAACAGTTTTCCTCTTCTTAGTTGTGTAAGCAAAAAAGAACTCACATACTAAGAAATAGAAGAACCCTATATATGGGTCTCAAACCAAAGACAACTAACTAAGGTGGCATACTAACTGAGCCACGAACTAGAGTAGATAAGGATAGCTGTCATCTAGCTATTATTCATGGGCGGTGTACCAACCGCATCTGCAACTGACAAGTCAGTGACATAAATGCACAACGGTCACCCTGGCATATCACGAGTGGAGCTTGATATCTCAACAGAAGCTGCAACTCACGTTGGCGACAATCTCTCACCTTGTCTCTCACGCTCCGCTCTAACTAACCAAGCATTCTCCTCTCCAACCTAAGGAAGCAAGAACACAAGACTAGCTTGAGTAGTAGTGAACTCACCTAACTTACCTTTCAAAGGCTCGAAGATAGTTCCACGACCACGATCAACACGATCCGATGCCGTTGCTCCTTCGCATCCACCACGAAGCACACCAACGAGTCGAAGAGCTAGTAGAGACGACGAGAAAAGCAAGAAGACGACGAAGAGCTTCACCTTCCCTCTATCCCTCGCTCAACACGCCTCTCACTCTCTCCCTCTCAGTCACTCTCAACACAATGGAAGCAAGATGATAGAATAGAAAGATTGAATGGTTGCACTAACAGAGCTTCCGCAGCATGAATGTGCCAAAGGGGGTGAATACAACTGAGACCTCCCACCCTTATATAGACATAGAATTAGGGTTAGGGTTTGCGCCCCTTTTGTGTTTAGGGTTTCCACAATTGTTAATTAGGGTTTGCACCCTCTTTGGGCATCCTACCCACATAGTGGGCTTTAGGCCGGTCAATCCTTGAAACATGCTTGAACCTTAGCCTAAATAGACCAAGCCTACACTATTCTAATCACAATTACATGTGCGCAACCCACGCAACACATGCGGGTGCGACAAATACAACTACGGGTGATAAATACAATGTGCACGGCTCTCACAAAATAATACAACCATGATAGTCTGATGATGTCCATGAGTAAAAAGTAATACACAAGTGCCCAAAGTAATACAATGAAGCTCCACAAAATAGTAATCCACTAAAAAATAGTATCCAGCACTTGCGCTTTCTGCAGCCTTCTCAAAATACTGTTAACATCTTGCAAAAGAGCTTGGGAAGTGGTCCTCTGTCCCCTGGAAGTGGTCCTTCTCGATCTGACAGCACATCAAAGGCTTCTTCACTGTCAAGAACATGCCGGTATTGATAGTTTGTCGTGAGACTGTCTATAGAGCATGTTCTTTCTAGAAGCTTCGCCTTTGCGGGAGATGGTAAGTGATTGGAAGCCCTTAATCTCAGGTTTGCTTTGATACCACTGGTGCACAAATCGAATGCTATATGCACGCGTAGTGAACACTGGAAGGTCCCCAAGAACAAAAAACTCTACTAAAAACTCATAAAGTAAGAAGAAGGTTTTGCACAACATGAAGCAAAAAGACAAATTGGGTACAATCTCCCCCCATACCTTGTGTGAGCCCTCCACAAGGCTTGTATTTTGTAAATTTATTCATCTCCAAGCTAAAAAAAAACCCAATTTACAACTAGCATGCTTTGGCTTTTGTATTTGCTTTTATCCAAAAGCAATTGGGTGTCCTAAAAGTCAAGTTGTGCCCAAATACAATGTCCAATAATGAAATATTCAAACTGAGCACCTATGGGCATACAAAATAATAAATGTTTGTCAAGCGCTTCAATTAATAAGCGTGCCTAAATAAATATTAGCGCCACACCTTTAATGATAAGACGTGTGCCCATCAAAAATGATAATTTCTTCTAGATAATCCGAATACACACCATCACCTGGTGCTTCCCAATGCCACCATTGCCTGCTCTACACATCAACTGAAGCATTCGCAATTGTTAGAAAATAATAAAATTAAATTGACAAAAGCGAATACCTAGCAATCTTCATCTACAAAATAAATAAATAGGTTGGAACTCTTTCCTAACCTTAATTTAATACTACACTCTAAAATCATAAACGTCCATTAATTTAAATATGTATTTTGCGGAATCACCCATGTGCACATTAAATTAATCTGATGCCCGAAAAGGACATGTGTCCCCGTCAACTTCTCGCACAAGGAGTCCACCTTATGTACGAGCCTTGAAAAATAAATATAGTTTTACGAAATCCACCAAAAAACCTCACAGAATCCACCGTGGAATATGCGTCTTGGCATCAGTCTTCATAGTCTTCTCTCAATCTCTCATGTAGACACAATATTTTCATCTTAGAAGTGACTATCTCTCATAATTGATCTCTCTCACACATATTCTCACTCAATAGTACATTGGAATTACAATCAATAATCCCTAATAACCCTCTCTTGGTCATGGATACTCCTCCCAAGAGGTATGTCTGATATGAAGAGTCACTAGAGCCACTGTAGTGTCCCTTGAGAGCTCACTACCGTCATTGTCATTGTAGTCTTTACTTCAAGTCTTCTTCAACTACTTCTTTCACTTCTTTGAGCTATTTTGAGCTTGCATTCTTCCTCTTCCAAGATTACAAAACATTCCCAAGCTAAACATCCATCCCACAAAACATTCACAAAGACAAATAGAAGAAAATAGAATAGAGATAAACGCTCTACAAAAGCTCAATATAGGGTCAACAGAAAGCATAAAAATCATACAACTTCAACCAGAACAACTTCAAACCATCCAAAACTTTTCAATACACTCTCAATCAATCCTCAAAAGACTTATTCACTATCTCAACCTAACAAATAAAAAGAAAACTGATCAAAACAAAGGCAACATAGACCTACTAGAACCAAACAGTCTCACACAGAACCTATCAAAACAGCAAATCACAACCAAAACCCATCATGACTCTCCAAAACATACTCAAACTATCCCAAAACACTTCCAAAGTCATCAAAATTAAATCAACACACCCTCATATCAACCAAAAACCATCCAAAAATCAACAAAAAACAACTAAAAATATAAACATTTTAGCACTCAACACACAAGTTGGGTTTGACTTGCTTTCAAGGTCTTTCATGTTAAGAAACCTAAGAGATTTTTTTTTGCAATGTGAGGATTTGTTTCATATATCGTTTTTGTCTCAGTGTGTTTATTCATCACCGCTAGTCTAGTCAACACTAATAATGGGTTGTTGGATTGTATAAGATATGCCATAGAATCCATAAAAGCTTTTGTTAGTGAATGAATTTTTATAATCCTATCCAAAAAGGCTTCCTTGGTGGCATATTTTCAAAAATTTTGAGTACAAAAATGATATTGTTTGGAGTCTAGATGCAAAAGTTATAGCCACATGTAGTTGTGAAATTTTCTTGGCAATTGTGAGCAGATAGCTATGGTCAACTATGGTCATGTTCAAGGTGTCTTGTTTCAATCGTGCTATGTGGTGAGAGTCCTATGAAACTTAGGGTTTCATTGGTTTTTTGCTCTTTAGTTTGTGGTTTGATTACAAATGATTATGGAGCTCTTCCTCTTCTTGAATTTGTTTTTTATCACTCAGATATAGCTCTCTTGAGTATATTGCAACCATTGAGGCTTAGATGGAAGCTATATGGCTTACTCGTCTAGTGGAAGCCTTGGGCATTGCAAGAAATACGCCTTTATTATATTGTGAGAATTAGAATCCATTCAATTAGCACAAAAATTTGTATTTTATGAAAAAAAAAACATTGAGGTGAAGTATCACTCCAACAAGAAGGTGCTTGAGGACAAGCACATTGAGCTTATCGAGATCCAGGATCCACACAAATGATAACCTTGTAGATCTTTTTATGAAGAGTTTACCATCTAGGCACATTGCACACTATAGAATGCTAATGATGAGCATTGGACAGTATCTTCACTTTCTTTTTATACTCTTGTAAAGGCACATTAGCTTTTAAGTGGAAGGTTGTTGGGGTAAATGCCAATGACCAATAGCTAGGCGAACACCCCTTGTATAAGTACACACTATAAAATCATATATAAGTGAAGATAATGAAGAATAAGGGCACCACCATTCATTCTACCCACTAAACTCTCTTATATGCTTCTCTCTCTCTCTCTCTCTCTCTCTCTCTCTCTCTCTCTCTCTCTCTCTCTCTCTCTCTCTCTCTCTCTCTCTCTCTCTCTCTCTCCATAGCTTCTACCTCACATCCACCATTGCTTCCCTCTCAACTCCAATCATGCATGACATGGAAAAGTTAAATGTGTTGGGGGTAAAGGCGCCTCCGCCTAACCGCTCGTATATAACTACACTTTACTACACTGTCAGTACCCACCACTGCACATTGCAGGTGGCGGATGCCTGTCACAGTCACTTATTCTTTATTCTTTTAGTGACAGTTTGAATAAAGGAAGGCCCTGGCCACACATTGTGGTTGTTGGAGTTCCCACTTTGAGTTTCACTCTCTCTCTTGCTATTGCTCTCCATTTGCCATAGCTCTCACCGCCAAGCTTCTTCCTCCTGGGTTCCACTTCCCTTTCAACTGGTATCAGAGCAAAGGCATTGGAGCTTGCCCAGCATTCTCTTCAGCCTGAATTTGAAGAGCTTCAATCTGAGCTTCAATGGCAGCCATGGCACCTTCATTTGCAGGTATGTTTTGATCTCTCGCCTCCTCCCCGATCTTCCGGCCTTCCATTGGCACCTTGCAGGGCTGCATCAGATCCCCCTCAACATTGCCAAGTGCTCCAGAGCATTGCTGAAGACCCCCCATCCCCCAGGAGCTAGTGCAAAATGCGGCTCATTTTTAGGGGCCTGGACTGATCTCTTACTGGCATTTCCAGCTCCTTCCCTCACTTTCGGGTACTGTTGTCAACCTTTCCAATCATCATTGGACTCCATGGCATTAGTTCTTGGCTCCCGAAAATCGATTCAGATGCTTCCACCTTCAGCCATTGCTGTATACATAGTCCGAGGATTGTCAAAACAGGGCAACACTTGACATTTTCTATTTGATGCTTCTTGGCATTGCCCGTTTGATGCCTATTGATGCCTAGTGATGCTCGGATGTTATGGGATGCTATGTCTATGATTTGGGATTGATTTGGACATCGATTGAGTTTCATTTAATAGTAAATATACTGCTGTAATACAGTGGGCTGAAGCTCATATACTTGGTGTATGCATTAGTTCTTGGATCCTGGGTGCTTATCGGAGACTTGAATGATCATACCAATGTATTTGGAGATTGTCAAATGCTTGTTTTTGGTTCCGGAATGCTTTTAAGCTTGGATTAGGCTCTGCCTTGGTCGTCATTCACTGGCATTTGGCTTCAGTTTTGGCATGCTTTGGACTGGTTTATGACTATTGTCACTGCTTGACATTTAAGCTTTTTGTATTTATGCCTTGGTCAGATATGGATGCCACTTGGTTTACCCATGCTTGACAGTCATTTGGAGCTTTGTCTTCAAATGTATTTGAGCATTTTGGACCTACTCGGCATTACATTTGGTTGTCAGTTACACGCTATTTGCATACTTTCGGGCTTATGCTTTACGGGTCTGAGATAGCTCGGGATTTATGCTCCGAATGTACCCTACTGGGATTTGGCACGTCTGATGCTATGTACTCGATCTATTAGAGTGTTTCTTGCTCTATTTGCATATGACTTTACTTCTAGTGCGAGCCTCTTGGTATATTCAGATGTACACAGAGTCTTACTTACACTTGAGCTTGAGCTTGTGGGGTAGTTACATGCATTTGCGCTCTTGAGAGCTTTATGTCTGCAATTAGTCTGCAATGGGCTGATTTGATATGCCTATTGGGGCAGGCACCTATCTCTATCACAGGTTTTTTAGTTTTATATGCATTTTGGATGGTTATGCATTGACCTTCTTGCTCTATCAATTGCATGACTTCTCTTACCCCGAGACCCATTACATGCATGACTTCTAGACCTATGAGATGTCTCTTGCCTGACAAGTTATTGGTTTGACAGTTCTTGGTATCTTTTGGCCCCTTGACACTCACTATTGGATGTATCTTACTACCTGGCACTTGCAGTGACATATGTATCAGCGATTGCTTCACTTTGGGATAGTTTTACGTATTGCTGTCATTTATTCTAGCCAGTTGAAATCTGTAGATTTCGAGTACTTCTATGAGAGTAATGCTTACTGTTTGATGTTATCTTGGTCATATTTGGTGGACAGGTGGTTCTCTTGGTGATATCCACTCTTTCAACTAGTTTTAGCAGTGGTTTTATGGATTTTTTTCTAATTACAGCAACTTGCAATTTTGCTTTTTTGCTTTGATTTGGGACAATATAGCTGGTCATCTGAAAGACATAGCTCTCTTTAACATTGCCAAGTTGGATGGTACCAACTATGGGTATTGGAAGTCCCAGATATGGCAGGTTTTGGTGCAGAAGTTGCAGATTAAACCCTTGCATTTCAAGGGTGTTAAACCCGAGGATATGGATGATGATGTTTGGATGAAAGTTGATGAGCTATGCAAGTCTACCATTATCTTGTTACTCTCAGAAGAGGTCCATCATAATGTTGTTGAAAACGAGAATCAGAGTGCATGGGACTTATGGGAGAAGATTCAGGAGCTTTGTGCATAGCAGAGTCCTGCGCCACAGATTTATTGGTTGAAGTAGTTAATGGACCTTCGCATGAAGGAGGGGACATCCCTGTCATCTCATTTCAATCAGTTTCATGCTATCATGAAGAATCTATTGTCACAGGGTATTGCGTTCAAAGACAACTTACACCCCTTGTTCTTGCTTGGCACCTTGCCTCAATCATGGGATGTCTTCTATACTGCCATATGCACGAACAAGCTTGATGGGCTGAAAATCAAAGATGTTGAGAGTGCTTTATTGACTAAGGAAATCAATAGGAGAAACAATGATGCTTCCCGCTCTTTCACATGCATTAACCGTTAGAGGTGGCAAACATGGCAGGCATGATAATGATCATAAGGGTAGGGACTCTCAGAAGTCCAATCCAAGTCACGTGGTCGCAGTGTCCTGTGGACGGAAGTCTGATCTTACCTACCATTATTGTGGGAAAGTAGGACATATTAGGCCGCAATGCCATAAGATGTGCGATGATAAGCGCAAGGAAAAGGGAAAAGAGAAAGTGCAGGAAAAGTCTTATGAGCACAATATTATACCTGCAAAGTCCAGTGTGAAGATAGAAGAGGTTAATGTCATGCACGCTACTGATTCAGATGAAGATTACATACTTGTAGCTTCTTCGTGCGATGCCTTACAAGCTTATGAGATACATTCTATGTATGTGCAATGCTGGCTTTTGGATTCGGGTGCATCATTTCATGTGACACCCTATAGAGATTGGTTTCATACCTATTGTACCATCTCTGGTTCTGTGCATCTTGGTGATGACAGGTCTCTTGACATTGTGGGCATTGGAGATATTACACTGCAATTTCCTTTTAGCAATTCTTTTGTTTTGCATGATGTATGCCATGTACCGGCGTTGACTCGCAAACTTATGTCTATTGGACAGCTTAATGATGTAGGATATTTTGTGTCTTTTGGAGACTGTGCATGGAAGATTACTCGTGGAAGGCTTGTGCTTGCAAGAGGTGCCAAGTCTTGCAGCCTCTATCCCTTACTTGTATCTGGAGCTACCTTGGATCATGTTTTGTCTATGGGTTCTATCCCCCATGTATCCCTCTAGCATGCTCATTTGGGGCAAATGTCCTTTAAAGGAATGAAAAAGCTCCGTGCTTTGCAATATCTTCCGCCTTTTGTCTCTTTGCATTTTGATTCTTGTGATCATTGTTTGTATGGTAGACAGACTAGAAATTCGCATAAAACGTCTGGTAAGAAACACATGGGTGAGCCCTTGGCTCTTGTGCACTCAGATGTATGTGCGCCCATGCCCTGTCAGTCACTCGATGGGGCAAAGTACTTTGTTACTTTCATAGATGATTACTCGCGTAAGGTTTGGGCTTATCCCATAAATAGAAAATCCGATGTCTTAGTCACATTTCAGTGTTGGCTTGCATTAGCAGAGAACCAGTCTGGGAAAAGGCTAAAATGCCTACGGTCAGATAATGGGGGTGAGTATGTATCACGTACCTTTGAGCAGTTTTGTCATGAGCGAGGTATTAAGCGTCAGTTGACCGCCCCTTACACCCCACCCTAGAATGGTATGGCTAAACACATGAATAGGACCATTCAGGAAAGGGTCCGTAGCATGCTTAGCCAAGCTGGATTACCGCAGCACTTTTGGGTTGAGGTAGTTACTACTGCAGTGAATCTCATTAACAGGTCAACTAGCAATGGCATTGACTTTCACGTTGCAGAGGAGGTATGGGCAGGCAAGCCCCCCTCTTATGATCATTTGCGTGTCTTTGGATGTGAGGCATTCTACCATGTGCCCAAGGATAAAAGTAATAAGATGGATCCTAAAGGTGTCAAATGCATTTTCATTGGCTATGGAGATACAGGAGAGATGGGTTACCATCTATGGGATCCGTAGACGCAGAAAGTGATCTGCAGCCATGTTGTCATCTTTCATGAGGACAAAATGCATATGCAGCCTAAGAAAGTGGTTCAGGTACGCAGAGTTATCTTTCAGGAGGAGCCACCTGCTCCCATTCAGCCCGGCCGCTCCATGGCCAGCTAGACAGCGTGCAGCATCACCTAATGCTCATGGCCCATATGTTAGACATGCTGATGTTAGACAGGATGTCGGTCAGGCATCAGAGCTTGTGTTGAGGCGTTCTACTAGAGATAGATGACCTCTTGACCATTTTGTGCCCTCTATGGATTACGTACTGGTTACAGATGCAGGAGAGCCTCTCACTTATGATGAGGCTATGCACATGGGTGATTGTCACTCTTGGGAGAGGGCTATGTAGTCTGAGCTTGACTCATTGCATAAGAATCAGACTTGGGATTTGGTTTCCTTGCCTCAGGGTAAGAAGGCTTTGCCATGCAAGTGGGTGTACAAGTTGAAAAGTACCCCTGGACACCCCAGTCCGGCATACAAGGCTCAATTGGTTGCTAAGGGTTTTAAGCAGGAGTATGGTGTTGACTTTGATGAAGTCTTTTCTCCTATGGTCAAGATGACCACCCTACGCTTAGTCTTGGCCTTGGTTGCACAGCTTGACCTGGACTTGCACCAGATGGATGTCAAGACGGCTTTTTTACATAGGGACTTGCATGATGAGATTTACATGGAGCAGCCTAAGGGCTTTGCCGACCCTTACAGGGAACACCTAGTGTGCAAGCTAAAGAAGAGTCTATATGGCCTAAAGCGTTTTCTCTCTCATTGGGGCAGATTCACCTTTAAGTGGGAGGTTGTTGGGGGTAAAGGCGCCTCCGCCTAGCCGCTCATGTATTACTACACTTTACTACATTGACAGTACCCGCCACTGCACACTGCAGGTGGTGGGCGCCCATCACAGTCACTTATTCTTTATTCTTTTAGTGACAGTTTGATAAAAGGAAGGCCCTGGCCACACATTGTGGTTGTTGGAGTTCCCACTTTGAGTTTCACTCTCTCTCTTGCTCTTGCTCTCCATCTGTCATAGCTCTCACCGCCAAGCTTCTTCCTCCTGGGTTCCACTTCCCTTTCAAAATGAGGATGTGAAGTACTAGCTACAATCCCATAAGGGCAAGGCATCAGTTGTTTTGAGCCCATAAACAACTCTTGTGCATGTCATGTGGCAAGCAATTGCATTCCAATCAGAGTACGCGCACCTTATTCATGCTATATTTGATTTTCTATTTGTGACACGAGTGACATTATTTGCTTACAAAACCAATACCATATGGCAATATGGTCTAATCAAGTAGAAGTATCCACAAACCTTAGAGTTAAATTTTAGAACTAATGGAGTGAGGCATACTATAACATCAACCGAAGGCTTGTGAAAAAATATTATCAACATGAAGATAAGGGATGTGGGTCTCAATAATAAGTGATACTAGTAAGCCACTCAAGCTCTGTGATTTTCCATTATTGTGTCCATAAATACTACATTGAATTATGATAAAAGGGTTTTATTATAATAAGATCGTCACATGTTTGGAATGGGTATCCAAGGATGCATGTACATTGGATGAAGAGAGGATTTACATATTATCATCATCAAAGTTAAATAAGGAGGATAACGAGGATATTAGAAACCACAAAGAGTCCATATAAACAAATTAGAGTAGTGATGGGTATACAATAACATAAGTTTGTGTATTTATTTTGTAAACATCATTTATTAATCCAAAATGACAACAAATGCATGACTAAGAGAGAAAACTCAATGCAAGGTTAGTCAACAGCCATCAAAGCTAAGTCAAAAGGAGTCAATAGAGGCCAATTGTCAAGGAGAAGAAGCAACCTTGATGCTATGATTGTAAAGAAGAAGATTAGTCAAGGGGCAAAACAATGAGAAAATAATTTTGGAAATGATCTTAGGTCCAGAGTCTTATAAATAGGATGCTTTTTGATATTTCTTTGAATCCCACATGATGTAAAGACTATTCCCATAAAATTTGATAGTCGGGCTCCCTCCATGCAATTGTATCTACAATGTGGATGAGAACATAAAATCTATGTATACACTAAAAAGTGTCATATAGAGAAGCCTATGTGTGTGTCGTGGAAGTAAGAAGAACTTTAAATACATGAGAGAGAGAGAGAGAGAGAGAGAGAGAGAGAGAGAGAGAGAGAGAGATCTTGGAAGAAGCTTCCCTTCTCTTCTTCCTTCTATTCTTCTTCCTCCTCCTTGTTGCTTGTGGTGGCAATAGTAAATGGAAACGATAAATTGATAGGAGAGTAGAAGGAAAGTGAACAAGAGAGGCCTACACTTGAATCACAATATCATTGGAGCTCCTCTATGTGAATCACATTGCAACAATAAATAAGGCTTGGTATGAGTATACTACACCCAATAGTGAGATTTCTACTTTCTCCTTTGGGATAAATTATAGAGAGCATAGGTAGTTGGGGATTGATTACAAGGTGGCTTTGTGAGAGGTAGCTTAATCTAAAAAGAGTAGAAGCTCTTAAAACAAACATAGTTCCATCTAATCCTATCATTGCATTGAGCTTAATTGAGGCCCAAGATTTTGGTATTGTTTTTAAGAATGAGATGGGATCTATTCTCTTGACTTGCTTGTATTCTCCCCATTAGATAAGATAATTAAAAATTCATTCATGATTTATTTGTGCTAAGGAAAAAATGAAAAAGACCAAAACATGAACTATAATGTAGAGTAGAGCATTGTTGTCCACTCTATCCATTTGTTTATATGCATAGATTTGTTAGAGCTTCATGATTCATTAGCTTGAAAGGGCATTCTTAAGGGGATACTACTTTTCATGGATTTTCTCAATACCTTGATTTCTATTGCTTCTATGAGTCGTGAGAATTGGCATTTGATCATGTGTGATTTGAGCTCTAGAAGCATTTTCAATACATGATGTTGCACTCCTTTGCACTTTGGTAGCTATTATCATAGGGTTGGGTTACATGAAATAGTTGTAGGCATTGCTTTTTGCATTCATAGAGCCTCCAAATCACTCCTCTTTTTAATTTCTTATAAGCTCAAATTAGGTGTTTCAAATCACTTGCTTAGCTAGTTAATATGAGGAGGACAATAGTGGCTTACAATATTGAATTAAGAGTGAATAAGCCAAACATACTATACCTCAAGTGATCAAGTAAGAGGTTAATACCTTGATCTATAAAGAGGCCAATACCTCAAGTGTTTGACACAAGATTAATGCCTTGAGTGGCTGATACAAATATTCTCCCTTTTAAATAAAGATTAGGATAAGGTTTTGGCTTTTGATTTTTACTTTTGGCTTGAATAATTATGAATCTGTGAATTGCCTTAGCAAAAGGGAGGAAGACAATATCTATGACCTCCACATCAAGGTCTTTGACTTTGTATGATCGTAGGTCCATATGGCTCTTTACAAGCACCATTTTCCTTTAAATGAAGCCAAGATTAACTCACCTCAACATTTTAAGGGCACATGATGCATAGATCTCTTCTTCATCCATTACCTCAATTGCATGTGGAAGTTGCACCTAATACCTCAATTGTATGATTATTGGATACCTTGACTACATGGTTTTGGCTTCACCCAATACTTGGATTGCTTGAATGCCTCAATGCATCAATTCCTTGAGTGCAACACCTCAATTGTATGCTCCAAAAAACCTCAAAATTTGGGCTCCTCATAAATACCCAAACTAGAGTGACCTCAATACCTAACGCCCTTGTTTTTTGAATATCTTGATGCCAATTCCTTAGGTGTAAGGACTCATAATTCCTCGAGTGTGACCCAAAATTACCTTCATTGTCTCCTTCTTTACAAAGGAAGCAAGAGTCTTGGAAGGAATGAAGTTTGACTTGAGCGACAATATCAATGCCATTTGCATCAAACAATTCTAGGATATTCAGAATCTTATCCATGAGATCCCATAAAATACAGGATCTCTTTCCATTCTTGAGTAGTCCATTAAGGCCGCATACATGACAAGTAACACCTCGTCGAGGGCTTCAGCCACCCCTGCCACACTTCTCCATCAAGCTGATAGGGAGATTTGGAAAGGACACCCAAAGAATGCATTCATATTGGAGAACCCACTGTTGAGATATCGAGCTCCACTCGTGATACGCCAGGGTGACCGTTGTATATTTATGTCACCGACTTGTCAGTTGCAGACGCGGTTGGTACACCGCCCATGAATAATAGCTACATGATAGCTATCCTTATCTACTCTAGTTCGTGGCTCAGTTAGTATGCCACCTTAGTTAGTTGAGTTTGGTTTGAGACCCATATATAGGGTTCTTCTATTTCTTTGTACTAGAGTTCTTTTGGCTTACACAACTAAGAAGAGGAAAACTGTTTTCAGCCTCCACCCTTGTGTGTCTTCCCCCATTGTGCAAGCAAGAAAGCTTCAAGCGAGACTCCTTCCTTCTCTCCCACAATCTTGACATGGTATCAGAGCCTTGTTCGTGGTAAGGAGCTCAAGAAAGCAAGCCAAGCTCGCGGTGGTCTGGTAAGAGGAGCAGTGTTGCTTTCATTTCCTGTTTTGGGAGCAGATCTCTGCAGGTAGCACAGCCGGAAATTGCAGGAGTGCATTGTCTCAGGTTGAGACGCCCTTCGCGGTGAAGCAAGAGGGCAGTATATGCTGCGGGAGAGGGCTTTAGCCCTTGGCGACCTTGTTTTTTTGATTTGAGGCCATTTCGGGGCCTGTTTTGCAGACGGAGGTTTTCTGCACGCACTCAAGAAAAGGCTCAGTTTTATGCTGTGCGACCACTGTTCTACAGGTCGGTGAAAAGTTACTGTAGAAATTGCATCGTATGCTTGTGCGCAGAGACATTGGGAGTTTCAGAATCATCCTTGGTTCCTGTTTATGCAAAATCGTCACTAGGAAGTGACTGTGTGGTCAAATACCACTTTCGCCAGTTTTGCAGATTTGCCCTTGTGAGGGTGAAGCTGTGTTTTTTGCAGTGACAGAATTTCTTGCAGTATTCTGTAATGGCGTCTGATTCTCTTTCACAGATTGTCACTGAAAAGCTTGACAAGAACAACTTCCAGGCATGGAAGTTTAGAATGACGAATTTCCTTATGGGAAAAGGATATTGGGAATTTGTTGCAGGAAATGAAGAAGAACCAGTTCTTCCTGATGTTCCCAATCAACAACAAATGCAGGCATTTAAAACATGGCATGAGAGAGCCAGGGAAGTTATGTATTGGCTGTCTATCAGTATTTCAGAATCTATGATTGTGCATATTCAGGATGCAAGTACGCCAAAGGAGGCATGGGATACTTTGTCAAAAATGTATAGCACAAATACGCAAGCCAGGAAAATGCAGCTCAAGCAAGAGTTGCATAATGTGCAAAGAGAAAGTATGAGCATCAACGACTACCACATGAAGGTGAAGAAGATTGCAGATGCACTTGCTTCCATTGGGTCGCCAGTGGAAGATGATGATTTAGTTTCCGTGACCTTGAATGGTCTAGGAAAGGATTATGCACAGTTTCGGACATCCATTTCAGTTCGTGAAAGATTTCCTGATTTTGAGGAGTTGATTGCTCTTCTAATTTCTGAGGAACAGAGAAATGGTGGTGCATCTTCTTCAGGAGGAACTTCAAAAGAAGCTGTCTTCTACTCAAATGCTGGAAGAGGTAGAGGCAGAGGTAGAGGAGGCCGATTTGGAGGCCGTGGCAGAAATCAGAATATGCAGCAAACTCAAGAAAACCAGTCCTATGGAGGAGGACGTGGTAACTCTAGAGGCAGGGGGAGTCAAAGAGGTCGTGGTGGATGGCAAAGAGGCCAAAATGCAAACAGTAATGTTGAATGCTACTATTGTGGTAAAATGGGTCATATGGCTAAAGACTGCTATAAAAAGCAGAATGACATCATGAATGGAAAACTGCAACAAGGGAATTATGCATCTTCTAGTAGACAGGGTGATGACAGAAATGAGCATTTGTTCATGGTGCAGCACATGAACAATTCTATGACAAGTGCAGAAGAAAGCAATGATGTATGGTATGTTGACTCAGGTGCATCAAACCACATGACAGGTCATGCAGAATGGATGGAGGATGCAAGGAAAATGGAAAAACCAGGATTTGTGGAGACTGGTGATGATACTGCACATCCTATTGTGCAGATTGGAAAAATTCCCTTGTCTATGCAGGGTGGGAAAAAGAAATACCTGTCCGATGTATTTCATGTCCCGAATATCACCAAGAATCTGGTTTCAGTTGGTCAAATGGTTGAACAGGGCTTGCAGGTCAGATTTAATCCTCATGGATGCTTTGTTGAGGATATGAAAAATAAAGGTCGCTTGATAGCAAAAGGAAAGAAGAAGGGCAGAATGTTTACATTGGATGCAGACATGTCTGAATTGAGTGCAGCAATGTTCGCACATGGGACCGGTGTAGTTGCAGATATTGATATCTGGCATAAACGCATTGGTCATGTTAATGTACAGCGACTTAAATCAATGCAGGCCCAAAATATTGTTGCAGGATTGCCCAAATTCAAGGTTGCAGAAATGCATAAGGTATGTGAAGCCTGTCAGTTTGGAAAACAGGCAAGGAAACCATTTCCTAGACATGTTCAAGAGAGTGAGAAGCCATTGGAATTAATTCACTCTGATGTGCGGACAACTAAAGCTGCATCTCTTGGAGGCTGTCATTATTTTGTCAGTTTTATTGATGACTATAGCAGAAAAGTTTGGGTGTATTTTATGAAAAAGAAAAGTGAAGTTTTTGGGCATTTCAAAACTCTTAAAGCTATGGTTGAAAAAGAAACAGGCTTGCAGATAAAATGCCTAAGGTCAGATGGAGGGGGAGAGTACCTCTCAAATGAGTTTGCAAAGTTCTTGCAGGAGCATGGCATAAAGCAGCAATATTCATGCAGTTATACCCCACAACAAAATGGAATTGCAGAAAGGAAAAACAGGCATATTGGAGAGGTATCTCGTGCCATGCTCAATGAAAAAGACTTGCCAGATTTTTATTGGGCTGAAGCAGTTGCTACAGCAGTCTACATAATGAACAGGACTCCCACTGCAGCAATACATGGAATGACTCCAGAGGAGAGGTATACTGGTAGGAAACCAGATATTTCTCATTTGAAAATTTTTGGTTGCATTGCCTATGTACATGTGCCAGATGAGCTGAGATCCAAGTTGGATCCAAAAGCTGAGAAGTGCATCTTTATTGGTTACTCTCTGCAGCAAAAAGGGTATAGATGCTATAACCCTTCTACTCGTAAGTTTACAGTGAGCAGAGATGTTGTTTTTGATGAGATGAGTAGCTGGTATAGACCAGTAAATGTGATTGATGATGAAGATGCACAAAATGGTAATGCTACACAGAATTCACAGCAGCAGTCACAAAATATTAGTGGACCTGGAGCGTCCTCTAGCAGTGGTTCACATTCTTCGCCATGGACAGGCAGATTGAGATCAGGAGAATCTTCTCAAAGCAATGCAGATAGTGGTATGCAGGTATCACGAAAAGGAAAAGAGAAGGTTGATCAGCCCATGTTTGATGTGAATGCAGGTCACTCTTATGTGGATGGTGAATCCAGTGGCTCAGAACAGAGCATTGATGATGAGTTGGGTATTCCTTCTATTGTTACACCTGGAGTAAGGAAGACCAGGGATGTTTTGAGAGCACCTGGGAGTGAACCTACTTTGCGCAGGTCTACAAGAGCTAGGTATCCTGTGGATAGGCTGAAATATGATGGATTTACAGCCATTCACTATGCATATATGGTCAAAGTGATACAGGAACCAGAACCCACATTTTTTGAGCAAGCCATGGGAAAAGAAAAATGGGAGAAAGCCATGGATGAAGAAATGGATGCCTTGGAAGCAAATGCTACATGGGAGTTGGTACCTTTGCCTAAAGGTAAAAATGCAATTGGTTGTAAGTGGGTTTATAAGGTGAAGCACAATGCAGATGGTTCTGTGAACAGATACAAGGCAAGATTAGTAGTCAAGGGGTATGCACAAACATATGGCATTGACTATGAAGAAACATTCAGTCCGGTTGCAAGGATGGCAACCGTAAGAGCAGTCATTGCTATGGCTGCATCAAAGGGATGGTCTTTACATCAGATGGATGTAAAGAATGCCTTCTTGCATGGTGATTTGCAAGAAGAGGTCTATATGGAGCAGCCACCAGGTTATGTGCATGCTGTTCATCCTGAGTTTGTTTGCAGGTTGAAGAAAGCTTTGTATGGTTTGAAGCAAGCACCTAGAGCATGGTCTGACAAGATAGGACAGTATCTTGTCACTATTGGCTTTCAGATTTCCAAGGCAGATTTCTCACTTTATGTGAGAAAAACAGAGAAAGGTATTATGCTACTTGTCATTTATGTTGATGATTTGATTATGACAGGTGACAGTGATGAAGATATCCTTCATGTGAAAATGCTATTGAAGCAGAAATTTGAGATGAAGGATTTGGGAGAGCTGCGTTATTTCTTGGGCATTGAGGTGATTAGGTCACCAAGTGGGATACAGCTCTTGCAGAGGCAGTATGGATTGGACATGCTGTCCAAATATGGGATGACAGGCTGTAAGCCTATTTCAGTTCCTTTGGAGCAGAATGTGAAGCTGAGCGCAGATGCAGGTGAGCTTCTAGAAGACCCTACTATGTACAGACGCATAGTAGGAAGCTTGATTTATATGACTATTACCAGGCCAGATTTGAGCTATGCTGTTGGATTGGTAAGTCAGTTTATGCAGGCTCCAAGGAAACCACATTTGGATGCGGCTAGACGCATACTCAGGTATGTGAAGTCCACATTGCAGTATGGACTATTTTATGAGACTGGGGTTCAGATACAGTTGCATGGATACACTGATGCTGATTGGGCTGGTAGTATTTCTGATAGACGATCTACCAGTGGATATGTATTCTCTTTTGGGAGTGCTGCAGTCACTTGGAGCAGCAAGAAACAGCCTACAGTTGCCTTGTCGAGCACAGAGGCTGAGTACAGGGGTGCAGCAATGGCTGCATGTGAGGTAGCTTGGTTGCATAAGCTACTTTATGATATGCATCAGTCTACAGATGGGCCAGTTGTCATTTATTGTGACAACATGAGTAGTATACACTTGGCAAATAACCCAGTCTATCATGCTAGAACAAAGCACATTGAGGTGCATTATCACTATGTGCGAGAGAGGGTTTTACTAGGTCTTATTGATCTAGTTTATGTCAGCACAGAGGATCAGGTAGCTGACATATTCACGAAGGCATTGGGCGCAGAGAAGCTGCGCAAGTTCAGAGACCTGCTTGGTGTGCAGGAATTGGGATTGAGCTCGAGGGGGAGTGTTGAGATATCGAGCTCCACTCGTGATACGCCAGGGTGACCGTTGTATATTTATGTCACCGACTTGTCAGTTGCAGACGCGGTTGGTACACCGCCCATGAATAATAGCTACATGATAGCTATCCTTATCTACTCTAGTTCGTGGCTCAGTTAGTATGCCACCTTAGTTAGTTGAGTTTGGTTTGAGACCCATATATAGGGTTCTTCTATTTCTTTGTACTAGAGTTCTTTTGGCTTACACAACTAAGAAGAGGAAAACTGTTTTCAGCCTCCACCCTTGTGTGTCTTCCCCCATTGTGCAAGCAAGAAAGCTTCAAGCGAGACTCCTTCCTTCTCTCCCACAATCTTGACACCCACCCCCCTTCAAGTGAGATGGCAAAAGGTTTACAAAATTACTCCAAAGTCACTCGATTTGTTGTCTCTACGTTTCAAGGTATATAAGGTCCTTTGATAAGCATTGTAAGGTTGCTTTGGAAGTTACAAGGGTAATTTGACGAACGAGGGAGAGCCAGGTACCCGAGAGAGAGAGAATGCTACATGCAGCCAGCCGCGCCGTGCGGAGATGGTCTTCTCCTTCTTCTTCGTCTTCTCGCCATCCACCCTTCGAGAGGCGGAGTTGCCATGGCCTCACCCTTCCCAAGCATTGCACTTACCTGCGGAACTCATTGAACGGGGGTGAGATATTTCTTCTCGGCACCTGCCATAGCTCCTCGGACAGTGCCAAGGAGGTTAAAGAGGTAAGACTCCACGTCTCTTGTTTTTATGGTTTCTTTTTCCGTGTTCTTCCTTTCTCTGAGTGCGTCTGTCTTGTGCCAGATAATCAGGACCATAAGGCCGAGCGCCATAGCTGTAAGTGCAATTTTTCGTTGTCGATAGCTGTAAATCTTTTCAGAATCTTTTATCCTTTATTTAAAATAATAACTATGTATTTCTGAATCAGCATGTGCAAAGATATTTAGGGAAATGAAAAGGGAACTCAACATGTGAAATTTGTAACGAGTATGAATACGTTCACCACGAGTGTCTTTGTTTCTATTTGAAGGAAGATTTTTGGTGCAGCTTGAGTTGTGCCCTGCAAGAGCTCAGCAGTTGCGATCAAGAGGACACTGTCAGACCCCTAAGCCCTACAGATATGTTTAATTTTCCTGCTCTCGGGCAGAAGGCTTTTGCTTACACTGCAGATTCCCTGCGTGATCTTTTAGAGTTTTTCGGTTTTACTTATGGACAAGAGTTCAAGGTTCGTGAAATTTTGTTGCACATGGTAATCATCATGCTCTTGTTGAAGTCCATAGCTAACAATTACACCTTGGACGTGGTTTTGGAAATCGGTAGGTTTCTATGGAGGAAGGGGAGAAACTTGGGGTTCCAATCCATTACATTGACCAAGATGCAGATGCAAGTTGATTAGTCTTGAAAAATGCAAGTCCAATAGTGTTAAGAACAGTTGATGAACGTCATCTCTGCCCCTTGCAAGGGGCATGGCTCTAAAAAAATGCCATTGACATCATATACTAATCGGCGAGTTGTTGGTTTTGGATTTCCAGGTGACCTTTAGGAAGATCCGAAGTAGTTTATCTTTTCATGATATTGCTGGTTTCATAACAGCATTTCCTCAGCTTGAAAAGGCTTATCCAGTACTCTTTGAAGCGATTACAACAGGTTACAGCAAGGAGAGTGTTACTGCCTTGTTGAGAGACCGAAAATGTTTGAACGAGATGTTCCAGATATGTGAAACTCACTTTCCAGGACCTGTACGTGTCTCCTCTTTTCCTGTTTGGGGGTCTTATGAAGATGTCTTAGCTATCAATAATTTGTGATGCCCACCTAGTGATGGGCTACAGATGCATACACTGTAAATGCCTCTTTTTTGGGAGGAACTCCCTAGCAGTTTTGTACATTCTGACCAAGTCCACTGGTAGCACATGAGTTTGGAATGCTGTGTCTTATTTGATTTGGTTGCTTTTCTTGTTTTACAGGTAAAGGCTCTAGTGCATGACAGGAACCAACTCATGGTACAACGGCTTCAAAAGATGGAAGGGAGAGTAATAGCAGTTGTTGGTCTGGGCCATCTTGGAGGCATGAAGAAAGTGTGGCAAGAAGCTGAGCTCTGAAACTCCTTCGGCTGTCATAGCTGTGAAGTTCAACATCTGATAATACATCTATTTTAGAGGTGGTCTGCTTATCTTGCATTGACTATGTTCATGCTTTTGGACACCTTGCTAAGGAGACTTGAACTGGGAATGTATACGAACTATGGTTGTGTATAAGTGACATTACCTGTTGCAAAGACTTGCCCAGGGGACGTTGTCCTTGTCGGCAGTACAGGATTCTCAAATATGGCAAATTGAGTGTTCTCTCTCCTTCCTCTCCTTTCAGTCATCTGCTAAGGATATGCATGGTTTTTGCTTCAAACCTCCATTGTTTATACATTGAAAGTAAATTTTTGCCTTAAATTAGGCCTTAGGTAAATGTCCAATCATATCAAAGGGAGTATCCTTCTTTTTTGCATGAAAGCTGGTACTATGAAAACTTAAAATAGTGGCTTGGAAAGAAATTGGACAAATTGAATGAGTTTTCATGCTGTTTGGGCTTCCAAAGGATGATGAAGTGTAGAAAGTGGGTTTTTTTTGTTAAAAGATGAAACTGTATATGGAAGTTCAAATTTGAAAAGCTGGTGGCGAGGACAGAAAGTGGGCAACAAGTTTTGATGCTGTTTGATCTGCCATAGGATGATCAAGTGTGGAAAGCCGGTTTTGGTAAAAGATCACAGTTTATATTGAAGTTTGAATTTGAAAAGCTCGATCCTTGCACTTAAGAGGAATGACATGGTGGGTTTTCCAATGCTAGGAGGCTTATCTTGTTGGTGGCACAAAGACAATTAGGGGCTGAGATCATGAAGGCCTTCCAAAATTCTGAGATGAGAGACTAATCAACACTACCCATTTTAAGCATAACGGGCATTTTAATGAACACATTATTTTATATAATTTTAGTGCACATGTAATCAAAATTGAACAGAAAAACTTTGCTAATCAATATTAAGTTTTTGGATTGCCAAAGGCTTAAGCAATGTCTTATTGGTTGTGATTGCCATTACAAGTAATCTCATTCACTTGTGGATATTTGCAAAGCCTTTGATATAGTTCAACAAGATACACTATTACATAGATGTTACAAATACTAGAGATATCATGGAACACAATCAAGGACATCTATGCATTGTATCAAAGGGTGGTAGGCTAGGTGAGATGCCTAAGGGGGCTTTTAGTGATGATCTCTAGCACCCTTCCATACATCAAACTTAGCAAGGTGAAAATCAGTTTTAAACTTAGAAGGATATGGAGGTTGTAGACTCATACATCTATTGAGGGGCCACATTCATTGCATTTGCCAAGAGATTCACCATGGCACAGGCAGCTAGAGATTGATTCACAAGAGAATGCACAACATAGACCATGATGGAGAGAGTGTCATTAGGCATAGTTCTAGAAGCCTTGCACACGGAGGTGGCTATTGGACACATTAGTCACATTAGCAACGATCTATGGTGCACCTAATTAGACCCTCAACTTGGCTACATACTTATGGACACAAATTGAGGGACCACGAGTCATCCTGTTCTCATGGATGATTTGCAACATACCATCAGTACCACATGAGATCATTAGAGTTGGGTTTATTGCACCCCCCATGATGATGGGGGCCCTTTTGGAGACCATTAACTTCACAAACACAAGTATGTGATATGTATGTACATAGATTACTTGAAAGAGCCTATGAGGCCCCTCCATACCTAGCTCAAGCAAGGTAGAAGACTTCATGGTATGGATAGGTAGAGTAGTGGCTCAGAAGATATGGGATTGACATGGACAATCCCCCCCCCCCCCCCTCTCGCAACCCCCCTTGTCCATGTTTCAATGTGACCCTAACATCCCCTTCATACCCCTCTCCCATACCGAGGGGAATTTGATCATGTGACATGACCTTTACCAACTACATAGCATTGCATGGATTTCGTCTCAGCAACCTCTTCCACCAAAGATATATTACAAGGATCACTTCATGAGAACTATAGTGAATGGTTTCATTGTGAGACCTAACACCTAGATGTATATGTTCCATATGAGATGCGAGTAGCCGTTGGCTAGCTCATGATATCCTCTCATCAACTTGAGATTGAGACTAGGAGGTCAACCCACATTCCTAGAGTTGAGCAAATATGTAGACTACACTAGGAGGTGGTGGAGAGCAAGGAGCACTTTATCTACAAATGTAGAGCCTACAGCATAGTTTTAGCTAGATGCCCCATACTATTTGGAGGAGACACCCTTTTTGGATTAGTTATGGAGTCCCTAGACTAGCATTACCTAGGATACTTCCTAGTCGAGATTCACAGGCTTCGCACATCATTATTACAAGCAAGCATCATTTGGAGAGGGGGATGTTAGTCACAGCTTACTGATTTCTTCCAAACAACAACTCCACACACTAGCCACATGAAGAGTAGTGACAATCTAAAAAGTTAGGGAGATTAGAGCAACATGCTAACCGCAAATACAATGGTACTAGACATAGACGACACTATTACTAGAGAGAGATGAGAGAGATTTGCTTGGGACATGAGCAACACATGATAGAGTTGAGAGATTAATCCATATGCTACCCCCGTACTATTTCATCAAGGATGTATGGCATACTATACCCACCACTGATCTTGACTAGGTCTGATTAGATGTATGTATATCATTTAGCCATGAAGCTAGACATGTATTGCTTGATCCTCCTATTGTATCCCTACCTGGGCATTATTTTGTCTTGTACATCACCTTAGCTTCTTTTCACAGTATAGCACTAGCCACCATTTAGCACGTCACACTTGGATGTCTAGTGATGATCAATGTTGTACATGGTTTTATCTCATAGGCTAGTTTTGGCCTCAGAAGATGTGTGCATGCGCGCGTGCGTGCGCATGTGCACCCATTGTTGCTAGAACTTCCTCAAAACCTTCTATGGTGTTTCATACTTAGGATGCTATGCCATGTAGGGGACCATGGTGTTTACCTATCATGCGACACCTTGGCATTTTATGCTCAAACAAGGCATGATATTTATATCTAGCATTTAGCATATTTGAGAAGAAGTTGATGAGATCAAAGTTTATCCTAGTGATTTTCTAACTCTTACAATTATTTGTTGTTTAAAATGCCCATTATCTCACAATGAAGAAGCATTTGGATGATATAGGTTAGTGTTACTTTGGCATCCATCACCAAAGCGTGGAAGCTTTGTTTGGAGTGGTAAGTTGTTTGTTTAAGTGCACCCTTGTATTGTTGTGCCCCTTTGTAGATAGTATAAAAGATTTGAATTGCATAATTTGAGTCTACTAATGTTGAGCAAAACATCATCACAAGAGGAACTTAGATGATTGATAGTGAAAGTCTTATTTTTGATCATCATGACATTGTGAGATTATATTGTATGGTGAATACTTCCTTTGCACAAGTAAAATTTGCATGGAATCTTCTAGCTTCATCGGTTCTACATGCAACATGGCCTTTAAACTACCTAAATTAGGTGTGTACCAAAACCTTATACTCATGGCCCTTGTGGTTTGAGTGTTTTCTTTATCTAATAGTTCTAAAGTAAAACCATATTTGTAGATTGAAGCTGATCAAATTGTGGTAGCTTGTTCTTCACATGTTCATATTTGGTGTCATAAAATGGCTAGCACACTTGGTGGTCCATGATTACAATTGGGATTAATATTTCTTCTCTAGGCTTCTCTTTATTATACCACTAATATAAGTGCCTAAATTGAAACAATTCTTGGATTTATATGTGCCTTTCTAGGAAAACAATATTGAATAATGGTCGCACTAGTTCCAAGAGTGTTTGGGAAAGTTATTTAGTCTCCTTACAACTCAAAGCTAGACATGATGTTTATGCATTAGTTTATTTCTCTATTAGATTTAATGACTTTAGATAAAATGTTTACCTTGATGTTGAGTTAGAATTCAAAGTTTTACTCTAGTTGTTAAGTAAATTGCAAAAAGCCTCATTCCTTAGAAAATTTGATATTTTTCCATCACCTTTGTATCCTATGCTACATATGCATTAGAAGAAGAGTTCCTATCTTATTCCTCATGGCTTTGAGTGTAGCTGAGTTCATGGGGTACATATTTGTTTCGCTTGGTTTGCATTTCAATCCATAATGGGAATTACAAGAGTTTTTCTGCTAGGTGGCAATCCAATCCTTTAAGATCAAAATAGGTCCACCTGAACACATTTGAAAATTCCATAAGAAGAATTCTTACATATGTTGCTTTATTAGCAGCGAGGTCCTCTACAACAAAAGCAAGTTTGGTTTTCTCATTCTTTTTGCCAAGTTCACTTATCACTAGACGATGAGATGCACATGGCACATAGCATAACAATCCCTTGATCTCATTTCTTTGATTTGTTGAATCTTTTTAACAAGACTTGCGGGTTAGTTTGGTACTTATTATCACTAAGTTTTGCTTCCTTCCACAATTCCTTGAGCTTACTACATCTCATGTAAATTAGTGAATCCCATTCAACTTCCATAACTCCCTTGGGACTGGGTATCTTAGTGTTACTCTCCCTACTATTGTCCATATCAAATTCCAAAGACCTAGTAGTAGCTAATCCTTCTCTCAAAGTTTGTTCACTTCCTTTCACTTCCACCTCCAACATGAGAACTTAGGCATTGTATTATGTTCCATGAGCTCATCATTTGGAACGTCTAAATAGTTTAGCTCAACTCTATTACTTTGCTTTACAATTGTAACCTCATTATTTCTATAGGAATAGGATAAGTTGGGATCTTCCCTATGACTCTTTGATCAATGCAAACTATTTGAGCTATATTTGGTCTGAGTTGAGGCTAGTTAGGAGGGTGTAATTATACAAAATTTTAAGCTTGTGGATCGTCCATTTCTATTTGGATGCTTTTAAGAGTTCTTTTAAGGGTGAAGGTCAGGAAGCACGTTAATGCTCAATCTTCTACATATGAACTCAAGAAATTTTCCTTAGGCTTGGGATACATCTAGTCACATCCTTTGTCTTTAGATTGAGGTCTTTGTGTTCTATTTGGGAGCTTGGATATTGCATCAAGGTCCATGGGAGAGTTTTCATTACTACTCATATTTTCTCTATAAAATTACAAAAGAATCCTCAGTCAGTTTATCATTTTGCATCCATGATCATTTTAGGGGGTAATTCATAGTCCATGCTTTCATTTACCATAAAGAATCATACAACAACTTACACAAGCATTCTTTTAAGTACTCCCGCTAGTCTCAATTTAGATCCAATAGCCATGGTTAGGTTGAAAAGCACATTCTCAAATGCATTGACTATGCTAACCCTACTCCTATGTCAACAATGCCTATTCTTATTGGATTACCTAGGGCTAAGAAGCACCACATAGATGATTAGCCTCTTCATAGAAGGTGTTGACTCCTAATGGTCCTAGGATTTTGCTACTAGGTGTTAGGCTCAATGTTGGTATGCTAGTTTGTTCTTGTTCTACATTGTCAACCTCATGACTTCCTTCTATCCAAACCTTAAAGGTTTTCCAAATGGTTGGGTTTTCCTTAAGTGACCTAGCCAAAGGCATTGTCATATTAGTTGAGGCTAGCCCTACAATCATGCTTGCATACTTATTACACTTGATTCTTTTGGGTATGTAGTGGCATTTTCTATGTAAACTTATTGGCTATTCTTGCTATTGAAGGATGGGTATTAATTCTTTGAGAGACATAGCTCTAGTAGATTTTGAAACTAGTCATGTGCACAAAAGCCCACGAGCAATTCCAAACATCCCATCGAATCTTTCTTCTAGGGAGTTTGAATGTAGTCCTATGGACAAAAGCTTATGAGCACTTCCAACATCTCCTTCACTATTCCAAACATCCTTAACTCTTTTGTCTAGTTCTTCCTAGGGTTTGCTTGATCTAATCCTTGAATTTTGCAATCGTTCTAATTATTGCTTTAGGTCTAAAGGTGGTGTATACGTTGGTAGCTGGAGGTATTGTTGTCTTATTATTATTTAAGATCACCTTATTCATAGCCCTTCTTCTAGATCTCTATATTCTTTTCCTATGATTGACTAATCTACTACTAAAGGTCTAGGAAGGCTCACACCTTCCATCTTACTTGGGCCACAAGTGATGGCATTTAAAGGGAATATGTTGGGATTCAAACCTTCCAATCTTACTTTAGGAATGAGTGATGGCTTTTAAAGGAATTAGTCTATGATATTCAATAAATGGCTCTACTGTGAAAAAAATTAGAAATGCCAAGGGTATGATCACATTACTAGTTGAAGGTGTGTGCCTAGGGCAATATGCATAAATGTATGTGATTACATCTTATAAGCACGTTCAATATATATTGTTCTCCATCTTTGGGTATTTCTTACTAAGGTATTTGGAGGGGGTTAGCATTAGCTTCAACATGATGGAAAAATGGAGAGAAACCTTCAATCAATCAAACAAGCACATTTGAGCAACCTCATACATTGGATTGACAAAACGACTACAAACATATAAAATGGATTAATTATAACTAAATATACACTTTCCTTTTTAGAACAATTTTCACTTACTTCACTAAGTTAAATATGTTATCTTAGACTAGTTGTAAAGGTTTTGGAGTGGTATATTCACCTTGGTGAGATATGCTCACTTTGCACATAATAAAGGGCTATCCACACTTGAGAATGCTCAAACTAAAGATAAATTCCAAACTAGAGTCATTTGTTAGATCATGTTAATGCTAACTAATTCAAATCTTGCTAATGAATTGTAGAAAATAACTATAACCTTGCAACATGCCTCAAGATAGAGAAGCAAATGACCTCATTTGCTACTTAGAAATAAATTTGAGCTATTTCTAACTTGCATTCAAATGATAAGTCAGTTGGCAATTAGTGTATCAAAAAATTCATAAATATTCAAATTAAAAACAAGAAGTAAATTGATACATTTTTTCCAATGGCTAGTTATATCAGATGATAAAGAAAATTATAAACCAAGACTTTCCAAAAGTTAGTAAGCATAAAATAAACAACTGTTACTTCTTCTACATTACTTGGATTGTCTAGCTCATAGATATTCCTAAAGACATTAGATTATTTAGCTCTTAGATATGCCTAGAAACGAATGAATTAACAAAGCTCTTTGGAAACAAAAATCCACATATACACGCACTATGCTTCATCCAAAATATCGAATAATAAATAGACCAAGAATAGCACAAACTCCAAATACATGTAGATGCCACAATGAGTTATAATGGATTAGCTAGAAGTGAAAATCATCCATGTTTGTGATAATCAATGTTAGCAAACTAGAAAGGATCGCCATTCCCATAAACCTTGTATCCTAGGGAGGACCCTCTTGAGAACATGCCGTGGCGTATAGAGGAGAACCCTCCAGCTAATAAATGCCTCATATGGGCTATTCACATGGGCCAATATGCCTCACATGGGGCTATTCACACTTGAGGATGCTCAAACTAAAGATAAATTCCAAACTAGAATCATACGCTAAATCATGCTAATGTTAACTAATACAAATAAAATAAGTGCAACCCACACTTGTAGATAAAGATTCTAAAATAATGTGATCTCACCACAAAGAGAGAGTGTTTTAATAAGCATGGTAATGTGCTTAGAGGAACATGAAGAACACAATATGGTTATTATGCAAGTGGATACAACAATGTTGGTTATGTACAAAGAGGTGACTATAGCACAAGCATCACATGATGATGACATGTTTTTGGATTCATGTGCTATGAACCATGTGACACATCATGCAGAGTATTGATACTAAGGAAAAGATGAGGATTGATGAGTATGAGACTACAAGAGATGATACTATGCATATAATAATGCATATTGGGAGTGCAATATTTCTTACTAAGGATGGAAGTGAGAATGAACTTGGGGATGTACTTTATATATCCACTATCATAAAGAACCTTTCATTGGTTGGTCAAGTGGGATGACCAAGGCAAATAGGTTCACTTTAATAAATTTGTATGTTTTATAGAGGAATTTCATAATGGAAGGATAGGTGTATTGCTTGCTAGAGACTATAAAAAAAGGTAGACTTTCATTGACCAAATCAAGAGTGGATACATCACTATCACAATAGGTTGACAAAAGTATACCAGTCACATCCAAGGATAACCATGACACAACGGCAGTAGCAAAGCCTCAGGAGAAACATGAAAACCCCGAGGACATAAGCAATCTTAGCGTCAACCAATTCTACTCATCTAGGCTTGAGCCCCTAGCCATGCTAAAGCCTAGGGAAACTCCCAGAACCTTGCATGAGATAGCAACCGAGCAAGCCCTCATTGAACATAGAAGTGTCACAGAATGCTTAACTAAGTTGGATGCTAAAATCAAATTATTCACACATGTCTACATCCTTACAAACATGGGTACATTCCCTAAGGAGCAGCTTGAGGAATACTTGCCATATCCTCTATCCTGGGAAGAGCAGGAATATCTTAACGACCACTATGATACACTCCTACATGAGCGCATGCAACTCATCTCTAACGAGAAGGCTGACGAACTACACTTAATTGTGACATTCAATGAAGTGCTTTGCCAACCAAATCTCTTAGAGATAGAGCAACTAAAGCGACAATCAGAGGGTCGAAGTCAATTTGAAAAATGTTGGGTTGAAAATCGTGTTACATTGGCCAAAAATCATGTTACAATGGCCGAATTGACAATCTCACAGGAGCGATTGGCCAAATGGCGGTCTCAACAAGACCCAACCTATGTGGCACCAACTTCCTTTCAAGTATTGGCTACCATTCAGGGTATGGACTTAGCCGGAACTAACCAAGATAACTCTCTGGTTGATAAGATTCTCACTAAGGAGGAGCTACATGTTGCGAGTGGACTTAGACAAGGTACCATGCTACTCGATGTTGTAAAATATCTATTGTTATAGAGTAGGTTGCCACAAGTACTAGATGCATGTGCCACACTCTAGTACAATCCTAAGTTCTACAATTGGTTTTTATCCTCATAAAGTGACATGGATTCATAAATGTGTACATAAATAAACAATGAAATTTGTGACTGTGTATAGATAATACCAACACACACAAGCAATGATAGTCAAGAGCATGAAAAAAAGTTGGGTTTGACAGGCTGAGCTCCTCAGGTCCCCCTCTCACCATGCGTCTAGAAGTTGTGTGACCGCTCTTGCCTCCAGGTGGAGGGCATGCAGCCCTCATTGCCACCATGGGAAGCCCTGGCCAACAGCTCTGAGGGTGTAGACAGAGTGGCATCCCCTCCATGTCTCCCCAGCCTTGCCTAATAGGAGCTTACCACCAGCAATGCCCCAGTCGTCTGATCACTCAGACTCACCCTGCCTCATACAAATATAATAGGCCCTATTTTGTATAAGATGCTTACCAAGTGCTATCTTGCCATGACTTTTTGTCTTTAGATGGTTAAAAGGGGCAAGTTTCCCAACTGTACAAACTTTCCTTACCTACTACTAATATATTTCACATCTTTAACAAAAAAGATAATCAAGCGCTGGTGATATGCATCAAAGTCAACACCATAGGATTTACATAACTGATGTCTTTTTGCATTGCACTTGCTCATTATGGTTGAAGCATATGACTTGCATGTACTCTCATGAATTGTCAAGTGGATGCATGATGACACAAGTCTTTGTATGAAAGTGTTCAATGTCCAAGTCACCACAAGACCACCAACCCCACAAAGAGCCATGACGGAAACCCCGTTATTCAAAGAGAAAATCACCCCTGCAAATAAAACACACATTGCAATTAAACATGGCCCATAGCATAGGCATTGTCTACTCTTTCTTTCTTGGCCAAACTCTACATCCGGCTCACTGCAGTTGCCACCTCAATTGTACCAATGCCTCACGTGTTACAAAGAGGTTTACAAAATCTCTCAAGTATATCTCTCCATCTCAACGATTGTTCCTCTAGCAACGAGGCTAGTAACACAATCATCCTTGTAATATCCATTTTCCACACCCATTGGATCTTGACAGTTCTCAGTTCAAATGAAAGGTTGATCGCCTCAATGTATTGCATTGGTTGTATTCATTTTATTTTAAAAAAACAAAGACAAAAAAAAAAGAAATAAAAATGAAAAAAAGAGAGAGAAAACAAAACAAAACAAAAGAAAACAAAAGCACTCATGATCACAGCACAACACCTAGGGGTCCTCAAACTAGGAACATCGAGTGACCTTGGTCGGCTAGCTCCGCCGTCCCTAGCCCCCTAGACCCTTACACATCCCCCACAATTGTTCAGGGCACATCAAGCGCACGACATACCAAGGGAGCTTGTCTCGCCTATGGTTAGACTTGTCACCCTGAACCATTTGCACAATTCTTTTTCACACTCCATCTCAGTAGTACCATTGCAATCAATAGTGGTAAGCAGGGCACGAAAGACCATGGAAAGTACACCTACTTTTCGAACACTACAAGTAGCCACTAGCTACCAAAAGCTAAGGTATCAATGAGGTCAATTATGGTACATTGTGTTGTCAAAATCACAAATGATGTCTCAAGAAGCCTTTAAGTGTACTTCTCCTCAGCATCGACAAATTTTTCCACCCCATTGAGCCCTCCCTTCATCCACACATTGCTATGAGGAGCCAGACTAGCAGTCTTCTAACTACGTAATATCTAAGTATGCATGTGCACTCACACAATATTTGCATCACAATCTATACACAGTTTGGTCCTCAAGTGCAGGACATTACTCTCAGCTTGCTTAGAGTTTGATCTGTCTCGCAAACTAATCAAACTACGTCTTATGTACACAATAAGAAGAGTAGCACTAACCCTTAGGGAGAGACCACATATGAGAGGTTTTCAATTGCAGGCTTTGAAGACACCAGGCAAGCATCGTCAGCTCTTCATGAACACTCAACTCTGAATTCTTATCCTTTATCATCATGAAAGCCCTCCAAAGACTCGTCATGCGCAAAATTTCGAGAACACCAACACGTGCTAGCAAAGAGTGCAACTCCTAACAAAGAACAACCCTATCACCAACTACAACAACCCTATCACTAGCCCATCAAGCCAACAAAGTGCCACCAATGTCCCTTACACACACGCCTTCAGTGCATGCTAAAGCTTGCTACCTACGACCGTGAGTGCCATGGGACTGGCACTCATCTAGGTGGGGGGGGTAATGTTAACCCTCAAACGAACAAGGTGGAAAATCTAGAAAATCTAAAGCAAAAGACAAGGCTAAGGCAAAAGTGAAATGGAAGACAAGGCTAAGGCAAAAGTGAAATGGAAGACGAAGGCGCGCCAAAGAAGAATTTGGAAATACAAGAAGTGCAAAATAGTTCCAAATCAAGCAGAAAGACGCACAAGAAAAAGCACAAGTCAATACTTTTGTAAAAGAGCACAAGGCACACCAGGATTTATTTTAAGAGCGTCGGGTGCAAATTGTAAAGGTAGATGGGAAGTGGAAAGGAAGCTAGGAAGATAGGAGGACAATAGGAAAAAGGGCCTAGGCCATGTAAAAAAGGGGATAAGGGGATGACCTCCCAAAAGGGATTTAGGGTTTTGTATATAAAGTAGAAAAGTGAATGAGAAACTCATTCTTGTGTGTAGCCAAAAGTAGCTCTCTTCTTCTTCTTCTTGCTTGCCTGAGAGAGAGAGTGCGAGAGTGTGAGGGAGTGAGCGTGTGAGGGTGAGGGACCATGGTGGAGAAGCTCTCCACCTTCTCCTCTCTTCTTCTCTTCTCTTCTCTTCTCTTCTCTTCTCTTGCTCGTGGCAATGGAGCTTGGAGTGTGGAGGTTGAGGATGGAGCTTGCTTTGAAGCTTGGACTTGGATCGTGGAGCTACCGGAGTGCTCAGGAGAGGAGGCAACTCGATCGGGCATGGAGGTAGCTCACTATACTCATAGAGATGGATAGTGTGTCGGCTATGTGAGAGGTAGCCATTAGTGCTTGGCTTGGAATGCTTGAATAATAAGCGGTCCATGGGTCTTGACGATTGAGCTTGTGCTCACCTCTACAAGGGTGAAGGGAGATTCATGGAGAGCAATTGATGAAAGAGAAGGGTTTCAAAGAAATAGAAGATGTAGAAGAATACTCATAGAGGTGAGCTTGTCAATTTATTTCTGCATATTGAGATGATAAATCCCTTGTAGACCAACAACATGCATAAAATAGTAGCTTCCTCTCTATTGTTGAGACCACCAATCTTATGCTTCCATTGGCTCCGAAAGAGGGGTAAACTACTAGGACACCTAGTTAGAATTCTCCCAGATCACTCCTTCTTCTTCTCCCAGTTCGGAGTGTTATTTGCTGTCTGAAAACTGTGATCACACATCACGCAATTTTGCCAATCCTTCTTTTTGCATAAAATCCCCCTAGAATGGCTAAAAGCCACTTGTTTTTTTTTCATGTTATCCTATTCTAGAAGTTATCTATAGCTTTTGGATATTTACAAGAAATAATATCCAAAATTTTAAAAATAGGCTAAACTTGTCCAAAAATCTAGTATTTTTGAACCATCCACACTATGGACACTAACACTAATGACTAATATAGCATTGACTCTCTAGATCAATAAGAAAGCCGAATGACGATGTACTCTAGAGTTTTTCACATTGTGTCTGCGTAGCATCACATCACCCATTGTTATAACTTATTATTTATTTATTTTGTGACAAATAGAACAAGGGAAGGTAGGTCACACATCATGATTATTGGAGTTTCCACACATTGGTTTCTCTTCTTCTTACTTGAACCTCCATAGCTCTTACACCCTTCTTACTTCTGCTCGTGCTTCCACCTTCCACTTACCTTTTGATTGGTATCATAGCAAGAATTTGAGGAGCTTCATCTTCATTTTCTTCAACTTGGATTCAAAGCTTTAGCCCAAGGTTTCACGACAGAGCCATTGCTTCTTTTGCTTGAGGTATGCATCGAGCTCTTCCTTCTCCCAAGATGTTCCACACTTGTCAAGGCTTGTTCTAGAGACCATAAGGACCTACTTGAGCATTTTGTAGCAACCAGTAATAGTAGCAAACACATTAGCCCAAGTAGCATGATTTGCACTTGGTTTCCACCCCTCTTTCCTTGGCTATCGATAGTCTCCTACAGTTCTTGTTTGAGCTCTCCATCACTTGGCATTCATTGGTAACTTCCTTGACATTGGTACTTGCTCTTGGTGGGAATCATTTTGGAGCTCCCCAATCTCTATTATTGCTATTATATACAACCAGATCTACAATATATAGGTTTGGCACAGTTTTCCTTCAGTGTTTGGAGCTCATTTATGCTTCTAACTATGCTCATATGCTCATATATTGTTGCCCGACTACTTGGAGGATATACTAAGGTGCTTTGGAGACACATTTGAGCTTGATTGACAAAGTTTTCACTACCATAACATTGTGGACAACAAGCCCTTTATTGATAAGGTTTATGCCTCTTATATCTACTAGTCTTTCGAGTATACTACATGTCTATGATGATGTTTAGCATTGATGTATACATCCAGATATGCTTATGACAAGCTTTGGCACTTACATTTAAGCTACATTTGATGTACTTGGGTTTTGGTCCATTGCTTTGAGCTTTTGTGGTTACTCACTTAAGGGAATTGAAGCTTCATTGGATACTTATGCGACTAGATGTATCTTTGATGTACTTGGACTTCTTGAAGGATTTGATGTATATGTCTTGAGCTTTGCTTGCTCTCTTTGCATTCTAAATTTGCTTCCAGTGGGAGACACTAGTACTTACTTGGTAGAGCTTGGTTCTTTGAGACAGTGGGACTGTTGATTCATGTATATGCTCTCTTGTATGATATTGGATGCAATTACTTCTACTTGTGGATTGATTTGATTCCGTATGCTTTGGACATCAACACTTGCCTCTGCCAACGATTTGTTAGTGATGTATAGATGTATATTGGTTATGTACTATGTCATTGCTCTTTTGCTCAGTCAGTTGTGCATTTGGAAAATCTTTGTAGTTGCTCCTAAGATCTTCTATATGCATGATGTATATGCTTATGGGATGTATTGTCTATTGACACTTTGAGTTCATGATAGTCTTTGGTACCAATGGTTTATGCCTATTCACTACTAGTTGTTGCATCCATTTATCCGACTTGCTATGTAGATATTCATGGTAGTTGGAGCTTGATTTCTTGTATATTTGCCCATAGTTGGTTAGTGACATACACAACTACATTTATTACAATTATGATGTAATTACAGTTTTCAACATTCTTTTGGAGAGTAGAGAATTTGTTTTGGCACTCTTTTGATCATAGTTTGTGGATAGCAATACCCTCATTTGTTCTTGACAATCCTTTTGCACACCATTTTGGATTAGTTTTGGGATTTTTTAATTTTATTTATAACAACCCATACTCTTGCCATTTATTATGGCATTGGCAATCACTATGGTAGGTTCTCATGCATCAGCGATAGTGCTATTTTCAATATTGAAAAGTGTGATGGCAAAAACTTCAAATATTGGAAGACGCAGATATGGCAAGTCTTGGCGCAAAAAAGGTAGGTTAAGACATTGAAGTTAGAGAGAATAAAGCCCAAGATTTATGATGTAGAGGATTGGGAAGAACTTAATGAGCTATACAAGTCCACTATCATTTTGTCATTATCAAATCAAATGTATTTCAATGTCATTGACATTCAGGGTGGTGCTTATACATTATGTTGTGATCTTTATGAAAAATAGAGACATGTATCTTAGTTTTATTGGTTGAAGAGGCTTGTGGACCTTTGCATGAAGGAATGTACACCTATGTCTAATCATTTGAACGAGTTCCACTCTATTTTCAACTAGCTTGTTTCGTAGGACATCAAGTTTGAGGATAATATCAAGTCTTTGTTCTTGCTTGTCACACTACCTGAGTCATGGGACACTTTTTGTATTTCTATGAGCGCTCATCCTCTTGAGGGTGGTTTTAAATACAATGATGTAGAGAGTGTCCTACTTGATAGAAGAAGTGAATAGGAAGAACATTGATGTAGGCCACACTTTTCATGCATTGAATGTTAGAGGCAGAAATGGTGGAAATGGCAATAACAACCATGGTGAAGACTCATAGCCCAATAAGGGAAATCTCAGTCTTATGGGAAATCTTGCAATAAGCCCCACTGATGTGAGTCCTCTTTGACACATCATAATTGTGGGTAGTAGAGTCATATTAGGCCGTAGTGTCATAAAATGTACAATGGTAGGCACAATGAGAAAGGCAGATGAAGATACAGGAGATAAATGCATTGGAGTACAGCTCTAATGATTTATTCTTGTAATATCATCTCTTAATGCTATTCAATTGATCGATGCATTGTGTGCTTACTCTTCATGTTGGCTTCTAGATTCGAGGGCTTCCTTTCATGTTACCCTGCATTGCCATTGGTTTCATAGCTACCATATATTTCTAGGTTTGGTTAGACTAGGAGATGATAGTGCTTTGGATATCATTGGCATAGGTGATGTTAGATTTGCAGTTTGATATCGGTTCTCCATCTGTGCTTCATGATGTACGCCATGTCTTGGCTAGAGTTGCCAAGGTTGGCATCCTCTACCCTTTGCTTGTTTCTGGACCTATTGATCATGTATTGGTTGTGATCAATCTTTCACATGTATCTTTATGGCATTGTTGCCCCTTTGGCTCTTATGTTGCTTGTTTTTGGACTTGTTGACCATGTATTGGATGTGATCAATCTTTCATATGTATCTTTATGGCATTGTTACCCCTTTGGCTCTTGTGCATTTAGATGTTTGTGGCCCCATATCCTATCAATCATTGGGTAGCACAAAGTATTTCATTACATTCATAGATGATCTTTCACATAAGATTTGGGCCTATCCCATTAAGCAAAAATTGGTTGCTTTGTCTACGTTTCAGTGCTTCCTTGCCATGGCTTCTAGGTATAGATTGAAATGCCTATGGTCTGATAATGAGAGTGAATATGTATCTAATGCCTTTTAGCTATGTAATAAGTAGGTATTGAGCATTAGTTGATTGCCCCATACACCCCACCCCAAAATGGCATTGTAAAGGGCATGAACAGACTATTTAGAAAAGAGACCGTTAGTCTGGCAAGCTTACCGTGTCACTTTTTAGTTGAGGCAATGTAACCTGCTCGCCTATCGGCTGTCCAAGCACGTTTTTAGCGGTCTATTGAGAGATGAATCTAAGCGACGCCGCCGGGCGCTCCCATGGAATGTTACGGGGTTTTTCATCTAGGGTTTCTTGAGTTTGCCTCGCAACGGAACGTTCATGGGTGAACCCACTAGGATTGACTTGAAATTTCAGTTCCTAGGAGTCAAGGTCTCCTAATAGCATTCTAGCGTTAGGTCCTAGACATCCTACTTTGCACAGAGATACCCAATCCGAAACAGATCCATGCCACACTTACTTCAAAGAGAATGTGAAACAAAAGGGATGCGCACTCAACCTCTCTGCCCATAGGGCATAGTCCCATTCCGGTCCCCTAAACCAGCATGAATCGGGTTTTAACCTAACATAGGGCATAGTTCCATTCCGGTCCCCTAAACCAGCATGAATCGGGTTCTAACCTAACAATACCTAAAGGTCTAAAACCTTGTGAGAAGCCTCCCAGTTCTCTGGGACTACCTTGCCGTAGGATAGACCTATTGGGGGTTCCGTCCACCTGCTTCCCTCAGTAGGCATTCTTTAGTTATCTAGTTAGGTCCTATCACATTTATGCATGACATTTAAAATCAACTTCCTTAATTACAACTTTTAAGGAACATGGTTCATTCACGTAATTTATGGCACAAACATGAATACAGAGCAAGCAATCCTTTTGACGAACAAGTTTCTTAATTTATTATCCAGTTAATCTTTATCTCCTACCCATATAGGAGAAATTATGTATCCCTTTTGTCCAACAGAAGTACTCGATTCAAATCACATGGCACCATAATTTCCATCCATTATCTAGAATAGGATCTTCCAATGCTATAGATGTTGGGCTCACTATAGTCTTCACCTCCGTTCCGGACTAGGCAAGGGGTGTCCAAAGCTCTACTTGACCCCAAGCGGCCTATGAGTGAAACACAATTTCCATGGTTGGCCTTTTCACCACTAAAACTTTGGCCCGTGAATCGAGTAGTGCCCTCTCAACGTAATCCACGGTGCGAACTTGGAGATGATCCACTAGTGCAAAATATCCTTCCTTAATTAATCCATTTAAGAATCAAGCACGAAAAAGGCATTCAGCCCTAATATCATTGTCCAAGAAAACATTCCTTTATTCCTATGGCAACTTGTCATCACAGATCCCTGCCATGCATTTATCATCAAGCACAAGCAGTTGGAATAATCATCCAAATCACATCCCAACAATCAATTTAATGCAAAAAGCATTTAAGATGATGCTAGATCAGTCAACAAAACAATTATATCATTTTCCAACATTGCAGGAATAGTCATGATAACCTTCCATCACATATTTGCTCTCCCCCTTGGGATCAATAGCAGTTCTATGTAAGATTTACTTAACACACCCTTCTTTCGACTAAGGCATATGTTAAGGTTTCAAACATTGTACAAGACCTAAGTTCTATTAATCTCTTACATTGATCGATAATCCAGCCTTCTTCAATAAGTACAAAAGTAGCGGTCTTTCCTTTGACTTAGGGTTTCCTAATTCCTTGAGCTCATCATTTTCCCTAGAGTTGTTGTTGCATCTAGCCCAACCCCGAATAGGATTGATAACATAGTCGCTATTTGACGAATCTCAAGGCATCTTAGTCTTAGTCCTTATGGTCGTTGTTTGTGTTAACTACGCACATCATCAAGATCCCAATGAACTAATAGATTCGAGATTGAATTTTCCTTAGGCTAGATTACTTATTATGCAATCTGTCAAGCGTGCAAACTAGGCCATACTTTCAGTGTGGAAAAATATCCATCTATTATTTTCCCGAAAAGGAGAGTCAACAATACCTTGGAATGCTATTATGCTATGTGCAAGGTTGTCGCATAGCATCTAGATACAATTAACTTCTCTTGATACCCGCACTTTGCAACTCTATCTTTTGAATGTATGAGATAAAACCTATCCCTTTCCATGACTATTCTCATGCAGCATCTAATATACTTCATGCAGGAATCGAAACAAGCATCTATTAATTTGGAAATACATTACTTACGGCTAGTATCGCAGTTGGATTGGCAGTGATGCCCTTGCCTGAGGCTTCGTTGTTCGTTGGGGGATTGCCATCTGCGTGCGAAAATTTCCGCTTGGGTTCCATCCCCAATCTTCTTCTCTTTTATGCGTGCTTCGCACAAGACTTCCGTGCCTTGTACTCAATTAATGAGGGTCACTTGGGGAGCGAAATGAGCTTGCGATTAAAGGATAATCTCAGAAAACAAGGTATGGGTTTGCGGGAAATTGGAGAAGAAAGGATATGTGTCGATACCCTCTAAGGAGGGGAAGAGAAGGAGAATCTTCTTGGGAGGTTTTCTCTCTTGCTCTCTTGCTCTTTGTCACTCCCTCTCTCCCTCTCTCTCTTTCTCTCTCTCCCTCTCTCTCTTTCTCTCTCTCTCTCCCTCTCATACTCTCTCTCCCTCTTCTTCTTCTTCTTCTTCTTCTTCTTCTCCCTCTCTCTCTCTCTCTCTCTCTCTCTCTCTCTCTCTCTCTCTCTCTCTCTCTCTCTCTCTCTCTCTCTCTCTCTCTCTCTCTCTCTCTCTCTCTCTCTCTCTCTCTCTCTCTCTCTCTCTCTCTCTCTCTCTCGACAACAAAAAGGGGGGGGGCAAGAGGTGGTATCCCTGTTTGCTTAAGGGGGGGGGGGGGTTATATATGTGTTGGGGGTGTATAATTGGGGGAAGGAAGTGGAGTGGTGGTGGTTTTTCCCCACCCACCACTTGTCATTGTGGCCTCCCTCCTCCATCATTGTCATTAAAGTGTCCTTCCTCCCCACCTCCGCATCATCGATGTCCCCCTTCCCCTTGCCACCCGTTCGGCAGCGGCAAGGGGGAAAAATGAAAAAAAAAATATGTTATTTTCAGTAAAAAGGGGGGGTTTATAATGAGCGGAACATTACAGGAATTTAGTAGTGCCATGCATCTCATTAATAGATCCCAGTGCATTGGTTTTGGGGATAAAGTTGCAGAGGAGGTATGTTGTGGGAAACCTCTCTTGTATGCACACTTGTGAGTCTTTGGATGTAAGGCTTTCTGCCATATTTCCAAAGACAAGTGCAATAAATTGCATTTGAGGTCTATTAAATGTAACTACCTTGGATATGGGCATGCAAATGAGATGGGCTATCATCTTTGGGATCTCTAGGCTTAGAAGGTTATCCATAGCCATGATATTATCTTCCATGAGGATAAGATGCATATGAGATCAAAGAAAGTGATTGAGATATGCAACACAATCTTTCAGGAGGAAGAGCCTCCTCTCACAGTATAGGTGGCCCCAGTGAGGCAACATGCTGCAATTGTTTATATGCACTAGCCAAAGATCCGCATGATGTGTATGATCATGGTATTCAACAAAAAGGACAAGCCATACATGCCCCACAACTAGTCTTGAGGTGCTCTACCAAAGCTTTCTATCCTCCTGATCAATGCACCCCCTTTATAGATCATGTCATGGGTGACACACTCTATTGAGCCACTTATTTATGAGGAGGCTATGCACATAGGTGATTCTTATTCATGGGAGAGGGCTATGCAGTCTAAGTTTGAATCACTACAAAAAATCGTACATGGTACTTAGTTTCCTTGCCTAATGGAAAATGTGCATTGCCATGCAAATGGCTATACAAGTTAAAGAGTACCCCTCATCACCTTAAGCCAACATATAAGGCTAGATTGATCACAAAGGGTTTTAAGAAAGAGCATGGTGTTGACTTTGATGAAGAGTTTTCTCCTATAATTAAAATGACTATCCTATGCTTGGTCTTAGCCTTGGTTTCTCAATTCGATTTGGATCTCTATCAGATGGGTATTAAGATGGCTTTCTTATATAGGGACCTGCATGATGAGATTTATATATAATAGCCTAAGGGATTTATGGAGAAAGGCAGAGAACACATAGTGTGCAAATTGAAGAAGAGTATTTATGGACTTAAGCAAGCACCTAGGGAGTGGTACGATTAGTTTGATGCTTTTATGCATTCACAAGGGTATTCCTGCAAAGATGTGGATCCGTGTCTATATATGAAGAAGGCTCGTGATGGTAGACTTATTATCTTGGTGCTTTATGTTGATGATATACTTATAGCTGGGAGTGCTTATGCTAAGCTAGATACCTTAAAGGCTTAGCTCAAGAAGAGCTTTAAGATGAAGGACGAGAGGCCTCACACATGCTTGGTATGCACATTACACATGCAATCACTCTAAGGGACTTCTCTACTTGAGTCTTGAGCGATTTTATATGTAGGATGGTAAGTCTATTGGTTGTCATTTACCTTCTCATATGAAGGTTATCCAAGCCAATTGTCCATATTTAGATGATGAGAGGATTGATATGGACAAGGTTTCATATGCATTCATCGTTGGCAGTTTGATATATACCATGATAGCCATTCATCTTTACATAGCATTTGCAGTGGGAGTTGTGGCTTGTTATATGGCTATACCTATCAAGATACATTAAGAGACCATGAAGGGTATCATGTAATACCTTAAAGGTACATTAAATATGTGCATTTTCTATGGTAGACAAGATACATGAGTTGTGATTTATAGTGACTCTGATTATGCAGGATATGGAGATAGTAGGAAGTCTACCTTTGGGTATGTCTTTATCTATGCTAGAGGTCCTATCTCTTGGATGTTTAGGGTGTAGAAATGAATGGCCTTGTCTACTATCAAGGCTAAGTACATTTCAGCCACCACCATAGAGGCTTGTAAAGAGACCTTATGGTTAGGCCATTTGGTTGCATATATTGGTATGACTACGACTCTTACACTACATTCAGATTCGATGAATGCCATTTAGTTTGGCTTGTAATTCAGTTTTTCATGCAAGAAAAAAGCACATTGAGGTATGCTATTTCTTCATTAGGGAGGCGATAGAGGAAAAGTCCATTGAGCTTCTCAATATCTCTATAGATACGAGTCCTGCAAATTTACTCCCTAAAAGTCTCAAGTGGAATGATATGCCTTTCTTAAGAGGTTGGTGGGCATAGGATGAGATGACGTCTTTCCTCATCCTATTGTACTCTATGTACATATTCTACTTTTCTCTTTGTTGGGGATAAAGGACCTATGCTTAACCACTAGTGTATTAGTTACATTGACAATACCCACACACCTGTACACTGCATGTGGCAGGCACCCATCATTGTCACTTCATTCTTTATTCTTTCAATGACATTTTGAAGGCTGGTCACATAGATTGTGACTATCGGAGTTTCCACATCTTAGGTCTCTTGCTCCTTCCACCATAGCTCTTAATTCCACTTAGGGCTCACGACCTTCAACTAGCATCAAAGAGATGAGATCGAGGAGCTCTTCCCTTTAGTTTTCTTCAGCATGTGAATACCTGCAGCAGCTCAAGATTTGTGGTAGCCATGGCCCCTTCCATTTTAGGTGAGCATTGACCTTCATTGCTTCAAGGCTTGTTTGTGCCTTCTCCAAGACCTTCCTTGGGTTTCTTGGGTCTTATCTAATGATCCATTAAGGCTAGTAGTAGTAGCCAAACTAGTAGGAACAACTAGCATGATTTGCGCATGGCTGTTCTACTCTCTCTACTATTTCATTCCACCTCATTCCAGCTTGTGGCATTGCTCCCATCGACACTTTGCAATCCTTGTGGACTCTCCCCTAGCATTTGTCTTGTGCTTTTGAGCTCCATCCTCTTTGCTATCTACTATATACAATAGAGTACCTATTGTCATACAAGTTTGAGAGGATTTATTTCAATGTTTGAAGCTCATACATGCTCCTTAATATGCCCGTATGCACATGTATCAATGTCGGATACTTGGGGGATGATATGGCATTGATGTGAGATGCTATTGAATTGATTTGAGTACACATTTGTCTTAGTTTTCTCAGAGATTTTATTGCTTTAATAATAGGGTTGAATGTCATTCTCACCCAGGAAAAGTATACGCCTATTTGTCATTGGATGCTTCCCGAGTACTTTGGATGCTACAATGGGCTATATAATTGCTCTTACATGCTTGGTTGTGCTCATAACATGTTATTGAGCTGAGATTGGAGCTTGGATTTATTGGCATTCACTATCATTCTTTGTTATGGATGGTACTTGGATGCCATAGTAAGAGCTTTGTCGACTACTTTGGTTCCATGCTTCTGGATGTTTGTCATATGGATATTGGATGTCTAGATGCCACACACATGATGTGTTGAGCTTCTTATGATTATTTGGCATTCGACTTTTGTTCTAGTGGGAGCTGCTACTTGATACTTGGATATGCATTCTTTATGAGGGCAATAACTTGTACTTGGTTGTTTCTTGATTGTAGTTTGTAGACAGTGGTTTTGGGGCTGATTTGTAAGAAATTACAATAGCTTGTTTTTCCCTTCTATGCACTTGCTTGGTCTCATTATGGCCGGTGGTTCTCATGACAGTGCTATCTTCAATATTGAGAAACTTGATGGGACCAAATACAACTACTTGAAGACATAGATATAGTAGGTTTCAGTGTAGAAATTGCAGGTTAGACCACTAAAAAATGAGGGTGCCAAACTTGAAAACATTAAGGCTAAGGATTGGGTTGAACTGGATGATCTATGCAAGTCCACAAATATTTTTTCACTCTCTAAGCATGTTCACTACAATGTTGTGATTGATAATCAAATTGCATATGAGCTTTGGACACATATTAAGAATCTTTGTGACAAGTAGAGTCCTGCATCTATGCACATTTGAATGAGTTTCATTCCATCATCAGCCATCTAGCTTTGCAAGAGATTGAGTTCAAGGATCCTTTGCATCCTTTATTTTTGCTTAGTACTCTACTTGAGTCATGGGGCACTTTTTGTACAACTCTATGTTCTAAAACTTCAAAGGATGGGCTGACATTATAGGATGTTGAGATTGCCCTCTTGACAAAAGAGGTGAATGGAAAGAATGTGGATGCTTCCAGTATGTCACATATATTGAGTATAAGAGGCTAGCAGAACAGAAATGACCATGCTAGAGACTCTCAAAGGTCTTAGTTTAGGACACATGGATAGTCTTGTAGTAACTCTTGTGGCCATAAGTCCATTCTTACTTGTCATTATTGTGAGATAGCCTACCATATTTATCCATTGTGCCATAAAATGTAGGAAGACAAGTGCAAGGAAAAGGGAAATGGTAAAATGTAGGAAAAGAATGATGATCGCAATATTGTGCCTAACAAGTCTAGCGTTAAGATAGAGGAGATTAATGTGGTATAGCCTAATGTGTTTGATGATCTCATATTTGCAACCTTTTCCTTAGATGACTCACTACTGACAGATGCTTTGTTAGTATATAGTCAGTGTTGGTTTGATAGATTCAGGGGCTTCCTTTCATGTGACCCCTCATAGAGAGTGGTTTCACTCTTATCCCAGTATGATTGGATCTTTCCATTTGGGTGACTAGCATTAGAGATAGTTCAGGCAGCATATTCACTCTTCATGATGTACGTCATGTATCAGCTCTCATGAAGAGCCTTATCTCTACTGAAAGCTTGGGTAATGCAGGTTATTTTGTATCTTTTGGTGATTCCTCATGGAAGATTACCCATGAGAATCTTGTTATTGCATGTGGTACTAAGTTTAGTATCCTCTATTCCTTACTTGTATTTGGGTCAGTTGACCATGTTTTTGGCTGTGGTTGCAATTCCACATATATATCTTTAGCATCATCACCTTGGGCACATGTCTTTAAAAGGAATGAAAAAGCTTACCAGTTTGCAGTATCTTTCACCCCTAGACTATAAGTGTTTGGAATCTTGTGATCATTGTTTATATGGTAGGCAAACTTGTAGTACGCATAAAAAGTTTAGCATGAAGCACATGGGTGAGCCCTTGGCTCTTGTCCATTTGGATGTATGTGGTCCCATGCCCTGTCCATCACTAGGTGGTGTGAAGTACTTTTTGTCACCTTCATTGGTGATTACTCACATAAGGTTTGGGCTTGCACTATTAAGTAGAAATCAGATGTCTTGTCTACCTTTCCACATTGACTTGCTCTTGTTGAGAACTAGTCTGGATATAAGCTAAAATATCTAAGGTTAGATAATGGGGGGTGAGTATGTCTCGAAAGATTTTGAGAAGTTTTATGATGAGAGCGGGGTATTAAGCATCAGTTGACTTCCCCCTATACCCCTCCCCAAAATGGTATTGCCAAATGCATGAATAGGATGATTCACAAGATATTCCATAGTATGCTTAGCTAGACAAGCTTACTGTAGTACTTTTGGGTTGAGGAAATTACTATTGCATACACTTGATTAATAGGTCTCCTTGCATTGCAATTGCTTGTTAGGTTGCAGAGGAGGTATGGATTGGGAAACCTCCATTATATGCTCATGTGTGCATCTTTGGTTGTAAGGCATTCTACCATGTTCCTAAGAACAGGTGCAATAAGCTCGATCCTAAGTTGTGAAATACATATTTATTGGTTATGCGGATGCAGGTGAGATGGGTTATCACTTATGGGATCCATAGGCTCAAAGGGTTATCCACAACGATGATGTAGTTTTCCATGAGAAAAATATGCATAAGCAACTTGAGTAGGTAGTTGAGGTATGCATGGTGATCTTTCAGGAGGAGCCTCCTACTCCCATATAGTAGCTAGATAGCCTACAACAATTGATACTCTCATGACCCAAGATTTGCTTGCTGTGTATGATCAGTCTATTTTAAGATACTCTACTAGAGCCAAAGTGCCTTGCGCCGTCCATGGATTATGTTATGGCAACATATGCAAGTGAGCCTCTCTCTTATGATGAGGCCATGCACAAAAATGATAATCACTCATGGGAGAAGGCTATGTAGTCAGAGTTTGACCTCTTATAGAAAAACCATATGTGGGATTTGGTTCCTTTGCCTAGTGGCAAGAAGGCATTACTGTGCAAGTGGGTATACAAGTTGAAAAGTATCATTGGATGCCCTAAGGCCACTTAGAAGGCTAGATTGGTAGCTAAGGGTTTCAAGCAGGAACATGGTATTGACTTCAATGAATTCTTTTCTTTTATGGTCAAAATGAAGACTCTAGGCTTGGTAACTATCATTGATTTCTTGACCTTTATTAGATGGATATAAAGACATATTTTTTACATGGGAATATGCAACAGCCTAAGGGCTTTAAGAAAAAAGGCACGGAACACCTAGTGTACAAGTTGAGAAAGAGCCTTTATGGCCTTAAGTAGGACCTTCGGAATGGTACCACAAGTTTGATGCTTTTATGCATTCACAAGGATATAGCCATAGTACTTTGGATCCATGTTTATACATGAAGATGTCTCGTAGTCTTACAATTTTGGTATTCTATGTGGATGATATGCTTATTGTTGAGAGAGCTCATGATGAGCTGGATGCCTTGAAAACTCAGTTCAAGAAGAGCTTTGAGATGAAGGACATGGGACAAGCCTCGCATATTCTTGGGATGGGCATCACACATGATTTCTCTCACAAGATCCTTTATCTATCACACTGAAGAAGTATATCTAAAAAGTCCTTGAGAAGTTCCATACGCAGGATGGTAAGCATATTGGCTATCCTCTACCTCTCACATAAAGGTTAGTCAAGCTGATTGTCCATAGTCAGATGAGCAAAATTTTGAGATGATCAAGATCCCTTACGCATCCATGATGGGCAGTTTGATATATATGTTGTGATAGGCACTCGTATTGATATCGCATTTGCAATGGGAGTTGTGGTATGCTATATGGCTACAGCTAGTAGATGGCATTAGGATGCCATGAAGGGTATCATGAGATACTTGAAGGGCACAACAAATATGTGCATATGTTACGATGGCCAAGATACAAGAGTCATGGGTGGGGTACATTAACTCTAATTATGCATGACATACAGACAGTAGGAAGTCCAACTCCAAGATACAAGAGTCATGGGGTACACTAACTCTGATTATGCATGACATATAGACAGTAGGAAGTTTTTGACTCTAGCTACGTCTTTATCTTTGCAAGAGGTGTTGTTTCTTGGATATCTAGGGTGCAGAAATGCATGGCCCTCTCTACTACCAAGGCCGAGTATATTGCAGACACTGAGGCTTGTAATAAGGAAGTTATCTGGTTAGGCTATTTGGTGGTAGACCTTGGTATTAGTGATGTGGTCCCTACATTGCATTGAGATTCTATGAGTGCTATTCAGTTGGCTAAGAATCTGGTCTTCCATGCAAAGACAAAGCACATTGAGTGGGAGGTTGTTGGGGATAAAGGCACATGTGCTTAGCCACATATGTATTAGTTACACTGATAGTACCCGCACACCTGTACATTGCAGGTGGTGGATGACCATCATTGTCATTCTTTTAGTGACATTTGAATAAGGGAAGGCTGGTCACACATTGTGTCTGTCGAAGTTCCCACATCTTGTGTCTCTTGTTGTCCCTCTCTTGCTCCTTCCACCATTGCTTTTGCTTCCATTCAAGGCTCACTTCCTTCACTCTTTTTTGTTTACTCCTTCATTGAGGCACATTCGCCTTTTAGTGGAAGGTTGTTGGGGGTTAAAGGTTGCTTGTGCCTAACTACTTATATTTATTATATATAGACCTACACACTTATACACTGCAAGTGGTGGGCACCCATCATTGTCACTTTATTTTTTATTCTTTTAGTATTAAATAAAATAAGGGAAGATAGGTCACATATTGTGACTATTGTAGTTCCCACACACTAGTCTCTTCTTCTTTCTTGAACCTCCATAGGTCTTGCACCTTTATTGCTTTTGCTCATGCTTTCACCTTCCACTCATCTTTTAGGTACAATAGTAATAGTCTACTACAATAGTATAGGCATATCACACTTTCCCTCAAGCTTATTAAGAGCTTGCATGTAGTGGTGATCAACCGATGAGACCCATGGACTGCTTATTGCTTCAAGTGTTCCAAGCCAAGCACTAATGGCTACCTCTCACATAGCCGACATGCCATCCATCTCTACGGGTATATCGAGCTTACCTCCATGCCTGATTGAGTTACCTCCTCTCCCGAGCACTCGCGTAGCTCCACGATCCAAGTGCAAGCTTCAAGTGAGCTCCATCCTCAAGCTCCCTGCTCCAAGCTCCATTGCTGCGAGCAAGACAAGAGAAGAGAATAGAAGAGAAGAAGAGAGGAGAAGATGGAGAGCTTCTCCTCCCCAGTCCCTCACCTTCACACACTCACTCCCTTGCACTCTCACACTCCCTCTCTCAAGCACAAGCTCAAGTAAGAAAGAACAAGAAGAAGAAGGGGAGGAGGAGGAGAGCCACTTTTGGCCACACACAAGAATGAGCTTCTCATTCACTTTTCAACTTTATATACAAAACCATAAATCCCTTTTGGGTGGTCATCCCCTTATCCTCTTTTTTACATGGCCGGTTGTGGCCTAGGCCCTTTGTCCCATTGTCCTTCTATCTTCCTAGCTTCCTTCCTACTACCCACCCACCTTTACAAATTGCATGGGTAAGAGCCTGACACTCTTAAAATAAATCATGGTGCACCTTGCATTTTTTTACAAAAGTATAGACTCGCGCTTTTTCTCGTGCACCTTTTTCCTTGATTTAGGACTTTTCTGCACTTCTTCTGTTTCTAGAATCTTCTTGGTGCGCCTTCGTCTTCTATTTCACTTTTGCCTTGGCCTTGTCTTCTGCTTTAGATTTTTCAACTTTTCCACCTTGTTCATTTGAGGGTTAACATTACCCCCTTCCTAGATGAGTGCCAATCACATAGCACTCACCGTCGTAGGTAGCAGGCTTTAGCATGCACCGAAGATGTAGTGGCAAGGATGTCTATGGTTGCCTTGGAGGATTTCTAGTAGTGGGGCGGATTAAGGTCGTGGGGGTCACATTGTTGGCATGGGTGGCTGGTGGTAGGGTGGTTGGAGTTGGGGGTAGGGCTGTTCGTTGTTGGAAATTGTGCTGGGGACTGGCACAGGTGGTGGTTTGTGGGGATTCTGCACAGGCTGATTGTTTGGTGGGCTTGCATGATGGAAACGGTCAAGAGGTCAGAATTGACTGATGATGAAGAGCTGACGATGCATTTGATGGAGTCTTTAGTACCTATGATTGAGAACCTCGCATATGTGGTCTCTCCTTGGGGATAGTGCTAGTCTTCTTATCATGCACAAAACATAGATGGATGAGTCTGGGAGATAGGTCGAACTCTAAGGGAGCTGAGAGTAATGTCCTGTACATGAGGACCCAAACTGTGTATAGAGTGTGGATTAGATAGTATGTGAGTGCCCATGCATACTTAGATATTACGCAGTTAGAAGATTGTTGGTATGGTGCCTCATAGCAATATGTGGAGGAAGCAAGGGTTCAGTGAGGTAGAAAAAGTTGTCAATGGTGAGGGGAAGTACACAAGAAGGTGCATGAGATATCATTTGTGTTGTGACAACACAATGTAGCACGGTCGAGTTCAGCAACACCTTAATTTTGATAGCGAGTAGCTACTTGTATTGCTTGATGAGTACGGTGTACTTTCCATGGCTTTTTGTGCGTTTCTTACCACGATTGATTGCAATGGTATTAAGGCGGAGTGCAAAAAGGAATCTTGCAAATGGGTCAAGGTGACAGGTCTAACCATAGGCAAGACAAGCTCCCTAGGTATGTCCTGCCCTTGATGTGCCCTAAACAATTGTAGGGGATGTGTAGAAGGCTAGGGGACTAGGGATGGAGCCAACCGACCAAGGTCACTGGGCATACCTAATTTGAGGACCCCTAGGTGTCGTGCTGTGATTGCGAGTGCTTTTTTTCTTTCTTTCTTTCTTTCTTTTCTTTTTGTTTGTTTTTTTATTTTTCTTTTTCTGTTTCTTTCTTTAAAAAAAAAAATCTTTCTCTTTTTTTCTTTCCTTAAAAAAAAAAAAGAATAACATGAGTCAACCATTGCAATACGTTGAGGCTATCAGCCTTTCAATTGGATTGGGAAATGTCGATATTCAAAGGCTATGAAACTAGATATTACAGCAATGATTGTGTCCTAGCCTCATTGCTAGAGGAGCAGTTGTTGAGATGGGGAGATACACTGGAGATTTTGCAAAACCTCTTCGTAATACGCGATGTTGGTACAATTGAGGTAACAGCTGCCGTGAGTGCTAGGTGTAGAGTTTGACCCAGAAAGAGAGAGTGGCCACTGATCATGCTTTGGGCCATGCGATGTGGGTGATTGGTAAGGGTGATTTTCGCTTTTGGTAGTGTGGCTTTGTCATGGCTCTTTGTGAGGTTGGTGGTCTTGTGGTGACTTGGGCATTCAACACTCTCATACAAAGACTTGTGTCGTTCTACATCCACTTGACACTTCGTGAGAGTATATCTAAGTCACATGCATCAATTATAATGAATAGATGCAACACAAAAAGATATTACTTTATCAAAATCCTATGGTACTGAATGCGATGCATATCATCAGTGCTTGTTAAAGACGTGATATGTATTAGTTATAGGTAAGGGAGGTTTGTACAGTTGGAGAGCCTGCCCCTTTAACCACTCGAGGACAAAAAGTTATGGCAAGATGGCCTTTGTTAAGCAGCTTATACAACATAGGGGCTATTCTATTTGTATGAGGCGGGGTGAGTTCAGGTGGTCAAGCGACTGGGGTTGTGCTAGTGAGGGGCTCCCATCAGGCCGGGCAGGGAAGATATCGGCTAGGACCCGAATGGTGTAATCCCTGGCCGCAGCTATTTCAATAATGCTTTTAAATAATTCATCAAATTCCCTCTTGTTTCTAGTCGCGTTCTCCTCTTTCGAGCACCTGGTGCCCGAGCATCTGGTGAGGGCGTGCACGGCTAGTGTCGCTACACCCCAGGTGCTCCCTTGAGCCTTCGTCCTCTTGGCTTGGGGAGTTTTTGGCCTGCATCTTGGGCAGTGTTGCTTGGGGCCTCTTGCGCGTACCTCTTTAGAGTAGGCATGTAGCGTTCTGGTGGAGGTACTAGTGCCTTATGCTCCCTCCGACGGCGAAGAGCTTCCTTTCGGGCCAGTTGCACTATGTGCTCCATGATAGCTACTGTGGGAGAACTTGCAAAATTTGAACCAAGGGTTAGGCCCTAAGGCAGGATAGAATTATTCGTGTGAAAGGGATTAAACAGTGGATTATCAAGCACATATGATGAGGGGTGCGGTGAGGCATACAGTGTTTATTGTAGAGGGATGGCCCCCGTGATGATGTTCGTCCTGCTTGGACTGCGGGGCATATTCCAACCAGTAGAAAAATAGATCTTTGCTCACACTAAGTTGCACGAGCTGGTTGTGATAGAATGGGGTAGGGCTTGTCCCTGGAAGGATAGATCAAAAATAGGGGGAAAGCTTGTACAAAGGGACGACACCCCATCTACACCCTCAAATGTGTTGGTCAAGGTTTCCCATGGTGGCAATGAGGGTTGCATACCTTCCACGTGGAGGTAGAAACAGTCACACAACTTCTAGACGTGTGGTGAGAGGACCTGAGGAGCTCAGCCTGTCAAACCCAAACTTTTCTCTCTGTGCTTGACTATCATTGCTTGTGTGTGAGCTCACTTGGGTATTATTTATTCATAGTCACAAAAAAGATTGTTCATTTATGTACAATTTATACATCCATGTTGCTTCGCAAGGATAAAAACCAGTTGTAAAACTCAGGATTATACTGGAGTGTGGCACATGCATCCGATACTCGTGGCAGCTTACTCAATAACAATAGATATTTTGCAACATCTAGTAGCATGGTACCTTGTCTAAGCCTACTCGCAACATGTGGCTCCTCCTCAGTGAGAACCTTATCAATTAGAGAGTTTTCTTGGCTAGTTTTGGCTAGTCTATACCTGGAATGGCAGTTAACACTCGAAAGGAAGTTGGTGCCACATATAGGTTGGGTCTCCTTGAGAATGCCATTTGGCCAATCTCTCCTCTGAGACTGTCATAATCTGGGCTCCCTGTTTGGCCATTGTAATGCGGTTTTCAACCAACATTTTTCGAATTGACTTTGACCCTCTGATTGTCGCTTTAGTTGCTCTATCTCTAAGAGATTTGGTTGGCGAAGCATATCATTGAATGTCATAGTTAAGCATAGTTCGTTGGCTTCCTCATTAGAGATGAGTTGCATGCGGTTATGTAGGAGCTTGTCATAGTGCTCATCAAGATATTCTCACTCTTCCCAAGATAGAGGAAATGGCAACTATTCCTCAAGCTGCTCCTTAAGGAATGCACCTACGTCTGCAAAGACGTAGACACGTGCGAATACTTTGAGCTTAGCATCCAACTCAGTTAAGCATTCTGTGACACTTCTATGTTCAATGAGGGCTTGCTCGGTTGCTATCTCATGCAAGGTTCTGGGAGTTTCCCTAGGGTTTAGCATAGCTGGGGGCTCAAGCCTAGATGAACAAGATTGGTCAATGCTAGGGCCCTTGGGGTTTCCATGTTTCTCCTGAGGTCTTGTTGGTATTGTGTCATGGTTCTCCTTGGATGTGACCGGTATAGTCTTATCACCCTATTGTGACAATGTTGTGTCCACTCTTAATTGGTCAATGCGAGTTCTGTTGTCAGTGGATTGAGTGTTGCAAGCAACCATTGATGGTAATGGTTGCTTTGACTCCTCGGAACACATGAAAGCTTCTGAGGTTTCACCGCCGCTAGGAGAGATGTCAATGGGCTCATTGGTGGATGGACTTGACGTTTTATTCCTCGGCTCTTCAGTGCTTATGGTCTCTCGATCTTCTTGGCGTCTGCCACCACTTGCAACTATCATTGTTGTTTTCGTTGTTTCCTCCCCTTTCTCTTAGGAAATTGAGGTGTATCCCTTGAAGAATTGGGACCCTAAACTAAGTCAGCCCCACAGATGTGCCTAGTTGGGCATCAGCATTCTCTTTCTCTAGTGTGTTCTTATGGGACCTAGCCACGACCTTGTGGATAGCCTTGCTAGGTTGATTGGTCAGATGCACCATCTCCTTGGCCACATCTTTGAGAGGTTTCTCCTCAAGCCTAGGCTTTAGATGCTTTGGCAATGCCAAGGGTATCAAGAATGTTGGTTGTGACACCTCTTCCATAGGTGAATTGCTAAGGACACGTTCCATAAGAGGTGTCGACATGGTCAATGGCTGTGACTATTATGATTCCTGATTGGAAGTAGTAGTGGCTAGTTCAGTGGACTGACTGCTATTGGTGGATTGCAGTGCCAAGTCCGTGAGCAGATCAGAAGTGGCCATGTCTTGTGTTGCCCTTTGCGCATTCACTTGTGCAGATCGAGCATCAGTTGAGCTAGTCACAATGGATTTCATAGGCATATCCTTAGGCTAAGGACTAAGGGTGGTGTCATGTCCCACCTCTTGGACATTTGGAAGCTTAGATGGTGATAGAGATTGGGATTAAGCATCTGCACTTGACAACTGCTATTGTGCTTCCTATGTGCATTTAGGGAAAGAGGGTGTAGGAGATTTGGGACTCTTAGGTGGTCTTGACATTGGCATGAAGATTTCCTTGCGGCTATTAGGCGATTCTGCCATTTGCTTTGTTGAACAATCAGCCTTATCATGAGCAACATTGTGCCTATGACGCTCATTGTCCTCTTGGAAATTCAAAGGCTCGTTGGCAACTAATGGTTTTTGTGCACACTCAACACTTATATCTGATGTTCGCTTATTAAGCACACTAGGCTGAGGATCTACCTTTCGAATAGTCATGCTTAGTTTCTTGCCTTGAGACTTGGATTTTTGTTTAGATTTCCTCACGTGCTTCTTTGCTTTTGATGCAATCCGACCTTCAGTGAATATAGAAGGTTTAGTAGGGGGTTTTGGTATACAAATCCATCGGTTACCTGCGTAATACCCTTGAGCATGTAGCAATGCTTTGGATATCCATCTCGATGTTGTGTTGGCTCTCCATCGATACCTTTGTCTATAAGGCTTGGGCTTCTTTTGGGGTCTTCTACGATGTAAGTCAAAAGCCCATCCTTGGCATTGTCTCCTGACCTTCTTGTTTCAAGCATGGCCTTGCTCACTAGTTCTCGTTGTTCAACCTGTGCTTGTATCAACTCTTTCAATAGGTCCTTGCTCTCATTACTAGGCTTGCCTGGTATGTCAAAGTGTTCCTTATCTTTCCCTCGAGGCTTGATGAGGTCGCCCTTACTAAAGATTGTGATTATCCTCACACCTGGCAGTGTCAAGTGCATCCTCTGTGCTACATAATCAGCCTCACACTTTGTCGCCCTTTTGAAGGGTCTTCCTAGGAGGGTTTCTTTTCCACAATTAGCACTATTTGGAGGAACATGGAAGAGGATAGGCAAGCTTTTTGTTTCAAACAGTTACAAGGAATTTGCACTTTCCTATAAGTGCTTGTGAGTGTCCCCCATAAGGACTAAGAGTTGCATTAGTCGGTGTGAGCTTTGGTTGGCCTAGTAGGGTCCATGCGTCATAGGTTAAGATATTAAAATCAGCTCCTTCATCAATGAGAGTATCGACAGTGTGCTCTCTCTTCGCAGTGCGTTTGACCCTAAGATAAACAAGTGGTACTATGTTTTCATCTTCCGAGTCTTGACTTATAATTTTAAGCCTTCTGACAAATGCCCTTGAGTCCCCAACTACATGATGCCTTAGATCGTTTGTGTAGTGCTATTCAAGGTGCATCTATGATCAGGACTGTCATATCTAGTCATCCTCACAGTTGTAGCTTGATGTTATTTCTCTTCGCTTTGACTAGATGCAATCCGAATGCAACACATACGTGTTTTTGCAGTGTGGCCTTTTTTCCCTTGCTGGCTAGATTGGCCCATTGAGGTTCTAGGGTCTCTATTTGTCTTTGTTCGGGTATGGGCTTTTGGTTGCTCTTTTGCAAGTGAGAATCCATGCTTGTGTAGAGCCATTACTACACTAGGATCTAATTTGGAGAACCTGTCATGGCGTGCATTTTCTCTCCAATCTACTTGGGGGAGGTGCGGAGGGGGCCCATAGGGCCGTTACGCTAAATACCATATGCAATTTGAAGGACCTTTCGTAGCCAAATTTTGAACTACTTGCTCTAGATTTCAGCCCAATGATAGATCTATGATGTGCTTTTGGCTTTATGTGGTCTCTAAGTCAATTTTAAGGTCTACAAGTTAAAAATTTAACCAAATCCAAATTTGATCCAATAAGTCTGAATTGCAGGGGGGGACGAATGCCCGATTTGGTCCGTCTGAGGGTCGAGGGCCAAGTTAGGTGGGCTGAATGCAAACAGTCCGAAGGGTGAATTCGGCCAGTTCGAGGGCCGAGTGGGCCGAGTGGTGGGTGTCCAAGTCGAGTGGGCGGAGGGCCGAATACGAGACAATAGGTCGAGGGACAAAAACAAGACGGCAAGCCGAGGGCTGATTCAGGGACTCGGCCCAGAATTGCCGTCACTTGGACGGAAATTGGGCCGAGTGCAATGCGTTTTTCGTCGGACTCCATAGAATTCATCACGCCGAGTGATCAAGGCCTTCCTACTGGTCGATCACCTCCAGATTCAAGCTACTCATACAAGGGAAGGTATGGAATTACCTGTGGTGGGCAAAGAACTCCTCGATGGCAAGATCGAAGCAAGTCCACGCAATGAAGCTCTATCTCCCTCTCTCCAGCTCTCTTGAAACCTTGCAATGTAAAATGTGGTCTTCCTTGCTACTCCTGGCCCCTTATCATGCTGCCAAACATGTACTCATCTTAATCTTGCTCCCCTCACCAATATTTAACCCAAAATTTCATTTTTTGCCATTCTTTTCCCTGTTTTAGCCTGTTATACAGCAACAAAAAACCCTACTACGTGCTCCAATGTTTTGCTCCTATCCCACCTAAATGCAAGAAAAAATCACAAGGGAAATACCTACACTACTCCAATATGCTTTTCCAAATCTAAAAACCAAATACCTACTTGCTAAGGAGATCGAATACCTCTTCAAACTCCCTCGCTTCCTACCTATCTACCTCAAGCACCGGTTCGGGAAACACCCTACTTCGATGCTCAATTCAAAGCATGCAAGCGTTCAAAGCTTGAATCCGTTGGTCCTGGCAACGAAACCAAAATGTAGTGGAGATCAACCCACTGAGACCCACGGACTGCTTATTGCTTCAAGCGTTCCAAGTCGAGCACTAATGGCTACCTCTCACATAGCCGATGCGCCATCCATCTCTATGGGTATAGTGAGCTTACCTCCATGCCCGATCGAGTTACCTCCTCTCCCAAGCACTCCGGTAGCTCCACGATCTAAGTGTAAGCTTCAAACAAGCTCCATCCTCAAGCCCCCCGCTCCAAGCTCTATTGCCGCAAGCAAGAGAAGAGAAGAGAAGAGAATAGAATAAGAGAGGAGAAGATGGAGAGCTTCTCCTCCCCGGTCCCTCACCCTCACACACTCACTCCCTCTCTCAAGCACAAGCTCAAGCAAGTAAGAAGAAGAAGAAGAAGAAGAAGAAGAAGAAGAAGAAGAAGAAGAGAGCCACTTTTGGCCACACACAAGAATGAGCTTCTCATTCACTTTTTAACTTTATATACAAAAGTCTAAATCCCTTTTGGGTGGTCATCCCATTATCCCCTTTTTTACATGGCCAGTCGTGGCCTAGGCCCTTTGTCCCATTGTCTTCTATCTTCCTAGCTTCCTTCCTACTGCCCATCCACCTTTACAAATTGCATGGGTGAGAGCCCGGCACTCTTAAAATAAATCATGGTGCGCCTTGCGTTTTTTTACAAAAGTATAGACTCACACTTTTTCTCATGCATCTTTTTCCTTCATTTAGGACTTTTCCGCACTTCTTGTGTTTCCAGATTCTTCTTGGCACGCCTTCGTCTTCTGTTTCACTTTTGCCTTGGCCTTGTCTTTTGCTTTAGATTTTCTGGCTTTTCCACCTTGTTTGTTGGAGGGTTAACATTGCATATGTAGAATTACCAAATCAATTATGAAGTACTAGAACTTATATTTACGCAATGCCTTAGTAAAGATATCTATCACTTGGTCCTTTTTTAAAAATGTGGACTTAGTCTATTGCTCCTTCCAACACCTTCTCTCTAAAAAATTAATGATAAACTTCAATGTATTTTGTTCTTGTGTGGTAGAATAAATTCCTAATGAATATGATGCAACTTATATTGTCACAATAGAGTATTACAGTCCCATCCATATCAATCCCCATGTCATAAAGTTATAGTCTCAACCATGTTTGCACACATGCAAGTATTTTTATCCCAAGATATTCTACCTTCATACTGGAAACACTATGGTAGGTTTTTTATCACTACTCCAACTGATCATGGTTGCACCAATGAGAAAGCGCTGTTGTAGAAGCCTTTCCATATTGAAGACCATATCTAATGGTGGCCTTCACATAATGCATGATCCTTCTACCTACATCAAAGTGTATTTTGCATGGATTTTGCATAAATTGCATTATCATTCCAACGGCATGATTCAAGTTTGCTCTATTCATAGTCAAGTAGTTTAGACTTCCAACCATCTTTTGATACATAGGAACATCCTCGAGGTAATTTTTATTATTTATGAACTCTATACTTTGTTCAAATGGAGTATAAATTGGTTTGTAACTTGCCATTACATACTTGACAAGCATCTCTAGTGCATATCCTCTTTGCAAAAATCATATGCCATTTGGAGTATCAATTACTTCAATACCAAAGAAATACCTTACATGTCCCAAATCCTTAGCAACCATGAAAACTTCCTTATCCAAACTTCCAATCAAAAAAGAGTTCCCAACATCCATTTGCCAAAATTTCCATCCATGTATGGCAATCAATAGTAATCAACATTGTAATTGGTAGTCATCTTAGGGATTGGAATAAATATTTTATCATAGTCAAGGCCATAAGTTTGTTCATACCCCTTAAAGCTGGCCTCACTTTATAGCATTCAAATGTACCATAAGCTTTGACTTTGTATGCCCACTTATATTCAATTGCTTTCTTTCCATTTGGTAAACATTACAATATCACAAGTATGATTCTTTGCAAGTGGATCTATCTCAATGTCCGTAGCTTCCCTCTAATCCTTATTTCAGACTACCTCTTTAAAATAGGTAAGTTCCACATGTTGCACATGAGATACCATGTATGCATAATGGACACATACATTATTTGCCAACTTGTCAATTGTATATGTTATCCTTTCTCATCTTCTCAAATCTGGTGCACTATTTATTTGTCATGCTACCCTTGCATGTGGTGGTACACATTTTCTCACACTTTTTACTCAAGATATTCTAACTTGTGGTATTCCATACTCATCATCCAATCATTCATCCTCAAAACTATCAAGAGTGGGCTCCTTTCCCTTTGCAAATTCACCCCTCTTTTTTTCATCTCTTGATCTTCTTGACCATAGGTTCACATTGTCATGGAGTTTTGCTTGTTCATAAGTACATCACACATCAACATCTTGCTAGAGAGTCTTCTTGATAGAACATTTTCCAACACCATCATAATCCTCATTGGCTTTGTATGCATCCAAATAACCATCATTCTTTGCTCTATACCATGATTCATACTCATTGAACTTCACATCTTTGCTTATGTAAACTTCTCCCAACATTAGATCATAGAACTTATACCCTTTCTTCTCATTTCAAGGAACACATTTGATTACCTTAGGGTTCCATGTTCCTTCTTAAATCTCTTGAGATAGAGCATAACATACACATTCAAAGACCTTAAAGTTAGCAACTATCGGTTTTCTCCCACACATCTTCTCATAAGGTGACATGTTAAGCGTAACTTATGTAGGTTTCTTATTCATGAAATTAACCATAATACCTATTGCTCTATCCAATAAGTGAGTGGAGAATGCATTAAATTCATAACAATCCATGCAATTTGAACAATAATGCAACTTTTTCTTTTTGTAACTCCATTTTGTTCTTATATGTACCTACAAAGGTTATCTACTTCTTGGTGCCATTGTCTCTCAAACAATCATTACATTCATGTGAGATGTACTCACCTTGATTATCCAATCTCAAGAATATGTGTGTCTCAAATTGCTTTTCAAATATAGCTTTAAACTCCAAATTTTTTTAAAAATCCTCACACTTTTACTACAAGAACTATACCCCTTGTATCAACTCTTTCAACAAGTCCTTGCTCTCATCACTAGACTTGCTTGGTATTGCACAATGTTCCTTGTCCTTCCCTCAAGGTTTGATGAGGTCACCCTTACTAAAGGTTGTGATTATCCTCACACCCGGTAGTGTCAAGTGTATCCTCTATGCTACATAGTCGGCCTCAAACTTCGTCGCCCTTTTGAAGGATTGTCTTAGGAGGGTTTCCTTTCCACAATTAGTACTATTTGGAGGAACATGGAATAGGATATGCAAGCTTTCTATCTCAATAGTTACAATAAATTTGCACTTCCCTATAAGTGCTTGTGGGTATCCCGCATAAGGATTAAGAGTTGCATCAGTTGGTGTGAGCTCTGCTTGGCCTAGTAGGCTCCATGTTTCATAGGTCAAGCTATTAAAATCAGCTCCTTCATTGATCAGAGCATCAACACTATGCTCTCTTTTTGCGGTGAGTTTGACCCTAAGATAAGCTGGCGATACTATGTCTTCATCTTCAAGGTCTTGGCTTGTAAATTCAAGCCTTCTGATACATGCCTTTGAGTTCTCAACTGCACAACCAGATGGGGATTCTCCATGGATGTCTTGGGTCGTTTGTGCAGTGCCATTCAAGGTGCATCTATCATTAGGACTATCATGTCTAGTCATCCTCGCAATTCTAGCTTGATGTTGTTGCATTCCACTTTGACTAGATGCAATCTGAATGCAACCTATACATGTTTTTGTGGCATGCCCTTTTTGCCCTTGTTGGCTAGATTGGCCCATTGAGATTCTAGGGTCTCTGTTTTTCTTTGTTTGGGTATGGGTCTTTGGTTGCTATTTTGCAAGTGAAAATCTATGCTTGTGTAGAGCCATTACTGCACTAGGATCTAATTTGGAGGACCTGTCACGGCACACGTTTTCTCTCCAACCTACTTGGGGGAGGTGCGGAGGGAGTAGAGCCCCCTCTGCGTGAGTCTAGAAGGGTAGTCCCCCTGGACTGCAGGGCCATTACGCTAAATACCATACACTATTTGAAGGACATATGCATCCAATTTTTGAGCTACTTACTCTTGATTTCAATCTAGTGATAGACCTCTGATGTCCGTTTGGCTCTGTATGGTCTTTGGGTTTGTTTCAAGGTCTACAGGTTAAAATTTGAAAAAATCCAAACTCGGCCCAATAGGAATTATAGGGGTCGAATGTCCGATTCAGTCATCCGAATGGCCGAGGGTCGAATGAGAAAGGGTTGAATGCAACTGGTCCGAATGTCAAATTCAGCCAGTCCAAACATGGTTGTTCGAAGGCCGAATGGTAGAACGGTAGTGGGCCGAATTGACTGGCAGGCCGAGGGCCAAGTGGTTCGTGTGAATGGGGGGTTTGGACCGAATGGATGAGGGCTGACTACAAAGTTGGTCTAAGTGGTGAATTTGGCTGAGCCGAATGTTTGCTTGTTAGAGTGGGGTTGGGCCAAGTCGACAGGGCTAAGGGTCGAATGTCAAGTTGGTCCAAATGGTCGATTCAGGCAGGTTGAACGGCCGAGGGCCGAGTCGAGTGGTTTGTCTGAATGGGTTTGGCCAAGTGGCCATATACAAGGTGGGCCAAGGGCTGATTTTGGGACTTGGCCCAGAATCATCGTCACTCGAACGGGCCCAAACGTGATGTGTCTTTCGTCGAACTTGCACAGAAATCGTCGTTCTGAGCAATCGAGGCCTTCCCACCACTGGTCGATCACCTCCAAATCCTAGCTACACATGCAAGGGAAGGTGTGGAAATACCTATAGTGGTGGCCAATGAACTCTTTGGCGATGAGATTGAAGCACGTCCACGCAAGAAAGCTCTCTCTCTCTCTCTCTCTAGCTCTCTCTAATCCCTGGAATGCAAAATGAAGTCTCCCTTGCGACTCTTGGCCTCTTATTACCTTGCCCAGGTCTGAATTCTCCTTAGCCTTGCTCCCCCCCTTACAAGTATTTGATCCAAAATTTTATTTTTTCCCCTTATTTTTCATGTTTCAACCTGTTATACAACAACAGAAACCCTATTGTGTGCTCACACTGTTTTGCTCCTAACCTACCTAAATGTAAATGAAAATCATAACGAAAACACTTACCCTACTCCAACCTACCTTTCCAAATCCAAAAAACCAAAAACTTACTTGCTAAGGAGATCAAATACCTCTTCAAACTCCCTCGCTTCCTACCTATCTACCTTAAGTACCAGTTCGGGGAATACCCTACTTCAATGCTTGATTCAAAGCGTGCAAGCACTCAAGGCTTAAATATGTTGGTCCCTACAACGGAACCAAAATATAGAGGCGACTGCCAAGACCCATTGACTTCTTATTGTTCAAGTGTTCCAAGCTGAGCATTAATGGACACCTATCACATAGCCGATGTGCTATCCATATCTATGAGTGTAGTGAGCTCACCTCCATGCCCGATCTAGTTGCCTCCTCTCCCAAGCACTCCCGATATCTCCATGATCCAAGTGCAAGCTTCAAGCGAGCTCCATCCTCAATCTCTACACTCCAAGCTCCATTGCCGCGAGCAAGACAAGAGAAGAGAAGAGAAGAAGAGAGGAGAAGATGGAGAGCTTCTCCACCACAGGCACGCTCACTTCCTCACACTCTCACACTCCCTCTCTCAAGCACAAGCTCAAGCAAGCAAGCAAGAAGAAGAACAAGAAGAACAAGAAGAGAGCTACTTTTGGCCACACACAAGAATGAGCTACCCATTCACTTTTCAACTTTATATACAAAACCCTAAATCCCTTTTGGGTGGTCATCCCCCTATCCCCTTTTTTACATGGCCTAGGTCATTTTTCCCATTGTCCTCCTATCTTCCTAGCATCCTTTCCACCGCCCATCTACCTTTACAAGTTGCACCTGGTGCTCTTAAAATAAATCCTGGTGTGCCTTGAACTCTTTTACAAAAATATTGACTTGTGCTTTTTCTTGTGCGCCTTTCTCCTTGATTTGGAAATATTTTGCACTTCTTGTGTTTCCAAATTCTTTGACGTGCCTTCATCTTCCATTTCACTTTTCCATTGGCCTTGTCTTTTGCTTTAGATTTTTTGGATTTTCCACCTTGTTTGTTTGAGGGTTAACCACCCTACTGTCTCTTACCCCCGTGGTAGACTTTTGATCCCAAACACTCTGATAATGGTGCACTTGACATGAAAGTCGGTAGCACGTGTGTAAAGATGGGGGATTCTGCAAGTTTAAGTAGTGGTAATGCTTTACAATAGATAATTGCTTTGTTGTAGCAACAACAACATCAGCAGTTGTTGTTACAATAACAGATGCAAACTAGGCAAGAAGTAGAAAGAATTAATTTCTTAGCTGTAAATGCATTGCAGGCAGTGGGACAGGAATTGAAGTAGTTTAAGGGTCAAAATGTTTCGGCCTTCATCCGGTTGTATGAAGAAAAGATGTTGTTTCATGGGGTACCATAGTATGCATGGAGTCAGTATTTCTCATTTGGCCATGCATGCATTGCGTGATTGAATTAATGAGTTACATAGAAGAGATGCTTATTGGGCAGCTTTTAAGAAAGCTTTGAGAGAGGAGTTTTTCTTAGAAGATGTAGGATTGGTAACTAAAATGGCATTTACAAATTGGATTGAAAAGCCCAATAAAGGGTTGATTGCTACAGCTTTGCTCCGTGAATTTGAAAGTTAGAATGTACAATTGTATGCTGATGAGCAACAATCATTGGAAAATTAGAAAATCGATTTATTTCTGAAGGCTGCAGATCCTGTATTGTAGGAGAAGCTAACCTATCATTTAGAATATGCCTCTTCTAAAATGGGGTTGAAATCATATTGTGATAATGTAATTAAGGCGGTGCATATGTTGGTAAAGAGAGAGCAGATGAAATTAGGATGGGATACAGGCACCACACCTACCAATGCTCAGAAGGGGCCGGAAATTGCAGCCAAGGCGCTTGTAGCTATGCTCAGAAGGGGCCTAAAATTGCAGCCAAGGAGCCTGTAGCTCTTAAAGGTGATGTTGTGTATGAATTAATCAAGGGTATCTGTGATTTGAGGCTGAATTTGACAGAGATCAATGCAAATGTCACAAAATTGGATGTCAAGGTAGAAGAGAAGGGTTGGTCAAACACCGTATAGAGAAGGATACAAGAGGAGATGCATTTGGTGTGACAGTCTATAGCATGAAAAGTGAGGTTGTACAGCCTACCATGAAGCAAAAGTGAAAAGGTTAGTCTTTTGGAAAGATGGTAAAATACATGCAACAGAAACTAGTCTTCCAATAGAGCCAAAATTTGGAAATGGTGGCATGCAAAAGAGGTTGGAAGTCGATGCCATAAGGAGGATGCAAGAGACATGTTCGAATGTATCTGAAAGGTGACAAGAATTTTGGGTGCATGTGTCTTTTACTTGATATGGATTCCACATTTTGCTCATGTGGCTAAGAGTTTATATCAGGTCTTGAGAAAAGGGTAAAAGTTTTGGTGGGGTAAATAGCATACGAAGGCAATTCAGAAGTTAAAGAGCTTATTAATTTTAGCCTCAACACTAAAGAGAACAAATTATGAGAATGGCCAACCTATTATTCTCACCGTGGATACAAGTCCAAGCACGGAATGAATATGCAACTATTGTTACTTCAAATACAGATCTAAAAAGAGAAACAAGTACAACTATCATTAATGCAGGTATAGCTATCATAACAACAAATACAACAGGTACAACTATTGAAATAAGGATTTCAGCAGTAAGAAAAGAACTTACAGCCATGAAGAAGAGATGGGCAATAGAGAGAAAGCATCATCACTATTATGCTTCAGTGAGAACACAATTTTTGGAAGAGTTATATGAGGATGATTGGCTAAAAATAGGCCAATATCTCAACCTCATGACAAAGAAGGCAAAGTGATTTGAAGTTGAATTCAAAAGGATTAAAAGACAAGATTATGGGTTTTTCTGGAAAGACGGATATTTATGGAAGCATGCAAAGAAAAAGAGAGGAGCTCCAATACGTGTATTGGGAGATAGGGCTTCTCAACAATAGGTGATGCAAGAGTTTCATGAAAGTTTATGGGCTGGACATAGAGGAGTTTGGGGCACATTTGCCAAGATCAAAGAGAAGTATTGGTGGCATAATATGTATAAAGATGTGGAGCATTATGTGAAATCATGCAATGACTGTCAGATGTATTCCATGCTAAAGCATAGAGATGGGTTGCAACTGACCTATCCATTGTCTATGCATTACAAATGGGTAGTTGATTTGGTTACCATGCCTACATGTTTATGGAATATGAGATATCTTGTGCTTGCATAAGAAGACTTGACAAATCAAGTGGAAGGTAGAGAGCTCTTAGTACAAAGATTACTGAAGCAGCTTGCATGTTCTTATTGGAAGAAGTCTTTTGTAGGTATGATTATGTTGGTAAAGTGGTTGCAAATAGAGGAGAATTGGATGTGAATGAGGCTTGTGACTTCTTTTCACGATTGGGTATCAAGCTAGCTTTAACTTTAGCCTACAATCCTGAAGCAAATGGCAAAAGTAGTCATGCAAGGGTAGGATGAAAGAGGGGCCAAGACTGTTACCCTTTGCTTTATTGGCTAATAGTAGCACTCATAATGTAGTTACAGGGTATATGCATGCTGAATTAATATATGGACAATAGCGAATCATGCCTATTGAGGAGACTATTGCTACTTGGAGTGTTCTACCATGGGAAGAGGGTTTGAATAGAGAAGAGTTAAGGATCCTATGCATTAGACAGTTAGAAAGAAGGCCTAAAGACATTGAGATAGCTATGAAAAAGCTGAAGACAACAAGGAAAAAGAACAAGAAGAGGTTTGACAAGCGACATAGACTTCAACCACAAGCTATACAAGAAGGGGACTAAGTAATGGTTTATGACAACTGCTTGGAAATCAGCATAGTGTCAATCAGAAGCTATGCATTAAATGAGATGGATGGGACAGCTCTAAGGATTCCAATGGATGGAAAACATCTCGAGCTCTTTAAATGTATGGAGTCTTCAACATATGAGTTGAAGGAGTTGGATATTGAGCATGAACATGAGAATATGGAAGAAGAAGAGGTAGAAGATGAAGACATTGCCAAAGGATAATACTTCTGACACTGCAAATCCATAAGACTTTGACACATGCCAGAGGATGTGCAGGTTAAGAGGGGGTGGATGTCGTGCCGCTACATGAATACAGTGTGAAAAACTCTAGAGTGCATTGTCATTCAGCTTTCTTATTGATCTAGAGAGTCAATGCCATATTAGTCATTAGTGTCAGTGTCCGTAGTGTGGATAGTTCAAAAATACTAGATTTTTGGACAAGTTTAGCTTATTTTTGATATTTTGGGTATTATTTCTTGTAAATATCCAAAAGCTGTTGACAACTTCCAGAATAGGATTACATGTTTTTTTTTAAAAAAGCAAGTGGCTTTCAGCCATTTTAGGGGGATTTTATGCAGAAAGAAGGATTGGTAAAATCATGCGATGCACGATCACAATTTTCAAGCAGCAAACAACACTTCGAACTAGGAGAAGAAGAAGGAGTAATATGGACCAGGTGCCCTAGTATTTTACTTCCCTTTTGGAGCCAACAGAAGCATCAGATTGGCGGTCTGAGTAGCAAAGAGGAAGCTACTGTTTTATGCACGTTTTTGGTCTACAAGGGATTTATCTTCTCAGGACACTATCAATCCAATCTATAACACGGGCATAGCATTTTTGTACATGTAGATATCACCGTAGCATAACCGGGCATCATAAGACCAACAAAGCAAAACTGACCATAGAAGCATCAAATAGGGTGCTACCTTATTTTATGATAGTCTGTGGACTGTTATAATAGTCCAAAATTAATTTTCAAATCGAACACCAAGACTAGAAGGATCAATGCCAAGCAACAAAACCAAGTGTATAAGTGCTTATATAGCTACCCAATGAAGAAGATATGCTGCTTGTAGGAGATGAAAAATGTGAGCTATTGTAAAAAAGGGCCTATTCCATGCAACATAATGCTGCACTAGCAAGGTGAGGGCTATGGGGGGACTACTCTAAGACTTACTCGATAAGGTTCAAAGAGTAGCTAAGAAGAATGCAATCGATAGGAAGCTTGAATGGAGTGGCTATGGCTGCCAACAAAGAGATGGCTACTGTAAGTATTTGAATGGAAGCTCAGAGCGTTTCAGACCAAGCTCAAGCTTGCAAAGAAGAAGGTTCTGATACCAAGTGAAGGGAGGTGAGCCCTGAAGTGGAAGCACGAGCGGGAGAAAGAGTTATGGTGGAAGGAGCAGGAGCAAGAGCCCGGCCTTCTCTTTGTTCAAATCTCACTAAAAGAATAAAGAATGAAAAAGACATTGATGGGCACCCATTGCCTGCAGTGTTTAGGCACAAGTAGTGTTAGTGTAGTAATATACGGGCAGCTAGGTAGAGGTGCTTTTACCCCCAACACCTAGACCCATTGTGACCCATCCATTGAGTGATGCTCTGATACATTACATAGAGGAGATGAATGAGGATGAAGCATATGTGAACCTTACATCTCATACAATGAAGAGAGTTACCCTATCTTGATGGGTTTCTAGCCAAAGCACATGATGGTGTTAGGGAGGGTAAAAGGTAGAGATATAGGAGGATAGAACCAAGAATCCATCGCGTGTCGGCTACCCAAGGCACATCTCATCTCGCTACCCTGAAAGGGAGAAAGATAATTGAAAAAAAGTTGACCTGGGATGTCATGAGTGTGGGATCATGCTTATATGCCGAGTGCCCTAGGTGGAAACCCCCACTAAATTCACAAGTGTGCCATTCGTACCATTGGGGCTGTTTGGAGTTGAGACCCTTGATGGGTGAGGCCACCCTGATTCTATTGAATGTCACGATCTGAGCACAAACAAAGTAGGCTAATATCTCAATACCCAAACCTAGCAATATTTTAGCTTCAATAGGGAAGCAGAGACATAGGAGGAGAAAGAGGGCCCAGATGAAGGTAATGCTCAAGATAGATAGTGCCACCAAGGGGAAGCAAGTCATGGATATAGAAGCTAAAACATCTACTCCTAAGATGATAGAAAAGGAGAGTGCCAAGATTGTGGGATACCCTGACTTGAGGTGTCAATTGGAAGTAGTGGATAAGGTCAAGGAGTGGGTGAGAGGCCCAAGAGCATTTCAAAGATGCCTAACCTAATAGCGGTTGGCAACCTGCTCATGACATTGATATTAGCCCCTGTGACTCTACCTTTGGGAGAGTTGCTTAGGTAGAACCTAGCATTATGGTAAGAATTGAAGCAGTGGGTAGAAAGACCTAACGATCTTGAAGAAATCGACTTGCTTGACCATGATGCAGTAACACACATACAAGCTTAACCCTGAACTCAATGCTTAAGTCTTTGCATGTGAATGCTTTTTGGAAAGGCACAAAGATGCACACAATGTTGCTTGTTAATGCATTAGGAGATGCTACAAGAAAGGAAATTGTAGATACAAGAGCAGGAGTCAATGTGCTCAAACATACAGTCATGCAGGCTTGGGGTAACCCACCTGTGGAGACAACTAGGTTTAACGTCACACTAGCTAATGGAAGGAAGGTCAAATCATTTGGACTACTAAAAGACTAGCCCTTGAAGATAACAGAAGTCCAATTCTCAGTGAACTTCATAGTCATGAAGGGAGTGGACTATGGCATCCTGCTAGGCCAACCTTGGATGTGAAATGCATGAGTGATAGAAGACTGGAGCAACAGTCTAATATTCTTAGGCAGCAGATCAAAAGCTATAAGAGTTGAGATAGAGACCTAGAAAACCACACCAACTGACCTAGATGCCATCTTTGCTATATTGAAAGGAGATTCACAAGTCAAAAATGCCTACAGGCCACTGACAAAGTATATCCCTTGCCTTGAGTATGAGCAGGATTAGATGCATGTGCTAGCCACCATCGATCTACCCTTCTCAGACAAGGAGGAGGATTATAAGCAAGCTGCTATGGTAGCTGTTGAGTCCCAAAAAGTCACACAATTTCAACTGCCAATGAGTAGGATCCCACCATTAGTACCACTCTACATGATGGCTAGGAGCTCTAGCAATCAACCAGCACCTGTCCCCTTCCATGTCCCATCTAACAAACTTGACCTCTAGGGGATTCTTGAATACTTCACTAGAGAGCTGGCTAGTAACCCATCTGCCAATCTCAAACCCCTCATGGACAAGCTAAAGTGGCAATGCTCTAGTAGTCAACCAACACCTATCCCCTTCCATGTCCCATCTAACAAACTTGATCTCTAGGGGATTCTTGAATACTTCACCAGAGAGTTGGCTAGTAACCCATTTGCCAATCTCAAACCCCTCAAGGACCTCATGGACAAGCTAAAGTGGCAATGGACCAAAGTGCATGACTTGACTCTACTCTACTATTGGGCACTAATCACGGACAAAAAGAAGGTTGGGAGCAAAAGCCAAAGAGATGAGGTGGTTAGAATATGGCGATTTGAATGATGAGTACAAAGACTACTACTCTACAGATGAGGAAAGTGGGGAAGAGACCAATACAATGGAGTATGATACAGACGATCGAGTGATCAAACAAATGTGAGTAGACTCCAAGCCATGGAAAGCCAGTGTCTTTAGGATTGAAACAGGAGTCATCAAGATGAAATGAGACCATACTTGGTTGGATTACCTAGGCATAATGGACTATGATCAAGTTAGATTAGTTCAACCAAGTACCACACCACTCTTTAGAATTGAATCGGCCTTAGAGATGTGACCATAAGGGAAACTCCTTCCTTTAGCAAGAGTTGTGAGTTTAACTCTGAATTAGAAGTGAGCTCTGAGAGCGATCTAGAGATACACCTACCACCTAAGACAAAATGCACCGAAGGGGACCTACCAGTCCACCTACTATGCATGCAGTTGGAGGAAAAGAGGAGGCAATCAAAGGGGTTAGAAGCCGAAGAGAGCAAATGCCCTAATATCTACTGAAGTGCTTCACAAAATTCAAAGGGGGCAACAAGGTGGTGATCTTTCCAGGAGCTAAGAGGTAAGGACATCCAAGTGAACAGATAGGAGGGCCAGCAAAGCAGGAATCCAACTTAGTAGGGAAAGGTGAGAAGCCTTGACTCGTATTCATAGCCAAGGACCTAATTGAAAAGGAGGTGGCTAATCTCATCGCTCTCCTACGAGAGTACATGGATGTGTTTGGATGGTCCTTAGACACTAAAAGGAGTAGACCCAAGGGTTGTGACTCATAACATCCCTATGACTCCTGATGCAATGCCAGTTAAGAAGTGACCATACCCGATGAATTTGAAGCATGCACATGTTGTTAAGGAAGAGATAGGTAAGCTATTGCAGGATGTATTCATCTACAAAATTGAGCACATGAACTGGGCATCACCTATAGTGATTGTCCTGAAGAAGAACATAAAGATTCGAGTATGTGTGATTTATAAAAAGGTCAGTGTTGCAACAAAGAGGGACAACTATCCACTACCCTATATGGAACACATGCTTGAAAGAGTAGTGGAAAAGGAAGTCTACAATTTCCTGGATGGCTTCTCAAGCTACAACCAGGTGCAAGTGTACCCTGACGATAGACATAAGATAACATTTGCGATTGAATGGGGTTTATTTGCCTACATAGTCATGCCATTTGTACTAATAAAGGCATTAGTGACCTTTCAACACCTCATAAGCGCCATTTTCAAAGACATGCTTAGGCGAGAATCGGAGGTATTCATTGATGATCTATGTATCCACTCTAGTTGGAGGAAACACCTAGATAAAGTTCACATAAGAGCGGTGTAGACTGTATAATCTTTCCTTGAACCTGCTAAAGTGCTAGTTCTAGGTAAAACATGGATGTGTCCTAGGGCACGTGGTGTCTGAGAATAGGATTGCCTCTGACTTCTCCAAAGTCAGGGTCATTGTTGATTTAGCACCACCCACAAACTATAAGGGAGTCTAGTGCTTCCTAGGGCACACATGGTACTATCGGCAATTTGTTCTAAACTATGCAATGATTGCTAGAGCCCTTTACAAATTCTTGATTATATTCGAGTGGACCAAGGAATGCCAACATGCTTATGAGAAACTAAAGAAGGCTCTTATGACCACACCAATCTTATGAGCCCTCGATTGGAGCATAACATTCCATGTGCACACTAATGCATCAAAGCTTGCCACGGGAGTTATTTTGTGCCAACCTGGTGAGCATAATCTCAATTATCTTGTGAGCTTTGCTAGCAGACAACTCATAGATACTGAGATGAATTACTCCACGACATAGAGAGAGAGAGAGAGAGAGAGAGAGAGAGAGAGAGAGAGAGAGAGAGAGAGAGAGAGAGAGAGAGAGAGAGAGAGAGAGAGAGAGAGAGAGAGAGAGAGAGAGAGAGAGAGAGAGAAGGTCTAGCCATAGTGCTCGTTGTGAATAAGTTTTGTCATTATCTTTTGGCTATGCCCTTCACCTTCTTCGTTGATGACCATTAGGCTTTGCTTTATTTAGTAAACAAACTTTGCGCTACAGGATGGATAACTAGATGGTTACTTCTACTTCTAGAGTTTGACTTCTCTATGGTTGTACACAAGGGTAAGTAGCACTACATGGCAAACCATATGTCTCGCATACCCAGAGGAGAAGCTATTGACTAGGGCATCGTAGATGACATACCAAATGCACACCTTTTTAATATGTCTAGTGGGAGAGACTTGTTCAAGGCCGATCTAGCACCGTATTGGGCAGATGACCTAGTCTAAATTCTAGAGCATGGATTGCCTGAGAGACCTATAAAGAAGGCTATGCTAAAGCACCTTATCCTCAAGGTTCAGCCCTATCAGTTAATAGCCGGCTAACTCTATAGACTAAGATGAGATGGGTTATTATGAAGACACGTGTGTGAGCATGAGATGCATGATGTACTTGTTGAAGCGCATGGTGGAATTGATGGAGGACACTTCAACAGAGACACTACAACATGCAAGATGTTGCAATCTCAACTGTGGTGGCCCACTTTATTCCATGATGCAGTTAAGTTCGTGAAGAATTACAACAAGTGTGAGAGAACCAAAGTTTCGATTCGTAACGACAAGATGGAGTTGATCTAGTAATAGCACAACCCTTTGAAAAGTGAAAATTTGACTTCATTGGGTTGATCAGTCCTGCACCACCATACTCACGGGTGAAGTATATAATTGTGAAAATGGATTATCTCACAAAATGGGCCAAAGCTCAAGCCATTAGAAAGAATGATGCTAGGACCATGGCTAAGTTTCTTTGGAAGTAGGTGATATTGTGATTCGTTTGCCCCATCAAACTAGTTAATGATCAAGGCACACACTTTATTAATGAAGTGATTGCCCATTTACTATCCACCTTCTTGATCATCTATAGGAAATCCTCACCATATTACCCTCAGGCTAATGGTTAAGTAAAATCCATGAATAAGATCCTAGTAAATGTCTTGACTAAGATAGTCTCCACCTTGCATACTAACTAGGACAATAAACTCATGGCAATACTATGGGCCTATAGGATAGCTTACAGGATGGCCGTAGGGCAGATACCACTCAAGCTAACCTATGGGACTAGAGCAATCCTGCCAGTGAAGTTCTTTGCTCCAAACTTGAGAGTGGCAATACAAGTGAGATGGGATGGGTGGAAAGGAAGCATGTATGGAATGCCTAGTGGAGTTAGAATGCCTCTTTGAAATCTGACTCCTAGTAACTCATGCGTTATCTAGACTATAATTACTACAAGTTACTAGCCCATTGCACCTCACGACTAATCATAAGCTTCATCTAGCTACCTCTTCTACAACTTCATTGTTGAGAGCTTAGGTTGTCCTACTGATTGAAGTAGTCATATCTTCACCAGTAATTGCATTGCCAACTCAACTTAACAGTGCGACTCCATATCACTAACTCCAAATTGTGGGTCTATAGCTTTAGCTTCACAATGAGAAAGTTGTCCACTCAACTGTGATTATAGTAGTATCACCCTCCACAATGATATGAATTGCTCTATAAACTCTGCATAGTGCTCTTCCTCTTTCCCATGACTACAGTCATTATTGGTAGTGCTTGAGCCAACCTCTCATAAATGACATCAACATCTTGGCCTTTCAAACATACATCCGATCAACACATATGAATCAAATAAGGCTCTCTATTTTTGCCATCTGTGTGCTAACTAAAACACCATCACCTATACTTGGTTGGTTTTTTCTGTATTGTTTTGCTTCACTTGTATTGAGCTATTTTCCTCCAAAATAAACCCATGCAAAAGCATGTATCCCTTTGTCATTGTGCTTTCTTCCTCTTCTTTTGTGTTCGTGCATGGTGTTCCCTCCATTATCTCCAAAAACTAGCTGTCCACCCAAAATTAGCCTTATAATAAAGGTAATCTTTACTGTTTTCCTTAAAGCCCACCACCACCATCATCATGTGTACTTTAATGCTTTTCAAAAAAAACATGATTTTCAGTAAGGTATGCAAACAATAGTACACATTGACAATTTTTATTCTCCCTTACCATTTTGCCTTGGCCAAAAGATATGACTTGGTTAAAGTGTTAGCATGTATAGTCCTTTAGTACTCTCTTACAAACTTAATCATTGTTCCAGTTTGACATGCCAAGAAACATCTTTCTCTTATTCATGGAGCATAGAGCACTCTTTTCCCATTTCCATGTACAAGCATGTATGCAACATGTGTACATTCTTGCAATTATCCTCCAATGAATCAATGGATTTCGTCTCCCTTTTACTATACTCCATCATCTTGAAGTTATCCCAAGACATGAAGCATCAAAGTTTTTAGACAGTGGATGATACCATACAACAACAAATGATGAATAGAATTATCAAGGTTTTGTGATTGTTTTCTTTAATGATATACTTTTTTTCAATAAGTCAAAAAAAGAACATAAAAAACATCTTAGTATTATGTTTTATTTATTGCATAAATTTTACTTTTTGCGAATCATGATAAGGGTTAGTTCTTTCATAATTAAATTGAGTATTTTAGGACACATAGTTTCCCGTTGAAGGTATCACTATAGAGCCTAAGAAGATTTAAACTTTAAGAGATTGGCCTAATCTTAAAAGTATGCATGAAGTTGGATTAGTAGGTTTTCTTCATTTTCGTTGATTACTTTTCTTTTAGCCATATTATTGCATAAAAACATTGTTTTTCATTAGGGCCCTACTAAAAAAAATTTATTTGACACTTTGAAATATCTTTTGACCCATGCACCTACCTTTCAATTGCCAGATTTTTCCTAGCCTTTCTTTCTTGTTATCATTGATGCTAATGGTTCATGGATAGGTACAATTTTAATGCAAAATGATCACCCTATTGCCTATGAGAGTAATAAACTAAAGCATTCTAGATAAAACTATAGTATATATGATAAAGAATTACTTGCATATTCTATACTCTACCTATTTGAAAACATTACCTTATGGGATCCAAGATTCTCATCAAAATAGATCAACAAGTCATAAAACTTTTACTAAACGAATCCTTTCTTTCTAACTAATTCAATACCAACTAGGTCACATTAATGTAGTCATAGATGCATTGAATCATAGGCCAATAGAAAGGATTTGATATTATTAAAAGTATATACTTAAATTATCTTTTTGTCGTTGAAGTTCAAAATTTTGGTGAAATGATTCCTATCTATGCTTCAAATCCTAATTCTTCTTTTATTTGGTAAATATTTTTAAATTATAATATCAAATTTTTAAATAACTACAATAATGTGAATGGATTTTTGTATTATCAAAGAAAGTTATGTGTTACTACACCTTTTAGAAATATTGTCGTGATTGAAATGCACGCACTTGCAAAGAATATTTTTATTGGCCTACAATGAAGCTGCAATATCATGGTTTCTGCTTTAAGAAAAATAGGTGATACTATAAAATTTCTGTTTGAATACATTGTATGTCAATGCATTAAACATCATCATGGAAAATCTTCTAGATTACTTATGCCTTTACATGTATGTAATGGCCCATAGGAACCAATTTCTAATGGATTTTATTACTGGTCTTTCCATGATGTCACCATGACATGACTTGGATAATAGTTGATAGATTTAATGAACAGGCTTATCTTACTGCTTGTAAAAAGACGTTGTTTGCTCCATAAGTTGCTAAAATTTTCATTAATGCTATCTTTCCTCATCACTGGTTTTCTAAGGTTATACATTTTTATCACGATGGACAATTTTGAAATTATTTTTGGGTAGCATTGTTTAAAAATCTAGGTCCTAAGATCGACTTTCCACCTTGAAAGCAATGGCCAGAGTGAGGTGATTAACCTTTTTATATCTTATACCATTGATAGACCAAATAATATGGATCAATACTTACCTATTCTTTAGTTTTCATAAATTGATATCAAATAATTGAGATAATTGCTTGCATATCCTTTAGTTTGCTTACAATAATATCTCACATTTTGCTATAGGTAGAACATTTTTGAAGCTGTTTATGGAAAGAAACTACATATTCGCATGACTATAATAGCCATTTTTTATTAGTGATTATAGAAAATTAGTCACTTCTCTAGGATGGAACCCCATTTGTGTTTTAGGATTTGTGCCCCTTTTAAATTTTAGGGTTTTCACCATTGTGAATTAGGGTTTATGCTCTTTTTTGGGTGTCCTACCCCCTTTGTGAAATCTAGGCCAGTTCTTTCTTCAACAAGCATACTTGATCCTTATCCTAATCATACTATGCCTATACTAATACAATAATAAATACATGTGTGCAACCCATGCAAGAGTTATATGTGCAAGAAATACAATGTGGAAGATAAATACAATGTGCATGGAAGTGGGCATGGCTCTCAAAAAATAATACAATCATGATAATTATGTATTCATGAAGTATAACAATAATATCCAAGTGGCTAAAATAATGCACCAAAGTGGTTGAAAATATTAAGTAATCACAATTGCACTGAGGGAGAGAATAAGCACTTGTGGCCTCTACACAAATGGGATCAATCTCCTCACATTAAGGGATGTAGAAGGGACACCACCTAGCCAGATTGAAAGTGAACTAGGGCACTTTTTACACACATGAGTAGAGAGATGATGATGTAAAAGAGAAATAGAGACGAATATGTGGTACAAATGAATTCAATGGTTGAAGATGCTAATATTTAGAGTTACAACTAATGCATCCTAACCCAAAATGGTGGAAGGGATAGGTAAACATAAGTAGAGGGATAATAGTGGTGACAATGTAGGAAGAGAAAGAGGAAGAAGGGTGGAGAGGATGATGGTAGAGAGGGGTTTGGGATAGTGGAATGGAAAGAAAGGGGATAATGGAGGGATGGAAAATGAAGAAGGATGAGGGCAAGAGTAGGAGAGGATGAGGGTATGATGAAGTGGGGGATAAGAAGGGTGATGAAGTTAGAAGATGGATGGGAGGTGAGGGAGAGGGAGAGGGAGATTGTGTGTGTGATGAAGTGGGGAAGAAGAGTGATGGAGTGGAGAGGAATGGGAGAGTGGTGAAAGAGAGGAAGAGAATAGAGATAATGAGAATGGTGGTAGAGTGGAGTATGTGTGTCCCTCCCTTGAAGGCTTAAAGGGGCCTCCTTTTATAAGTACTTGGCTAGATTATATCATTTACTGATCCTAATTAACAAAGCATAATCTTGATTGATTAGAGTCCTAAATTGGATGATGCACTAGGTGATGTAAGCTAGTGTATGATGTCTCCTTTCATGATACATTTTGTTGTCTTGTATGCATGTCTTCATAGTCAAGCTCTTTCAAAATAATAAGAAAATAGAAGGAAAACTACAAAGGTTGGAAAATGTGAGGGAGAGTTGTGCACATACATTGCTAATATAATGTGATGCTTTACAATATGGGATGGATAGTTTTATAAGGTTTTGAGTAGAGAGAATGTGAAAATGTATATATACTAAAAGGAGCTCTCTCGCTCAATCCCCAAGACCTACGGACCGCTTATTGGTCAAGTGTTTCAAGCCGAGTGACCATGGCTGCCTCTCACATAGCTGATGTGCTCTCCCTACCTATGGGATGTAATGAGCTTACCTTGATGCCCGATCGAGTACCCTCCTCTCCCATGCACATCGGTAGCTCCACGATCCTCAACGGAAGCTCAAGCAACCTCAATCCCTCTCCATCAAGCTCCATCCTCCATAGCCATGCGAGACAAGAGAAGAGAAAAGAAGAGAAGAAGATGAAGAGAGAAGATGGGGAACTTCTTCTCCTTGATCCCTCACTCTCACACACTCATTCCCTCACTTTCTCACACTCCCTCACTCAAGCACAAACAAGAAGGCAAGAAGAAGAAAAGAGGAAGAAGAAGCTTTTTGCCACACACAAGAATGAGAGTTTCCATTAATCTTTTGACTTATATATATGCCCTCTTTCCCTTGGGTAATCATCCCCTTTTTACATGGCCTAGGCCCTTTTTCCCTTTGCCCTAACTTCCTAGCTTAGTCCTACCACCTGTCCATGGTTACAAATTGCATAGGAAGGAGCCTGGAGCTCTTTTACAAAGATTTTGGCTGCACCTTTATATTTAGAGGTGCATCTTCTTGCTTTTGGCTCTTTTGTAGCTTCCATGGTTGTGCCTTTAACTCCTACTAGTTGTTTCCATGCTTTTGGATTTTTTTCAGGTCCGTTCCCTTGTGAGGCACCTTTTCCCTTTTTCGACCTTGTGCTTTTCCTCTTGATGCCTCTTTTTTTTCTTTTTTTGCTTTGCAGTAAACATTATCCCCTCCTAGCCGAGTGCCCATCCCATGGCACTGCTGGGTGGTGAGTTGGACAGTGGTGATGGGGTAACCAATAGATGGCCTTTTGAGTTTATATACAAGCCCTGGTTGAGGATGCGTTGGAGGGATTCGTGCTTGAAATTAAAGATAGTGTTGGAGTGAGTCCCTCTAGGGAGTTGGCTGTGGTGGAGATTTGCCTTTGAAATTGACGATGGTGTTAAGGCAAAACCCCATCTTAAGGTTGGCCAAGGGTGTGGATATACCCTTGAAATTAAAAATGGTGTTGGGTGGATTCTCCTTGGGGAAGCCAAAGATGGTGGACCTGTCCTCAAGGTTAAGGATTCCATTGGACGGGTTTCCTTCATTGTGCCCTCTCCTTGATGCGACATTATCTTAACCTACAAGACAAAGTTGTGCACTTCCTAAGGGGTGTTTTTGCCTTACCATATAGTGTGCGGTGCACGTGCTTGTGGAACTCGGAGATGGGTCTGGGTAGCCCTTGGTGGTGTCCCTCACTTGAGGACCCAATTCGTGCATCATTTTATGTGTACTGTGTCACTTAGGGAGACATGTTTGGGAGAATGTCCTGCCCTTGATGTGCCCTAACCATGTGTAGTGGGGGATGAGGCTAGGTATGGAAACCCTAGGTGTAGTGATTGTGGCACTCAAGTGTTTCCACCTTTTTCTATCTTCCCTTTTTTCTTCTTCTTTTTGTTTTCTCTCTTTCTTTTTCTTTTTTTTTTCTTTTTCTTCTTCCTCTTTTTTTTTTTGGATTAGATAATTGCAAACGGCATTTAACATGGGGGTGTTCTCAAGCTGTGCCCTGATCTTCCTCCTTGGACGATTTGCGAGGTGGTCTTAGGGACTTTCTCAAAAAGGCATGGCTCTACAAGTATTCCTTGATACTAGCCTTTACATTAAGAGGTGTAGTTGACAAAAAAGGATGATTACACCTCATAAAGCGGCTATCGCTCATGTCCTCAAGGATCTTCATATAAAAAGAGGGAAGTAGGGTTGCTCTCATCATGAGCCTAGCCATAGTGCAGCTATCTATTCCTAAGTTAATGTCAGAAAAGAGTGGGGAAGGTGGGCTTCCTCAGCTATTGGCTTTTGCTTAAGTAAAAACCTAATGATCCCAAGGTAGTTATAGGTAGTTATAAATGCAGGATCTGGGCAAAAATCCTAAAGGAAGCAGTTGATGGATGGGTGCAAGTCCCCTGCTTTGAAAGTTATGCATTGGCGTTGTAGATCTTTGGAAAGTCGTATCTTCCATGCACATTCTTGTCATAATCTACTCCATATCTGCGTGGGTGGGACATGTAGATAGGATCATTCCGTTCCTTAGGGAGCATGCCACAGAAAGCCATCCATGCATCAAAATTGGTATCCCAAATCCTCCTTTGCCACTTTGGCTGTGCCTCATAGCCTCAGATGGTCTTGGGAACCTGACAGGCATTGTCTAGGAAGTAATATGTAAGCTCCCACCTCCATTATGTGACTATGATGCTCCGCTTCTCGACCCATCGATTCGCTAGGGTGTTGCATAGGTGAATGATCCTTTCCACCACATCCAAAGGTAGGACTCGTTCCAAAGCTCATGGGTAGAGGAAGAAGAACTCAAAGGGTTGAGATTGGAGTCCTTGCTGTTGCCAAATGGTTAGCAGCCAGTTGACAGGATGGTGATCCTCACATGGTGGCATTGGCTCACCAAGAAGCTACCATGGCCATGCTTGCACTCTTTGTTGGGCTTGCTCCACAAGTTCCCGTCTTCTTCTTCTAGCAGCAATGATGCGTTCCGGGACTTGGGCACCCTCTGGCTCTTCTAGGGGTAGGTCAGGCAAAGGGGGAAGACTGGGCTCTTTGATTTGCAGTTCTTCTTTGAATTCCTGCTCGAAGTCCCGATCCTTTCTCAGTGTCTTGTTCCATCATGGGTGACGGGGGGTGGATGGGGCTACTCTTGTTCTTCGAATCCAAGTTCCATGAGCTCATAAGTGGAGAGGCCGGCTTGTCGCAAGTAGCTGCATTGCTACTCCTTGGTTATGCCTGTGTGCCGGTTGGGAGTACGCGCTTTTGCAGGCCATACCTTAAGGCTCTAATCATCAACTCCAACTTCCTTTTCATTCTCTCCACCGAATCCTTGCCTTCAACTTGGGTGACATGAAGCACCATGCTCAGAAAAGCTTGCCTTTGAGTGTCTGAGTACACTTTTGTAGCTTTTTCTCTAGATTCTGCGAACACTCTCTCACACTCCACCATTGCCAAGCACTGTGTCAATCCTCGCACTCTTTCAAAATTGTGCCTCTCCCATTGCTGTGCTTTCTCCTCTAGACCTTTCTTGCCTTTTCCATCTCTTGAGACAATATCATTACCACCTGCTATTGCTCATTCTACACTTCCAGCATTTGGGTCTTCTCTTTGTCCCAATAGTTCTTTGGCTATTCTTCTTCCTTGATCCGCCATGATGAAATGCATGTGGGTTTCAACGAGCCTTTTTGATAGTTCTTCGTTGACTTGCACTTGGATTTGTAGTTCTACTTGGTGCAGCCTTCTTTCAATCATGGTCATGGCCACCATTGCCTCCGCTTCTTTTGCACTGAGTTGCGCCTTCAGGTTTCAGATTCCTTTTTTATGTTCCGCAGCTTGCCGTGTCACCTCTAGCCTTAGCACCGTAGAAACTTCTCTTTCGGCCTCTAGTTTTGCCGTTGCTGCCTTCTTCTCTTCCTCCTTAGCCTTCTCTAGATGGGCTAGAAGTTTAGCTACATATGCATCATAATCCATAGCTAGGGGCATTGTAGGCAATGATGTGGTGGTGGGCGCTTCCAACCTTTGCCTTTTTGGGTCTTGCCTAGACTCCTTGTCTCTTGCAACTAGCCTTTTGACTCCCGCTTCTGGTACTATCTCTTGTACTTTCATGACTAAGAACTACATCATGGACATAAGTTTAGTGGTGTCCATTGTAGGCTCTAGCTCTTGTGTTGTGGAGGTGGTGATGGTAGTCTGAGGTGTGAGCTCGAAGAGAGGGGGTGCAGCGGGGCTTTGCCCTTGCTTGCAACAACTAGGGCTGCCTCAACGATGTCGCTTGGTTCGCCTTCGTGCCATGGACTCAAGGTGTTCATCTCTCCAGTACCATGGGTCTCCTCGATAGACGTGTGCATGGCCTCCGCCATGTCTTCATCCTCCTTTCTCCTTAGCTCCTTAGCCTCTTCTTTTACTCTCCATTTTCTCTCCTCCTTGACTTTCTGTGATTCCTCTCTCGCCTTCTTCATTTCTTCCTCCTCTTACCTCCTTCGTTCTTCTTCTGCCCTTTTGGATTCTTTTTGGGCTCTTTTCAGTTTCACCTGTTCTTCTTTCGTCATCACCTCCCTCCTCTATTGCTGGGGTTTTGTGGCCTTCTTCTTCTCTTGTGCCATGGCCTCCTTCTGGGTCATCATCTGCAACTCTTGCTCTCCCTTATCACTAATGGTTCGCTCGCTTGATTACTCTACGTCAGGGCAAGGTGATTGATGGGGTGTCTCTCCCACTTCTTCATCAACTTCTTTTGCCTCCCTCATTGCTTCTTGAATGATTGTTGTAAAGACCCCGTTGAATCTATTCATGGAGGCCTTGGAAGCACCCTTCTTACGCCCTGACCTAGTCATTGAGGCTAGGGACTCCCTTCTTACTGGTGCTACGCTTGTGGCTAGGACAACGGCCAAGTTCTTGATGGTTTTCAAGACAAACCCATTCCAATCTACTTCCTCAGGGGGACCCTGTGGCTATGCTCTCCAGCAATGGCACGTCAATCCTGTTAATCAATGCGTTGTATCTTTGTCCCGAGAAGAGAGCATGGGCCATCTTTGCTTGCATCCTTACTTCTGGATTTGGGATGTCTGCCAAACTTATCTCATCCACCGTGTGTACATAATTCTTATTCGCACCTAGCATTGCATACACATCTCTTTGATGGCATTTTTCTTTCTTGGGGGCCCTAGGGCCTTCTCCACCATTGCAACACTTAGGGGTACCTCCACTTGACGTTCTTCTTCTCCTGTCCTGACTGTTACTGTGCCATAATTCCTTGCATCATCAAAGCTCCTCAAGAATTTTGCACACATGCTGTAGTCTACCACTTGCCCCACTTTCTCCACATACTTTCGGAGGTCACATTTCTCCACTAGCTGCTTCACACCTGGCTCCTCCAAGATGGCCTCATCTAGGTTGAAGGTGAAATGGCTAAGCCCCTTGTCTCAACACTCAGGCCATACCTAGTTTGCTCTTCTTCCATGAAAGTGAGCTTGCCAACTTTATCTTGGCCTACCATTGTGGATACCTGCCATTTACCATAGTCCATTAGTATTCCTCGTATGGCTTTTCGGTAAGCAAGAAATTGATTTTGCTTCCATGAAGAGAATAAACAAGCTGAATTAGAGACATGAAATTTTCTAATAGCAGCCTATTCATTACAAAACATTTTTGACATTTTCTTTCCAACCCTTTTTTAATTCTTTCATGCTTTTAACTTTGATTAATGCTTTTTGTTTCCTTCTTGCCTATGTTTTCTCAATCACATTACCCTCTCCCCCCTCGAGAAATGATGAAAATCCTTCCTAGGATTGGACATGGGAGAGGCAAGGGCATTTGAGCATAGTATGGTGCTATCTACTTTGGCATAAGCCAATTGTAGAAATCAGAGTTGTATTCCAAGTGGGCATGATGATTGAGATTATGAGGGCTAACGTATACTTGGGTAATGTAAGTTAGGACATCGATTAGAAAATCACCTGAGTTAATGCAGCTAGCCAACTATTATTGATCAACTCCTTTGCAACCTTGGGGAATTTTATAGTCATGAACTCGTATTCTTCCCAAGTGCAGGATAAAGAATGAACATGAGAGGCAAGGGGTTCATCAAGCCATCCAAGGACAAGTCTTTCGTAGCTCCTAGCGAATGTGGTAAAGGTGTTATCCAAGAGCTTGATGCAAGTCATCAAGTCATCTCTCGTATTCTCAGCAAGGTCCTTGGTGGCAACTGATAGAAATGAACGTCGCTCGTAGGAAGGCCTGAGACCTACTCGTGGTTGGAGTGGAATTGAGCTAGACAGTGATGGTTCGAGGGGTAACAAAATAGACAATGGTGTATCTAAGGGTAACTCCATAGTCTGATCCATGTGTCCAGTGTTGCTTTGAGGTATTGAGGGTGGCTCCAGTGGCATAGATGGTACATTGCCTTCCTCTTGCGCAGGCACGAAAGTGCCAAGCTCTGTGGACTTAGATGATTCCAGGGTATCAGACTGCTGCGTTGGTTGATAGATTGGTTGGGGTTTTTTGACCATGTTCTTTGCAGGTTCTATAGGATTTATAGCTCGATTTTTTTAGGTGTTCACTACCTTAGTGGGAGTGGGGCTGCCTAGGGGACGGGGTGGCAAGTGATGGTTGTGGTTGGGCTATGCTTCTAGGATCTCCCTTCTTGGGCACCCATATCCAAGTGTTGCCTTTGTAGTATCCTTGGGCTCGCAACAGATCTTTGGGGATCCATTGTGGCTTGATTGTGCACCTATGTCGATAGCGTCAGGTCAGTCTCTAGATTTTGAATGATAGTTGTTAGCCTTGCCAGGCTGTGTTTGCTTGCTAATATGAGTAGGCTGCTTTTGGTGCCTTAGCACCCATTTAAGTATGGGCTCTGTGGCTTTGGGGATGGCCTTAGTTGGTGGCAATTTTGTAGTCTGGGTGGGTTGTGATGACTCACGAGCCCCCTCCTTAGGTTTGGTCCTAGATAGCTCTATCAATGGCATAGCAGGCTTTGGTGGAGCCTTGCTACCCTTGCTAAAAGCTGACACGATTTGAACATTGCCAATGGTAAGGTGAATACGTTGTAGATCATAATTTACGTTGCAATTTCTTGAAAGTGTGTCCTAACAACGATTCTTGACCTGCATCCTTCGTATTTGGCAATACATAGAAGATGACTGGTAGGCTCTCACACTCGATAGAGACTGCGACCTTGCACCTCCCCTAGGAGTGCATATGACTTGCCCCCGAATGGGCTGAGTTTAGCATTAATGGATTGCAATTTTGGTTGACCAATGATGAGGGTCCAATGAGCGTGAGTCAAGGCATTGAAGTCAGCTTCCTCATCAATCAAGGCATCAAATGTGTGTGTGCACTGGGTGGTGGCCATGATGCAAAGGTATGCTGGTGCTACTACCTCCTCATCCTCGCCCTCTAGTTCAGTGATGGTGACTAAGCGGACATTGATAGGGGCTTCTAGCATAGGGGACTCATGTAGTGGATGTGTGGGAGGGTAGTACTTCTTCACGTGGCTACCATTAAAGAAGCCTATGCCCTCACCTTCAAGGGTTTCAAGTTCTACGTTTCCCATCCTACTAATGGTGCACACTCGGAAAGGTCCTAATCCTCAGAATTTTGTTTTCTGCTTGTGACCCTTTACCAAGTAGAGCAAAACAAGGTCTCCTTGCTCAAAGTTGCATTGTTTGACATGCTTGTCGAACCACATCTTCTATCGTGCTTTCTCACAAATTAGGGTGTGGTTGGCTATGAATCGAGTCTGAGAGAGTCGTTCCAATTCCATGAGAGGGTCCGTCCAAACTTCCGTCCCTTCCCATCTCTCATGTACTGCTATCCTCAAGCTAGGAACAAAGAATTCTAATGGCAAGATTGCCTCACTCCCGTAGATCAGCCTAAAGGGTGTCTATCCTACAGCCGTTTTATAGGCTATCTGATAAGCCCATAATGTTGCCATAAGTTTGTTGTCCCAATCACTTCGTGAGGTAGAAACTATCTTCATAAGGACGTTGACTAAGATCTTGTTTGTGGATTTTGCTTGGCCATTAGCTTGAGGGTAGTAGGGTGAGGATTTCCTATGGATGATTAAGAAGGTTGAGAGCAGGTGGGCAAGCACCTCATTGATGAAGTGAGTGTCTTGGTCGCTTACTCATTTGATAGGGAAACCGAATCGTGAGATAACCTGCTCTCGCAAGAACTTCGCTATGGTCCTAGTGTCGTTCTTCTTGGTGGTTCGTGCCTTGGTGGGAGTGTTTGTCCTAAGCAAGGGGGCTGCCGGTGGTTGGGGCTATCCCTGCATGTTCGTAATCAATTTCTCCCACATGCTCCATTCGGGATCACACTGCATCCGCATGACTCCTCTCTCGATCTTGTAAGCACTCCCTTTCTGATGCTTAGAGTCCACTCTTATCTACTCTATCACCCTTCCTTCAATGTTTTACTCTACAATGTCTACTTCTTCCTCACTTTCCTCACTAATGGAGTGGCAGTCCTCATACTCATCATCGAAATCAACTTCTCTTGACTACTCGTCATCCCTTAGACTCTTATCTCTAGCTTGTCCTTCGTCTGTGACTAAGGCCCAATTGTACAGTAAGTTCAAGTCGTGCACCTTATTCCATTTCCATTTAGGCTCATCCAACAGATCTCTGAGGGGCTTGAGATTAGCACCAGGGTTGCGAGCCAATCTGCTTGTTAGGTATTCGAGGATCTTGTGAAGCTCTAGCCTATTGCTAGGGATATAGAAAGAGATAGGCCTTGCCTGGCTGCTTGAGCTCCTGGCCATCATGCAAAGTGGCAATGTGGGTTCCTTCTTTGACATGCTCGTAGTTTTTGTAGCTTGTTTGTATGTCTCCTCTTCATCTGAGAATGGGAGATCAATGGTCGCTAGGACATGCATCCAATCTTGCTCATCCTTAGGGCAAGGGATGTACTTGGTTAATGGCATTTCTTTATTGGCATATCACCCTTGAGCATGGTAGAGATGACATCTAGGTTGACGAGGGTCATCTTCCAAGTGTCCATCTCGACCCTCACTACTTCCGTTTGGTTTCCTAAGAAGATTAGACTATTGCCCCAGTCTTCGATAACTCAAGCATTCCTCATCTAGGGTCGGCCTAGCAGAATGTCGTAGTCCACTCCCTTCATGAAGATGAAGTTCACATAGAACTGGACACCCCACGATCTTCACTGGCCAATTCTTCAAGACTCCAAATGGCCTAATTTTCATTCCATTAGCTAGAGTGACTTTAAACCTAGCAGTTTCGACAGGTGGGTTTCCCCAAGCCTAGAGCACAATATGGCTCAACACACTCACTCCTGCCCCAGTATCTACGATTCCCTTCCGTTTTATGTCTCTTAGGGCTAAGATAGGCAAGACTACCTGCATCTCAATGCCTTCCCAAAATGCATTGACATGTAGTGACTTTGGCACTGAGTGCAGCGTCAAGCTGGGCATCTACATGACTACATCATGATCCTACAAGTCAGCGGCGGCGGCATGCTCCATCGGTTCTTCCACCCAGTATTTCAACTCCTGCCATAGCATGGAGTGTTGCCTGAGCAAGTCTCCTAAACTCAAAGTCATTGGGGTGGTCACTAACATCGTGAGGAGGTTGCTGGTTGCTTGCCTCTCTCTTAGGTTTTTGCTTCTTGGCCATTGGTCTTAACGAACTGGCTGGCCCATAGCATCTAAACTTGGCCTAGATGGCACCGCCTGTGGCATGGGTGTGTCTCTTAACCTTGGTTGTACAGGTAAGACTGGTGTGCTCATGCTAGAGAGATCCTTGATCTCCCAGTCTAAGATAGGCTTAGTGTCCTTGAGTTGTTCCTGGGCTTCCTTTACCCACTCCTTGACTTTGGCTATTGCCTTGAGTTGGCACCTAGGGTGAGAATACTCCCCTACCTTGGCACTCCCTTTCTTTTCTATCTTTGGGGCGATGGTCTTTGCCTCTACATTCGTGACCTTCTTGCCAGTCACTAGTGTTGTCACATCCTCAATCTTAAGTGTGACCTTTGCGTCAGTATTTTTCTTCCTTCTTCGGCTCTTCTTTCCTATTGAGGCTGCATCTAAGTTGCTAGGCCTAGGCAATGATATGCCTATCTACTTCGTATGTGCTCTTGTCATGACATGTAAGGGGATGGGTGTGTCCTTGTTGTCGAATGTCTTGACTCTGAACAATCCCAAAGGCACTGATGGCATGATTGTCAAGCTAGAGGATGGCTTTAGTCTAGGGGAATCGACGAATAGATGAGTGATGCTGCACTCAACACATCTGAGGTCGGTTTTTTCCCTATTTGCTTGTTCTCTCTCTAGATAGCGTGATAAGATATGGCCTGGGTGACTGCAAGTCCAACACAAGATTGGATCTTGGGTCGGCCCTGTGAATCCTTTGCCTCTACCTCTACCTAATGCCAGCACCGGTACTAGTCGATAGTCCATCAGGACTGGATTGCCCTCTTCATCGTACGAGATGTAAAGGTTTGCATAGGCTTCATCTTCGTTAGGCTCCTCCACATAATGGATTGGTCGATGGATGGGTTATGTAGGGTCCTGGTGGCCTAGGTATGCGTGTTGGGTTAATCTCCATCCTAGGGATGGCTGGTTTCACGTCATTTGGTACTTGGAGTGCCAGCTCGGCTCCTCTTCCAAAGAAATTTGGTGGCCTATTCCCTAGGTACATCGGATTGTAGTGTTGGACATAGGGGAATCTTCTAGGCAACCTACAGTCATGGCATCATGGCCAAACCTACCACAATTCATGCAAGGCCTAGATCTAGGATCCTGGCACTCGATTGGGAGGTGGTTGCCGCCACAATGCACACATTGGATATGCGGTCACACTGGTTTCCTCACCAATTCCTGTAGTCGTGCTAGCTCCATTCTCACCTCAGCTAGCTCCTAGTCTTGATCTATATTCTTCCCCTTATCCTACGTGCTAGGGGTTGATCTCTCACTAGGGGTTGTGGTCCTCTCCGAGGTCCTCTGACTAGATTTATCATAGTTCAAGCTTTGAGAGCTCCTCTCTCTCAGCTGGTCATCCACCCTATTTGCTTCATCAAAGACCCTAGCTAGCACATCTTGCTGCAAGTTGGAGTTGTTTGCTAAGGCTTTGTACAATTCCTCGCTACGAATTCCGTTTATGAATATGTTGAAGATAGCTCTTTCATTGGACTACTCGTTCATTGGAATTCTCTTGAAGAGATTGCACACATGGGTGATGTAGTCTCTTATATCCTCCTTGTCCCTTTGACTATTGTTTCATCAATTGAACTATGAGGTTGTTGGAGTACCCTACTTCCGAGAATCTCTTTATGAAGAGATCTTTTAGTCGAGAAAATTTCACTTGCTCTTCCGCACATCTAAGCTGGTGTACCATGTCCTACCTTTATTGCCTAAGCAGAGCCCAAAAGCCTAGGAGTGTTGAGCAAGGTCCATCAAACTGTTGGCATCGCAAACTTGCTCAAACTGCTCCATGAAGCTGTACGGGTCACTACTAGGCTAGATGCTTAGCTACTGCAAGGATTTTTGATTGGCTCTTCTTCCCCTGTGTAATTCTTAGGCCTAAGAGTAGCAAGGTCGCTAGCGCTACTACACTTTGTTCAGAAACCGTGTTGTCCATAAGCCGCTTGGTCACAAGCTCGCTCGGTGTAAGGTCTACCTCTAGCACACTCTCTCTCTCTCCACATTTGGTCCTGCCTTGCTTCTTTCGGCTAGTGCTGGCACACATTTGGCCTCATGCACATCTATATCTTGCTGCGACTTCCTAGCTCTCTGCTCGCGGTTGTAGGAAGCTATGCCTTGTAGCGCTTTCTTAAAACTGCTTTCCTCTCTTCCTCTAGGCTTGCCACTACCTCCTCCACTGACCTATTGTGGATTACTATTTTGATCAATAGGTCATATTCATTGACCATGTCGTGGACCGCAACTGGGAATTCACCCAAGTCTAGTTGGGGGAATTCATCTCTCGGGTTTGTGTTCGCTTTTGACATTGTCTCTACTTCCCACTTCATGAGGTTGTCGATAAGTCCAAGTAGCGCTGGTAGCTCTTTGCCCTCAATCTTGATGTCCTTTAAGTCCTGCTGCCATCTCCGAAGGTCTTATCAATGGGGCTTTGAGACATCCAGCTATGTTTTGGGGGTCTTCTCCTACTAGTGGGTTCCTTCAATTTATTACGTCTGAGTGTGTTCCTTGTTATTGAAAACAATCCTCATTGATGTTCACTCAGTGTTGGTGCTTTGTGTGCACATTGCAAAATCAAGCTTTCCGTTATTTTGGTGCACTTGTGTAAAAGAAATCACTATGGGGTATGCAAACACAAAAAAAACAATCATAGAGGTATGGCTACCCCCTTGGCTTTCTAGTATGGCTCTAAGTGCAATCTCTCGTCACTCCTAAGGATTTTTTGGGGTCTATACTACTCTCGATACACTCCATCAAGGTGGGTTACCATATAAAGACCAATTTTTGGCTCTTAGTCGAGTCCAAGGCTACTAGAGGTCGCTTCTAGACTATAAAGTTGCGGTTTCCTCTAGTTTTTGGCTTTAGCGAGCTGGGTCAGGTTTCTAGGGCTGCATTGGGATGTACCCTGACTGATAATTTGAGCTGGGCAAGTGGTCTTGGTTTAGTGTTTTTGTGTTCTGCCCTAGTGGTCCAATACTGGGGGTGGTCCGAGTCTAGTATCCAATCGGATGGTTCAATCGGACCGGGCTAGTCTGACTCAAAGTTTGGTCCGATTTTTTGTGTGGTCTGATTGTTCACTAGTCTGATTAGATTGGCCAATTTGATAGTGTTGAGAAATGTGCAATCACATCCACCATAGCCTCTTTGTTTGGAACAAACAAGGCAAAGAAACAGACTGCAAATAAAGCCTTAGACTAGGTCATGTGTGCATGGTTTATTAAAACCACAGTTGGTGATTACCATGGTCCCTTTCCACTTCTTTCCACCTACCAATACCACCTACTGTAAGCCTATAAAAGGCACTCATCCCCACACTCATTCCATCAATCATTATCATTCAATTGTACTTGCATTATGCTTGGATAATATTAGTTGTTCTTCTTTGTCAATGCTTCTGCCTCATTATGATTGTCTATTTGCTCATCAGTGATCCTACATAGCATGCATTCTCAATATTTTAACAAATAGAGGCGGGTTCGATTGAGACGGGTCTGATTGGACAAGTTGTCCAACTGGTTGGTGGGGAGTCTGATCGGACGAGATTGGTTTGACTGGACCTGTCAAACTGTCCGACTACCAGAGTCGGACAGCCCTCGACTGCCCGACTCTAAGAACCAGATAGCTGCAAAGCACGCAGGTGCGATGACATGGTTTTGCTCGATTTCTGCTAGCACTCGTCATGGCTCCCTATCATACCTTCCAAATCATGCCAATGGCATATAAAGAAGATTCTTACATACCTAGATCAGTCGAAAACACCAGAATCAAAGCGCGTGATCTCCTTTGTGATTAGCAGGTCTCTCTCTCCCTCTCTCTCTCAAGCTCTCTCACAATCACAAATGGTCAAATGAGGTCCTTTCCCCCACCCTTGAGGTTTTTAGGGTCCTACCCCACTTAGTCCTTGCCTCCAAGTTCACTCCCCTTGATCCTTAGGCTTCCAAACCCCCTTTTTCTTCAGATTTCCCTTGGTTGAACCCTATTTACAGCAGGTAAACCCTACTATTCGCTCACCATACTTTGGTCCTATCCTACCTAAATGCTTGGGTTGATTCAACCTACTCATTTACACATCAAAAAACCCAAAATACTTACTTGTTTCGACGATTAACACTCCTAAATTTTCTATCTACCTCAAGCACCAAATGGGGGATGAAATCCTACTTCCATGCTTGATTTGAAGCATACAGCGCTCAAGGCTCGAATCCGTTAATCTCGAGAACGGAACCAAAATGAAGGAAGCTCTCTCACTCAACCTTGAGACCTACGGACCGCTTATTGGTCGGGTGTTTCAAGTTGAGCGGCCATGGCTACCTCTCATATAGCCGACACGCTCTCCCTACCTATGGGGTGTAGTGAGCTTACCTTGATGCTTGATCGAGTATCCTCCTCTCCCATGCACATTGGTAGCTCCACGATCCTCGATGCAAGCTCGAGCAACCTCAATCCCTCTCTGTCAAGCTCCATCCTCCATAGTCGCATGAGACAAGAGTAGAGAAGAGAAGAGAAGAGAAGAAGATAAAGAAAGGAGATTGGGAGCTTCTTCTCCTTGATCCCTCACTCTCACACACTCATTCCCTTACTCTCTCACACTCCCTCACTCCCTCACTCAAGCACAAACAAGAAGGCAAGAAGAAGAGAAGAGGAAGAAGAAGCTTTTTTCCACACACAAGAATGAGATTTTCCATTAACTTTTTGGCTTATATACATGCCCTCTTTCCCTTGGGCAGTTATCCCCTTTTTATATGGTTGGCCTGTCCTTTTTCCCTTTGCCCTAACTTTCTAGCTTAGTCCTACTGCCCATCCATGGTTACAAATTGCACAAGAGGGAGCCCGGTGCTCTTTTTCAAAGATTTTGGCTCTGTCTTTATATTTAGAGGTGCGCCTTCTCGCTTTTGGCTCTTTTGTAGCTTCCATGGTTGCGCCTTAGATTCCTATTGGTTGTTCCCATGCTTTTGGAATCTTTTCAGGCCCATCCCCTTGTGAGGCACCTTTTCCTTTTTTTTGCCTTACATTTTTCCTCTTGATGCCTCTTTTTCCACTTTCTTTGCTCTACAGTAAACATATACTTTTTACAATATGTTCCCTCCAAAAGAAGTAGAAGCTTGCTTTGGAGAGAGATTCATAGAGAAAAAAAATTTGAATAATAATTAAGAAGAGTCTCAAATCTCTACCATTGTAGGTGTGGCCTTTGTTATGAATCCTTTCATGCACCAACATATTAATACATTTCCTTCTTTTGGTGGCTAATTGAAAAAAGGAGGTTGAAATCCATTGAAAAGCAACCAAAAATTAAATTAGCTCCAACATATTATAACTCATTCCATATTTTTTATAAAATTAATGACAATGCATTTAGATTGGCCATTTCTCCTTATTAGCAGATTCATATTTCTTTTCATATTAGTTTGTTAAAACTTTGTGTAAGGAAATACCTCTAGTTACACTTAGTGTAGATGACTCTTCTTTACTAGATAAAGATACATAAATTCTAATTCTTGAAGTAATTATTGATCATGACTGAATCACAACTAAAATTGAAAATCAATATTATAGTATCTAGTGAAATACAAAAAACATTCCATGAAAGAATTCTAGTGTATTCAAAAATCAGAGTTGACTTCAACTTATGATCCCATTTAATAAATGCCTATCACTCACAATCATATTAATGATCCCATGTACAAAAAAATACCACATGAGGTGGTATTTGTATAAAATCCATGGAATCTTATTTTATAAGAAGGTACAAATTTGTTGCCTGAGGCAACACTTTCATAGCATTGAAAATTGTATGCTTCTTTTCATAGCATGGAAATATTATTTTTGCAAATGGTCATAAGCGTAAGGGCTTTGTATACACACATGTGCAGTTGAATTATTTATTTTTAAAATCTAAAAATTTATAAATATTATTTTCTAGATAGAAAGTTATTTCAAATAGGTTATGTTAGATTTATTTTTTCAAAAGCAAGTAGTGCAAAAAAGAAAAATAAAAAACAAAAAAAATATATTCAATATATTTTGAGCACAAAAGCCTAATACAATTTACAAATACATGCATGGGAAATGTGCTCACCTATGCATGGGGAGTGATTGTATCTAATCTTGTGTCATATAAGCTGATGTGGATTTCTCTTATCCCTTACAATTTGTTCATCTCCTATTTTTCTTTCAATTTTTGTATATTATACAATGAGGGCTAACAATAGTGTGTGTGCATGCTATTGAGAGATGTGATTGAGAGCAAGAATAGAAGAGAATGTTACAAGTTCATGTGTCTAGTACAAACAGATGCAATTTGATCTTGGGTAGGTGGAAAAATACTCACATAGTGTCTGCTACTACTGAGAGATGTGATTGAAACCAAGAATGGAAGAAAGAATTTCAAGTTTCTATTTTCACTACAAATAAACACAATTTACTCCTCAACACACACACACACACACACACACACACCCCATATCTATGATGGTTTTAACTGAATATGCCTTAAAGAAAAGTCAAATGAAAAAAATGCTACTAACATTTGCTACATAGTAATGCTTAAGGACATGCTATTTGGTAAAGATTAACCTACTTGCACCCTCCTATGGGTTTATTTGCATCATTATGAATATCACAATTCTCATTGCTTATATCATCACCCCAAAGAGTCATTTGATCTTAGATTAAAAGAGATGTATTTGTAGTATCTTTCTCTAGAAAATTCCCCACATTTTAGCACAAAGATGGCTTCAAACATGATGGAGTACTCCAAGAGATGTTAGGAGCCATGAAATGGTTAAACTATGAGCTTTTACAATCATAGGAAAGTTGCATCCCTTCAACAACTGGATATTTGTGGCTTGGAACCCTAGAGAGGTGACTTTGATATCCAAATTGTACTGCATTTACTAGGAATGCTTCTTTTAAAATATGTCTCTGCATCTTATGACCCCCCCTATTATATGCCATTTGTGCACACAAAAATGATGTGTAGAGAGCTATCATGCAACATAATTACTTTATGGATTGGAACTCACTTATTCAAAGTGACATAGACTTTTTAATCTTTTGCATGTTGCAACCAAGAAGAATACCAATATAGCAACCCAACGCATATGATTCAAGGATCCAATGCTATTAGTGCTATCTAATGTCAATTATTAGGAAAAAAAACATAAAATATAATAAATTTAAACTTGAATATCAAGCCAAAGGCACAATTGTGATGATGATGGCAGTGTATTCAAGGTGCATGGCATCATGACATAGATTTAAGCCCTTGAGTATAATGACTCTAAGGCCCAAAATGAAAACTCAGGGCCTTGAGTTTTGTGTTTTCATAGTTATTAAAGGGTTTTGAGTTTGTCCAATCTTTCTTCCTTCCATATATACACGTGATTATTCATAACAAGTAAGATGCATCAACAAGTCTCAATAATGCCACACAATATGTCCAAGCAAGAAGAGTTTGAGTTTTGTGTTTTGTGTTTTGCGATTTTGTATCTTTTTTTGAGTTTTTTTTATTTTTTGAGTATGAGTTTTATATTTTCTCATGATCTAACAAATCCAATCTTTCCAATATCAATCAAACCAATCAGTTCCTTTCAATTCAACCTTTCGAAACTAACTATATGTATTTTGAAACTAACTACATGTATTTTCAATTCAACCTTTTCAATTCAGCCTTTCGAAACTAACTACATGTATTTTGATGTATGCAAGCTATGATCACAAATGATCAATTCTCCACTGATTCAATCCACAGTCCAATGGATAAGCCTTCTATTTTGTTTGTGGTTGAACCATCCTTTTGGCAATGGAATCAAAGTGTTGGGCTAAACACACAACAATTGAAAAATTGTATGGACTTCTATTGTTTTAGAAGCTTCTACTCACCTTGAACAACTCTCTTACCTAGCCATCTTGACACTCTACTCTAACTAACCATGCATCTTTCTCTCTAACCCTAGAAAGCAATAACACGATATAGGTTCTAGGTGTAGTGATCTCACCTATCTTACCTTGATAGCTTGATGATGGTTCCATGATCCATAGAAAGCAATAACACAATATAGGTTCTAGGTGTTATCTCACCTTGACAACTTGATGATGGATCCATGATCCAAGTGCTATGATTCAATGTCTTCGCTCCTTTGCACCCACCACTCAATGCACCCACGTTAAGAGAAGAAGGTAGAAAAGAAGAAGGAGAAGACCTCCACCTCACTAGATTCCTCACTCTCCTACAATCTCACATACAATCTCAAACTCAAATACCTTATCAAGAATGGAAAGAATAAGAAGAAAAGCAAGAGATGGTGAATAGCTTCACTATCCCCAATTCCCCACTCAAGTAGAAATTCTCACTTACTCTCTCCTCACTCTCAACAATAGTAACACAAAATGATAGAATAGAAGTGAATGATTACTCAAAAGTTGCACTGATAGAGCTTTAGCAACATGGAGGCATCAACATGGGTCCATTAGCACCAATCTAGGAGCATGGAGGCATTTGCATGGATGTAGTAGTATGTATGATAACAATTGAGTCCTTCCACCCTTCTATGGACCAAAATTAGAATTAGGGTTAGTCCCCCCTATGAATTAGGGTTTGCACCTCACTTTGTATTTTAGGGTTTCCACATGCATGACTATCCACTTTGTGAGCTCTTGACCAATCCTTTGTTCATGTGTACTTCTATCTTCACCTAATCAAGTTCATTCTAATCACATTTTCTTGGATGTGACCCACAACAATAATTGCAAATGTGCCAAACACAATTATGGAAAACAATACAATGTGCACGCAAGTGAGCATGGCTATTAACAAAATGATAAATGTAATGTGCCCATGAAGTAGTATAAGTGCACAAAAATATATATTTAAGCTTTTAAAAATAATAGATCTCCAACAAATAAATCAGGCACTTGCACTTACTCTAAATATCTTTATCTTTGCCCTCTCATTTTACTATTAATAAGTATTCTGATTGTGGCATTGATGAACACAAAAACTTTGAGCATGGAAACATTTATTGTAAGATGCACATGCAAAAATCTAAAGAGGTCATTATAATCCCATACACTTTCTTTTAACCATTGAGTAATGCTATGAGCACAATGTATTCACTTTTGTCCCATTCCAAAGCATTTTACATTAAGCTATCACATTAAGCAATTATATGTCACATTTAATCAATGCCATGACAATGATCCAATGATCATAAGATACACACCATAAATCAATGGCGGGTGCAATAGTTTACTATCTTATGTGAATATAATTAGAGTCTATCTAGTATGCAAACAAGATGATAGACTTACCAAGAACAAGCTCCCCTAAATATTAATCTATATTTGCCATGAGTGAAGTATATCTTGATAGAGGCTAGCATCCATTATTTAAGTAATAAGGATCATAAACACAATTGACCAAGTGACTTTACTAACTAATTGAAAAAAGTATTGATGAGTCTATTAATGATTCTAGATTGCCCCATTACAAGGGAATTGATATAATTGATGATGGTAAAGTTATTCTTAAAAAGTAAATTGATTTCTATCATTAAAAATTAAATCGAAAGAGGATGAGAGAAACAAGATTTCTTTGTAAGTATTCTTAAAAGAATTTCACTCTCAAGTTAAGGGTAAATATGATGAAGAAGCTATACTGCCTCTAGACAAATGTGAACATTATGCAAGTTTAGAAGCAATGAAACACAAAAACCATGGCTACCAATGCGTTTCACACTGAAATATGAAGGGTCATTGCAATACATGTTTGATTTAAACATTTAAACATGTTTGATCTAAACATTTATAATCCCCACAAACCATGCCAACATCCATAACACCATGCTAAATCAAACATAACATTAAATGCTAAGCCTCTAAATAAGTATTAAGGGCCATTTTTTCACCCAAGCTAATACACAAACTATGTTTTATTATTGGTAATACTATTCATGCTCAGTTATCATTGCCATCATTGTTTTGTTTTCAATGAGCATCAATCATTGTAAGCTATGTAGCATAAATAAGCAAATAGGAGAATAAACAATATGCAAACAAAGTAACAGAAATCATAGAAAAACCTTGCATGCTTGTAGCCAAGTGAAACAAAAATCACAATAATCTCATCTTCAATGTCAAGCCTTCCTATTGCAAAAAATTCAATTCTTGTGAGTGCATGAAAAATACATTGGATACAAAAATAATACTTGCAAGTCACACTGTTGTGTGACCACATGTCTAGTAAAAAAAATCAATGTAAAGGCCATGTACTCTAACGTTTCACCTATATGTATATGGGGCACTAGTTGCTTATCTACATGAAGTGTTAAGCCAATTAGATAACATGTCAGACATTTTTTGCCAAGTGTCCAGCATGCAAAGGAATCATGAAGTCTTTCACATGACTTAAACCCTTGGGGAATAAACCAATATACATATTGTGTATACGTAGACAAAAACGGAACACTTCACTTGAATTAAGCATGTTTTTGTGTAGAAAAGTATGTGAGAGAGAACAAAACATGGATTGCTATTTTTGGAGAGCTATAAACCTAGATTTTTGAAGGGTTGTAAGGCAAAAAGGTTCCTCATGATTATGACTAAAGGAAGAAGCATTCTATATGGCATACATTGCATGTATGAATTGAGATATCCTTTAGGGTTGAACAAGGGCTGCATATGCAAGAAAATTGGCACTTACAAGTAATAGTTATGTGCATTACTATGATATTATTCAAGCAAACATTACTCCTAGAAAAACTCTTATTACCAGGTGGAACCTCAATTGATAAAGAGTTCAAAAGCATAATTGAACTTTCCTTATCATAAGGAGCAATAGCATTATCTACTTACTGACAAGAACATAGGATTTCTTGTGTTCCTTTAATATATGATAGATTCTTCTTTAGATATAGTGCAAGAGAAAAAGGGAGAAAATATTGCATGTCTAGATGGAGGTTGAAGAGAAGGCATATATATTTTAGGAAGAGATTGAGAAGCAGTTGTTGATACAAGGTTTTGGTCTTCTTGTGTTTAGTGAGAACATTAGGAAAGTAGAGGAAAAGGAAATAGATTTGAATGCAAAGGTGGAAGAACACCCTCTTCTTTGTATCCCATTATCACCTAGTTCTCTCATTAATAAAATAATATATGTGTTCCTCAATCATATTCAACATCTTTTCAATCGCAAAGAATATTATTACTTGGCTATCCTTGCAAGGTGGAGCTTGAATGACAAGGATTCATAAGTTATCAATTGCATCTCTTGATGTGAAGAAAAAAAATTTAAGATAGCTTCATAGATTTATATTCATGTGTTGAATCAAATTGTGGACAATGAAAAGAAGGGGTTTTTCACAGAAGAAGAGTTCTCAAAGGTAGCATTGAAGACATGGGGTATAAAGGCAAACCAAAGTCTCCATCAAAGGAGAAGCTAAACAACTCAATAAATCTTTATAATGAGAGCCTTCTTGAAGAAGATGAAAACCCCAATGTATATAAGAAGATATTTATAAGATTTTTATTCGAGATCATGCTAAAGTTTTATTAGGCTTAATGAATAAGAGACTTTTAAAGTTTTTTTCTTATTGACAGCTTTTTTTTTTAATTACACATACTGAAATTAAAGACTCTAATATCTTTCTTGGAAATATTAAGGGCTCTACACCACTAAAGCTTAGAAAAAATCGAGGCTTTGGCCGCTACATTGGAAGCTTGAATAATCAAACTACTGCAATTTATCACAACAAATTATTTATCTTTTCAAGTTCACCAACAATAATGGCCGTAAAAGATATTTTCAAAGTGTACGAATCTCATGCTTTTAATAGATGAATGAAAAAAGATAATTTTGGTGAAGGAGCAAGAAGGCATAAGAGATTTTGGCTACATACCTGGTTATAGTTAATCTAGAGTAAGATAGTTTAGAGTTCTAGACTCTTACATACTCCCATATGGAAAATACAAAAGAATTAAAACTCCTCCAATGCTATAGAAAACAAGAGTTCTTGAAATGCAGAAGCCTTACTGAGTGGAGCAAAACTAAAGACTCCTTTGCAATAGAATCTGACTAAAAGATATTAAAGAGTCAAGGGTTGCCTTGAAACCCATATTTTGGCTTGTCTTTGTCTAGTTTATAGCTATTGTGAAAATGTTTACTTTGCACAAGAGTTAAGATATCCCACTTTTCTTTTTTAGATAACCATTTGTATGGTTTTCACCAAAGATAATATATTTCATGACATGATCGTGTCATTAAGCTTGAGTTTGTGCCAAATTTGCCTATAAAACCATTGGAAGACCTCCAACAAGCTATTTGCTTAGACTCGTCAACATCCATACCTTGTGTGTCTAGTATTTTGTTCTTACCTGATAATGTGACTTTTCTATCCCTTGAGTTAACCAAATAGAGACTTTCATATTTCTTGATAATATATGGGACAGATTGTATAAAATATATTGCATAATTAACCAACAAACAAAGTTAATTAAAAATGTTATATGAGTTAAACAACAGACACATAACAATGCAAGCTTCTTATTGTGTAGTGAGTAAAGTGTTGATTATCCTAGGCTTCTATCGTTGCATTTTTGAAAAGGTGTAATTAGTCTTTGAGAGCACTATCTTGCCATACCGTTTTATATACTTTGTCTAATATTTCCCAAACTTTGGCTTTTCTATTCTGAGCCTATCCATTATTAGCATGATCCTTAGGGCAGTATGCATGGGTTTCCATTGATAATACTTGATGGTTGAGTCACCTTCTCTAGAGTTTATCTTACCAAGTTTTCCATGAAAGCCCAGGAAACTTTTCGCTTTCTTCACCCCACAAATAGATGGCTTTTTGGGGACATAATTTCCATCCTTGGAATTCTTAGAATTTGGTTCAATGACAACATTATCTCCGGACAAACCAATTGAAGATAAACTTGCTTGATCTTGATAATCGCATCCTTTCTAGCTGCCAATGGCTTGAGCTTCCAAGCAAACCCTCGAACACTACATTGAAGTGTGGGTTCTTTATGTGGGTAGAGGGAGCTTTGTTTTAGTTGCTGGAGTTCAACTCTAGCTGGAGACATGTAGTAGAGGCAAGGATATTGAAGAGGCTGCATGTTCGGTCTGCCTTGGCTTTGGCAATTATAAGAGATTTCCCATCTCCCCCATGTGCCCAATCTGCAAGAGAGCTGAGGAGTGTGAAGAGCATCTCTGTTGGGATTGTATGCATGTTGCCCCAGCGTGGCGTCAATTCAGGTCGTAGCAGAGAAGGCCAAGCTACTCTCAGACTTTGGGACGACATGGGTGTTCTTTGGGGATCAAGGCTCTTTCGATGAGCCCAGCAGAGTGCTCTCACCCTCAGGCTTATTATACGGGCCAGGAGAAACAATCTTGCTGTTGACAGAAGGGATGCCGAGCTGCCGATGGAGTGCATCAGTTTGTTGAAGAAGAATTGCATTGCCTCTCTCGGTTTGCTTACAAGCAAGCATTGGACCTCCAAGCTATTTGCTAGGGAGCTTCAAGCGATGGCTTAGTGCCATGGTGCATATCATGTATGCTGTAAATCTCACTTTTTGAGTGATTTCACCAACCGCATTAGCAAGTCAGTCTAGCTTTAACGCTTCGTCTGGATTGTTTCTTCATGGCTATCTGTCAGTCAATACTGTACAGATGAAAATCACTTCTGATATCCTGTTTTGTTCTACTCTTTTTGCCTTTTGTAATGCATAATGTTGTCAATTACTGTGAACGTAAAATACAAGAGAGGCACAAGGGAACTAGACGTACGCCAAGGAGAATAAAGAGAACCACATATTGTAAGGAGTTTAAAGTTGCCAGTGTAAGAGACCTCTCACTCGTGTCTTGGGCGCCCCTTAATTTATGCTTTGTGATTCTGGTCTTTTCCTAGAAACATTGCCTTTTGCATCCTACCACTAGTCTCACTTAGGCAACATGCAAAAATATTCTACAACAAAGAAACGTCTGCACTTTGCTTACCCTTAAATTCAAGACATCTGTGCTAACCATTATGTTTCTCAAGGTGAAGAACAATACAAAGAAAAGCATATGAAGAAAGCCCACCTTGATTTGAGCCAAACACGGAAATAGTGGTTTGTGAATGATTCTCTGTTTTTCTTACAATGGCTGAATCCTTTACAAAGCACACCTTACTTCAAGTCCTTAAACTTATCAGACAGTGATAGATCACGCAAGCTGGAGAACAACCTTCCTGTGATATATTACAACCAGTACCAACTGCATCAATAGTCTTTCTTGTGAATGGCTCTTATCCCAAAATGAGCACACAGCCACTATGACCCCATGGAAAAGAAAGTGACATCCACAGTCATATCAGTCGGGACACACTGGCATCTTTTATGCTTCATTGTTTTGTCTCAACACTTCAATGCTGTAAGCATCATCCAGCATGCCAGCACCTCCATAAATGTTCATCATACAGATGTAAGTTGCAGCATCCTTTTTGTCCATTTCTATTGCGTGTTCAAAGGCCACTCTTCCAAGCTTCACATTTCCCCACTTTTGACAAGCACCCAACAAAGCATTCCATGCAGGAAGACTAACGGAATATGGCATCTTCTTGATCACTGCTATTGCCTTGTTGAAGTGACCTGCACGACCATAAAGATCAACCATGCAGTTATGGTGCTCAAAAGTTGGGATGATATCATAACTTGTGTTCATAGTCCTAAGGCATATTTGGCCCATATCAATGAGACCTGCATGACTGCATACATTAAGAACAAGAGTGAATGTAATCAGATCCGGCATTATGCCTTCTCGTATCATGTTGTTGAATGACTCAAAAACAATCTCATGCTTTCCAAACTGGGCATAGCCAGCAATTAGCACATTCCATACAACTATATCCCGATTAGGAAGCTCATCGAACACTTCTTGAGCTATTTCTAGCATGCCACATTTGGCATACATGTCAACCAGTGCGGAGGCAACAAGTACACTTTTCTCCAGTAACCCTTCTTTGTTTATCTCAGCATGTACAATTTTGCCCTTTGTAGCTGCTCCTATGGAGCCACAGGCTTTCAAAATGGAAATGAACGTGACAACATTTGGAGAAAAGCCCTTCCATTGCATCTGTTCAAAGCAATTCAGTGCTTCCTCACCATGCCCATGTTGGGCATACCCTGCCATAAGTACATTCCAGGAGACCACATCCTGAACTGGAAGTTTATCAAATACTTCTTGAGCTAATTGAAGCTCCCCACATTTGGCATACATATGCACCAATGCATTGCCAAGGACAACGTCTTTGCCCAACAACCTGTCTCTAACAATCTCAGCATGTAGCTTTTTGCCCTGGGCAGCTGCTCCTATGCTGCCACAGGCTTTCAAGAGAGAAGTGAAGGTGACTGTGTTTGGACAGAAGCCCTCACACTGCATCCGTTCAAAGCAGTCCAATGCTTTCACACCACGTCCATGTTGTGCATATCCAGCAATTAGTGCATTCCAGGAGGCCACATCCCAATCTGGAAGCTGATCAAACACTTCTTGGGCTTTTGCAAGCATACCACATTTGGCATACATATCCACTAACGCACTACCAACAAAAATATCTTTTTCCAACAGCCCTGATTTATCTATATCAGCATGTATATCTCTGCCCTGGGCTGCTGCCCCTGTAATGCCACATGCTTTCAAGAGGAAAACAAAGGTGACTGCATCTGGAGATAGGCACTCATGTTGCATCTGCTTATAGCAGATCAGTGCTTCTTCACCATGCCCATTCTGTGCATATCCTCCAATCATCACATTCCACAGGACCACATCCCGAACTGGAAGCTGATCAAACACTTCCCGAGCAATTGCAAGCACACCACATCTGACATACATATCAACCAACGCACTGCCAACGAACATATTGTTCTGCAGCTTCTTTTCGATAATCATAGCATGTATAGCTTTGCCCTTGACAGCTGCTCCTATGCTGCCACAGGCTTTCAAGATGCAAACAAAGGTGATTGCATTTGGAGAGACCCCCTCAAAACGCATCTGGTCGAAACAATGAAGTGCATCTTTGCCATGCCCATGCCACGCATATCCTTTGATAAGCACACTCCAGGAGACAGTGTCCCGAGCCGGAAGCTGGTCGAACACCTCCTGCGCTTTCAAGAGCATACCAGATACGGCATACATATTGACTAGCGTATTGCCCACATAAGAGCTCTTCTCAAGCAACCCCTTTTGGAGGATCTCAGCATGCAATCTGCTGGCTTTGGAGAGATCCTTCCGCTTAGTGCAACCCTTGAGCAAGGCCACGAGAGCAATATCCCCATTGTGATGATGCTGACGGAGAAGATTAGGGTTCCTGTTGCTGTTGCTGGCGACAGGCACTTCTTCCTCTTCTTCTGGCGCTTTGTGACGGATTTGCTGTAGCTTCGCTGTCTCACACAACTCTCCATCTCTTTCTCCTGTCGATCTCGGCTGTGAATGCGATTCTCTTCTTGCAAGCTCTTCTCGGAATCCCAAGGAGGACTGCGCTCGACAAGCATCGACTCGAGCTGTGAGTATTTTGTATTGGTCTCGGGAGTTCGAGAGGTTTAGGGAGCATCGTGAGCTGCTGCGACTCAGATGATTGTTTTGCTTGTGTGTGGCAGTTTTTGGCAGAAGGTTTTACTGGGTTGATTAGACTCTCACCAAGGGAGTGGGTGAAGGTTTTATTGGGTTGATTAGACTCTCGCCAAGGGAGTGGGTGAAGGTTTTATTGGGTTGATTAGACTCTCACCAAGGGAGTGGGTGAAGTGGACCCCCAATCCCCCCACCAACACTTAGGGTGGCGACACCAAAACTAGCAGCATTAGGGGGCGCTCCCGAAATTATGCACCGCAAAGTGAGGGTTAGCCCAGTTCTTACATGGCTAAATGTCTACCTACTAGTCAACTACTCTTCCACGTGCTAAAACTCATCACTCCACTACTTTTGTTGTGGTAGATCTCACCTTCCTGCCATGTGCCACCACCACCCTACTGCGCCTCCGTAGCTATGTTGGAGATTCCTACTAGAAGCAGTCCTTTGCGCCGCGCCTTCTCCATTAGGTCACCTAGGTATGCTTAGCTTCTTCTCTATGTGCATGCATGGACACGCCTATACAATGTTTCCATTCTCTGTGAATATAGAGTTTGTGTTGGGTTACGAATCTACTCTCCATTAAATCAGTGGGGAGATTTTGTTGTGTCAACCTATCCAAAGTAAAGGGGAAATTCTTTTGTGGTTGACCTATTGAAATCAAAGGGGAAATGGCGTAGACCTAAATCATGTGCATGGGTTCACTAATCATATACGTGATGTGGAGAGAGAGAGAGAGAGAGAGAGTGTGTGTGTGTGTGTGTGTGTGTGTGCACCCACCACTGCATTTTGCACCATTTGTCTCTTAATCCATCTCTCTCTCTCTCTCTCTCTCTCTCTCTCTCTCTCTCTCTCTCTCTCTCTCTCTCTCTCTCTCTCTCTCTCTCTCTCTCTCTCTCTCTCTCTCTCTCTCTCTCTCTCTCTCTCTCTCTCTCTCTCTCTCTCTGTTGAGGGGATTTTCTGTGCATGGCCAAAAGTCACTAGGACTTACATAAGAAGGGACAAGGAGAAACAAATTCCAAACTTGTGATAAAGAAGAAAAGAAATTATATTATTCCTTGAGGGTTCAAGGCACATAAAAGACTTCATGATTTCTTAACATGTTGGACACTTGGCAAAAAGTCACTGGTAAATTATCTAATTGGCTTAACACTTCATGCAAACAGGTCATTGGTGCCTTGTATACATAGAGGTGAAATATTAGTGTAGATGTACCTTTCCATTGCTTTCCTCAATTGAATTCGTGATCACATGACAACATGCAAGTTCTATTTTTGTATCCAAGGTCCTTGATCAAAATAGAAATTTTTTCGTGCATTTTGCATGCAAGAATTGTACATGCATTTTGCTCACAAGAGAGCATATTTTGTGCACACATGAATCATTGATTTTCCATTCAATGGATATTGCAAGTCGTGACACTAAAGGCAGGATTTATGTGGTTCTTGTTTCACTTAGCTACAAGCATGCAAGATTTTTCTATAATCTCTATTGCTTTGTTTGCATCTTGTTTATTCTCCTTTTTTGCTTATTTATGCTACATAGCTTACAATAATTGATGCTTTATTGAAAAAGTGATGACAATAATCATTGAGCGCATAAATGGTATTACCAATCATAAACATAGTTTGTATATCAGCTTGGGTGGAACACATCTTGCAATAATGGCCCTTAATATTTATTTAGAGGCCTACCATTTAATGTTATGTTTGACTTTAACATGGTATTATAAATGTTGTCATGGTTTGTGGGGCTATAAATGTTTAGATCAAAAGTGTATTACAATGGCCCTTCATATTTCAATGTGAAGCTTCATTGATAGCCATGGTTTTTGTGTTTCATTGATTCTAAACTTGCATAATGCATACATTTATCCGAAGGCAATATAGCTTCTTCATCATATTTACCCTTAACTTGAGAGTGAGATTCCTTTAAGCATACTTACAAAGAAATTTTGTTCCTCTCATCCTCTTTCAATGATTAATTTTTTTTATAATAGAAATCAATTTACCTTTTAAGAATAACTTTACCATCATTAATTATATCAGTACCCTTGTAATGGGACAATCTTGAATCATTGATAGATTCGTTAATGCTTTTTTCAATTAGTTAGCAAAGTGTCTTGGCCTGTTGTGTTTATGATCCTTATTCATAAAATAATGGATGTTAGCCTCTGTCAGATATATATACATAACTCATGGCAAGTATACATTATTATTTGGAGGAGCTTGTTCTTGGTAAGTCTATCATCTTGTTTGCATACTAGATCGGCTCTAATTCTATTCACGTAAGGTAGTAAAATATTACACTCGGTGTTGATTTATAATGTGTAGCTTACAATCATTAAATAACTATTATGGCATTGATTAATTGCTTAATGTGACACCTTGATGTAAAATGCTTTGGGATGGGACAAAAGTGTGTACATTTTGCTTGTAGCATTATTCAATGGTTAAAAGGAAATGTATGTGCTTGTAATAACCTCTTTAGATTTTTGTGTGTGCATCTTACAATAAATGTTTGCATGCTCAAAGTTTTTGTGTTCATCGATGCAATGGTAAGAATGCTTATTAACGGTTAATAAGAATGCAAAGACAAAGGTATTTAGAGTAAGTCAAAGTGCAAGCATTAGATTTATTTTCTAGAGATGTATTACCCTTTGGAGCTTCAATGTATTAAAATTTAGGCACTTGCACTACTTCATGGATACATTATATTTATCATTGAATTATTTTGTGAGAGCCAGTCTCACTCTCGTGCATATTATATTATTTTTTGCAATTGTATTTGGCACATCTACAATTATTGTGTGGGTCAAGCCTAGGAAAATGTGATTAGAATGGTCTCAATTAGACCAAGGTAGAAGTATGAATAAAGAGAGGATTAGTCAAGAGCCCACATCAAAGTGGGTGGAGCACCTTAATACATGTAACAGGGAAGTGCAAAGTGGGGTGAGAACTCTATTTCATTGGGGCCTAAACCTAACCCTAATTTTGGTCTATAAGGGTGGAAGCTCTCAGTTGTAATCATCTAGCTAGATGCGTCCATGCTATTGAATTCATGCTATTGGACCCATCTTCATGCCTCCATGTTCCTAAGACTCTATCAACACAAAATTTGAGTAATCATTCACTTCTATTCTATCATCTTGTGTTATCATTATTGAGAGTAAGGGAGAGAGTGAGGGAAAGTTTATGCTTGAGTGGGGGATTGGGGATAGTGAAAATCTTCACCATCTTCTTGCTTTTCTTCTTATTCTTCCCATTCTTGGTAAGAGGCTTGAGTTTGAGATTGTATATGCAATTGTGAGATTGTAAGAGAGTGAGGAATCTAGTGAGTTGGAGCTCTTCTCCTTCTTCTTTTCTATATTCTTCTCTTGATGTGATGTATTTGGTGGTGGATACAAAGGATCAAGGACATTGGATCATAGCACTTGGATCATAGAACCATCACCAAGGTTTCAAGGCAAGATAGGTGAGTTCACTCCCGAGGAGATCAATCATAAATATACATATGTATCACGTGGGTTCAACATAAGGGATTTTAAAAATATCATTTTTGCACATTTTTTACATATAGAAGGGTCCCATATAAAGGGTTACTTACAGATTAAATAGAAAAGAGTTATGTTTTATTAAAGGAAAATTCACACATAAGGATATTTATAAATAGGCCTTGAACACACGTAATATAGAGGGTATACATATAATGAATTCCCCGGGAGTTCACTACACTTGAAGCTTGTCTTCCATTCTTATTTTCTAAGGTTAGAGATAAGGATGCATGGCTAGTTAGAGTGGAGTGTCGAGATGTATAGGTAAGAGATAGATGTTCAAGGTGAGTTGAAGCTCCTGAAACAATAGATACCCATCCAATGTTTCAATTGTTGTGTGTCTAGCCGAACATTTTGATTCCATTTTCCGATTTAAGGACAATTCAATCATTGAGATTCTTATAATCCTACCATGTGGCAAAATAGGAGGCTTGTCCACCTAAATATGGATTGAATCGATGGAGAATCGATTGTACGTGCTCACAACTTGCATACATCAAAGCACATGCAATTAGTTTCGAAAGATCAAATTAGAAGGAACCATTTGGTTCGATTGATATTGAAAAGAGTAAATTTGTTAAATTAGGAGAAAGCATAAAAGTAAAAGTCAAAAATACAAAGAACTCAACAAAGGATACAAAGTTGCAAAATATAAAACACAAAACTCAAACTCTTCTTGAGTGAACATATTGTGAGGCATTATTGAGACTTGTTAATGCATCTTACTTGTTATGAATAATCGTATGTTAATGTATGGAAGGATGAAAGATTAGTCAAACTCAAAACCCTTTTAAAAAGTTTAAAAAAACTCAAGCTCTTTAGTTTCCATTTTGGGCATCAGAGTCATTACACTCCAGAGCTTAAATCTATTTCATGATGGCATGTTCCTTGAATACACGAACAACATCGTCACAATTGTGCCTTTTGTCTTGAAATTCAAGTTTAGGTTGATTGTCTTTTTTTTAAAAAAAAATTTGACATTGGATTGCACCAATAGCATTGCATCCATGAAGCATATGCATTGGGCTGCACCACTTCTTGACTACAGCATGCAAATGATTAATAAGTATATGTCGCTTTGAGTAAGTGAGTTCAAATCCACAAAGTAATGATGTTGCAAGGTAGTTCTCTTCACATCATTTTTGTGTGTATTGATATAATTTAAAAGAAGCCTTCCTACTAAATGCACTGTCATTAGGATTTTTCAATCGCCTCTCTAGGGTTTCAAGCCATAAATTTATATGTTCTTAAAGGGGCGCAACTTCCCCATGATTATAAAAGCTCTCCCTTCAACGATTTCATGGCTCCCAACATCCATTGGAGTACTCCATCATGTTTGAAGCCATCCTTGTGCTAAAATATGGGGAGTTTGGTGGAGAAAGCTACTATAAATATATCTCTATTAATCTAAGATCTGATAACTCTCTAGTGTGATGATCTAAGCAATGAGAATCATGATATTCATGATGATGCAAATCAGCCCCACTAGAGGGTGTAAGCAAGTTAACCTTTACCAAATAGCATGTCCCTAAACATTGCTATGTAGCAAATGTTATTAGCATTTTCTTTGTTTGACCAAATGTTCCTTTTGAAAATATGTTTTATTCACCATGTCTTTACTTGAAGGCATATTTAGTTAAAAATGTTTCAGATATGGGTCTCCCTCCCACGTCTCTTCCCTTTCTCCCTCTCTCTCTCCCTCTCTCATGCAATCGAGGAGCAAACTGCATCTATTTGTAGAGGAAATAGAAACTTGCAACATTTTGTTTCATTCTTTCTCTCAGCCACATCTCTTAGTAGTAGACACTATGCATGTGTGTGTGTGTGTGTGTGTGTGTGTGTGTGTGTGTGTGTGTGTGTGCGTGTGCGTGCGTGCGTGCGTGTGTGTGTGCGACGCGTGCTCGTGCGTGTGTGTACGTGCACGCGTGTGCATGTGTGCGTGCACGTGCGCGTGCGTGTGCATGCATGCAGGTGTGTGTGTGTGTGTGTGTGTGTGTGTGTGTGTGTGTGTGTGTGTGTGTGTGTGTGTGTGTGTGTGTGTGTGTGTGTGTGTGTGTGTGTGTGTGTGTGTGTGTGTGTGTGTGTGTGTGTGTGTGTGTGTGTGTGTGTGTGTGTGTGTGTGTGTGTGTGTGTGTGTGTGTGTGTGTGTGTGTGTGTGTGTGTGTGTGTGTGTGTGTGTGTGTGTGTGTGTGTGTGTGTGTGTGTGAAAGATCAATTTATGTCTATTTGTATCGGCACAGAAACTTGCAACACTCTCTTCCATTGTTATTCTCAATCACGTCTCTTAGTAGTACGTGGGTGCATGCACTCACGTGCTCTCTCTCTCTCTCTCTCTCTCTCTCTCTCTCTCTCTCTCTCTCTCTCTCTCTCTCTCTCTCTCTCTCTCTCTCTCTCTCTCTCTCTCTCTCTCTCTCGTGATTGTGAGAACAAAGGTGCATTATAATATTGATAAAAGAGGTATTGTTATTTTAGGCTGAATGTAATGCTAGTAGACAAGCTAACATATGCCAGACTAATGTTATGTTTCCACTAAATTGCAATATTTCACAGATAGGACATGCCTTTGAAGCACGTTATATTTTCACTTATATTGTGTAAATTGTAAGATTTTAAAGGCATATGTATCTTTATATCATGGAATTTTGCTTTAGCTATCCATAGATTTCAAGGACATGAAAATCCAATGGATTGTGCACTTCAACTTCTATCACCTACCATCAATGGTTTTTAGAGACACAAAAATCCATCATTTCAAGCACTTTTCCTTCAATCACCTCAGGTCAATGGATTTCAAAGACATGGAACTCCACCAAATCAGGCCTATTGGGAGAAAGAACTGCAATTAGGTGCCGCCATCAGGAAATATGAGGGCTAAAAAGAGACAATATCATGAAAAATGCAAGTCTAGCTAGGCTCATTTGGAGGAGAATGATGAATCCAACAAACAAAAAACCATTCTTGAATCAATAAATTTCATCATTAATAAGACTAAAGGCATGGGAAGGGAATTAAGGTGTGAAATATTTGACTAACTTCTACAACATCCTACTATAGTGGTAGGATCACAATATCATTCATCTAGAGAGGAGTAACAAATGGCAGTATCACTAGTGGCCAATGTGCACAATACATTGGCCATTGTGAAATGGCCAACAAACAATAAAGAGTTATTCCTAAACAATAGTGCATTGACCATGTTGGTGAACTCAAATGAAGCAATGCCCATTCATAAGGTGGCAAGGATTCTACAAGTTTCCAAGCAATCCTTGTACTAGGCAAGGTCCTATGTCTTAGTTAATAAAGGTGATAGAAATGGCTTATTCTCATTGGTAAGATGTAGGAAGTAACCATGAAGTTGTACAATAATTGAAGAAGTTAAATAAATGGTTTATATTATGGGAGACAGAGTCACTTTTTTCTCTTAATAAGAAGGATGTATGTAGGAAAATATTAGGAAAGAAAAGTTATCTTAGACATTTGGTCCATCTACTTGATGAACCTCATGTGTATTAATTACACTCGGTTCTCTTAGCTTCACACTATACTTCAATATACTTAGCTTTTTTTTATGTTGCTCTAATACCTCGCATGCTACTTCCTCAACATCTATCAATATTCCTAGCAACAATTCATGGTAGAGTTGACTAGCATGGTCAAGTGCTAACTAAGTAGCTATAGGTTAATGTTAATTATCACACACATCTAAACTAAAAAGCATATAGGTGATTCTTAACTAGCGTACAAGTGTTATCTAGCTAGCATATAGGTTAGTGCATTCATATTAGTATTTGACTAGCGTTTAGGTTAGAGTTGACTAGCATACATGTATGAAGTACCTGGCACATATTTTACTATTAACTAGCATATAGGTTAGTGTTAAGAAGCACATATGTGTTAACTAGCATACAAATGATTGTGGTGATTGGCCATGTGCATACAATTGATTATGGTGACTACTAGTTAGCATACAAATAATTGGTCATTGCTAACTAGCATGCACGACTATTAACTAGCAGGTTGCTAACTAGCATACATGACTAAGCTAGTCTGCTAGTTAACAACCTTGTATGCTTGTTAATAGTCACCATAATCAATTGTGTGGATGTTATTGGTCACCACAGTCATTTGTATAGTAATTAACATGTATTCATATAAGTGTTGACTAGAATACATGTGTTTGCTAGTCTACTGGTTGACAATCCATCATGTGTGTTAGTAATCACAACAATCATCTATATGCTACTTAACATGCATCTATAGAAGTGTCACTAGTGTACATGTATTTGCTAGAATAATATATGCTATTTAACATACCTGTGTAAGTTAATAGTAACCAAATCTATTGTATGCCAGTTAACAATCCACCATAATCATTTGTTTGCTAGACAACATGCATTCATATAAGTGTAACACATTATATGCTAGTTAACAATCATGTGTGCTAGTTATAGTAGTCACCATAGTCTCATGTATGCTAGCAATTGCATTAATTGGCTAGCACTAGTATGACTATTAGCTAGCATACATGTATGACTGATAGCTTTCATGTATAGGGGGTTGTTATCTTGCAATCACCATATTTATTTGGTGTTTCATTTGCAAATTGAATTATTTCGCAAATTCAAAGTACTCCATCCAAAATGCAAAATTCATTTGCATTCTTTAAAGTCACATAATCCTTTTTTAAATTATCAAGTGAAGGATATATATACATGCTACTGTGAATATCATGTTCAAATGGCTTTCTTAAAGGATGCACTCAATCACATGCACTCTTAACAATTTGGTCCCCATGTATTTGGATGTCCATGTAATCATGAGGTATGTGGGGAAAATAGACTTTATTCTTAGAATGGGGGGCCTACTCGACCATATTATGAACTATTCCTAGTTAGCCAAGGAATATTCTCTTAATCATCAGCAGGCTAGGAGCTACCCCCTATGAAATCCCCCCCTCCCCCCCCCCCCCCCTTCTTGCTACCCCCCCTTCGACCCCTAGCTAATGGCTACTTTCACAATCCCCAAACCCCAAAATAGGAGTCTCTAATAACTTCCACACCCCACAACTCAATACATCATGCCTCAAGTTGCTACTAGCATAACTCATAGAAACTTATTTAATTCTAAATAAATTGATGTCCACTCATGTTTTTCCATTGCAAAGCTTACATGGTGATTCATATAAATGATAGGTAAAGAGCTTAAGGCTAGCTAAAAGAACTCTGATTGGGTGAAAGATAGATTTGACTATAGATTTTGGGGGGTTTTCCTTTTATAGCCCAAAAAGGTAGTCTAGTTTGTTTGTTCGACCATATTATGAATCTCCCCTAGTCTGTCAAGGAATATTTGATGCCAGGAGGCATATTCCACGGTCGATTCCGTGAGGTTTTATGGTGGATTCCGTAAACTTAGATGACCGGGGCTCATACACAAAGTGGATTCTTTGTGCGAGAAGTTGATGGGGACGCCTGTCCTTTTCGGGCGTTTTATTAATTTAGTGTGTACATGGGTGATTCCATAGCGGGTGATTCCGCAAAATGCATATTAAATTAATAAACGTTTATGAGTTTAGAGTGCGCACTCGTAATAAATTAAGGTTAGGATTTATTTCTAACCAGTTGATTTATTTATGTAGCTGAAGACTACTAGGTATTCACTTTTGTCGGTTTAATTGTATTATTTTACTAATGATTGTGAATGCTTCAGTTGATGTGTAGAGATAGCAGCAGTGGTGGAGGAAAGCATTGGAGTCTAGCGAGTATTACCTATGGATTATATTTTGATAGGCGCCATGCTTATATTTTGTCATGTCTATTGAGGTATTGATTATTTATTATTATTTTGTATGCGCCTATGCGCACGGATATGTTATTTCTATTTGGGACATTATGTTGGGCATGCTAGACTCTATGGGCACCGTCCATTAGCTTTATTTCCTATTTTTGTAAAAGCAATCTCAAAAGCTAAAAGCTTGCCATATTTTTGTAAATTGGGCTATTATTGAGCATGAAGATGGAAATATACATAAAAATACATGCTTTGTGAAGCGCTCGCACAAGGCATGGGGGGAGATTGAACCCAATTGGTCTCTTGCTCTTGTCGTTCATGCTTTTTACATTGTAATTTGTGCAAAAAGGTAGAGTTCATTGTTCTTGGGGACCTTCCGGGATTCACTACATGAGCATACTGCGACCGATCTGCGTACCAATGGTATCAGAGCAAAGCTGAGATCAAGAGCTTCCAATTGCTACCCATCTCGTGCGAAGGCGGAGCTCCTGGAACAATCGGGCTCTACGGTCAATCTCGTCGCGAACCGTCGATACAGGCAGACTTCTGGCGATCAAGAACCCATGTTTCTACTATCAGATCGCGAAGGACCAGGCTGTACAGGCGGAGGACCACGCATTCATCTCTTCACCAAAATCGTGGATAAACAGACAAAAAGAGTAACTTTCTTTTTCATTAAGCTTCAAAGCTTCAAGTTAAAACTTAATCAGATGGATTAGAAGCTTAAGAAGGCTTCTATCAATCAAATCGAAATCAACGCGGTGTGAGGCTGTTCAGGGCGGCGCGAATCCGTCAAGGACATATTTTTGTCCTAAAAATCAACGACGGATTAAGAAGCTAAAAGCTTCTTAATCCACTAAGCAATTCAAAGCTCCTAACTCTCCAAGTCAGCAACTCCAGGTCCTGCACTCCAGAAATCAAGTTCTGCAAGTCAACCGTGATCAAGTCCTGCAAGTTCACTAAGTCAGCTAAGTTCTACAAGTCTGCAACTCTACAAGTCACCTAAGTCTGCAACTCTACAAGTCAGACTAGTCAACTGGAGTCAGAACTGACTAGTGCTCAAAACTCCTAGAAGGGTTGTTCCTGCGCAGAAACTCCGAACTGCAAAGTTGTTCGTGGCAAGGTATTCTACCCATACGCAGGTTCGCTGAAGCATCTTCAGCATACGAAGAAGGAAATATCGCAAATTTTTTGAAAATTGAGAAAGAATTACCCAAAAACACATAGCCTTGTAACCCCGAATTTGAGCTACGCTCATCCCGCTAACCTGATTTTGAGTGAGAAATGTCTTTTGAGTTTTACAGGATGACGGAACCACATATGGATGATCCTATGGCTGAAGACGACCTACCTGAGCCTACGATGGAACAAAAGCTGGACCTAATCATGATGCAATTGGAAGAAGAACGAAGGGCTAGGCAAGCATTGCAAGCGCAATTGGCAAAATTACAAAGAGCGTCTACCGACAAAGAAGAACCTCAAGCTGAAGATTTGATTTGACGTACCATCGACGCCACTCTTGAAGCTCAAACCATTCGCAAGGAATCAAAGATAAGTAAACGAAGTTTCAAATTTCGCACTTTCAATGGCATACGAGAAGGAAAGACTGTGTTATCATTCATTCGTCAGTTTGATGACTATTTCCATGAGGAAACTTATCCAGAAAAAGATAAAATCAAGTGTGTTACTAATCATTTGGTAGACAGAGCATCACTTTGGTGGACTGTAGTATGCAAGAGCATAGAATGTCCTGCTACTTGGGAAGATTTCAAGAAGAAGTTCATGCAGAATTTCCTACCACCGCAATTTCATGAGAAGGCTATCAAGCAATGGGATGTACTTCAACAACGGGATCGTGAGCCTATACCACAGTATACAGAGCGTTTTTGGAATGCACTCCTACAGCTACGCATGCTTGAAGACGTACCAGAGACGACACATAAGCGGAAGTATATGTCTGGACTTCTTGGGCATTACTACGCTGAAGTGAACATGTTCAAGCCTACTACCCTTGAAGATGCCATCTCACTAGCTCACGACACTGAAGATAAGTTACGCGGTAGAGACAGACGGCCATAGCAATTTCAAGCCAATGGTAATTATGGATCTAAACAATTCAATTCCAATTTTAGAAGATTTAATCCAGGTCGTTTCTCTTCATCATCTTTCCACAAGAATTGGGCTAAATCACCTGCATTACCATCCAATGTCAATCCAAATCCTAAGCCTATTCCACAAGCAAATCCAAATGTACCTAGACTTCCCGCCATTGCAAATAATGTAACCAAAGCCAAGCCAATAGTATGCTATAAATGTCACCAGCCTGGACATCTCGCAGCAAATTGTCATTCAAAGAAGCCACCAGCTCATATCAACTATCTTGGAGCCATGGATGAAGACGAGCATGAGGATATGCCTGACTTCACTGAAGATGAGGATGACACTACTACTACTTCCGACAGTTTACCAGGTATGCCTACTCCACATTCATTATTGACTATGAAATGTTTGGTGCATGGAAAGGAAAAGACTATTTTGCATGATGACGGTAGTACTCATGATTTTATTTCAGCAAAATTGGTAAAGGAATTGAAATTACAGACTGTACCTACGCATTATCGTATAAAAGCTGCATTTTTAGGCACTAGGTATAATGGTACATAGGAAGTGCAAGACTTAGAGATTCAAATTGGTTCATACACTGAAAGAAGAAATTTCTTAGTTGTTCCATTACAGTCAAGTGACATTATTTTAGGTATGCCTTGGCGTCACCAGCATAACCCAGATATAGACTATTTCACACACTCAATGAATATTAATTTTCAAGGAAAATCTATTACATTATATGGTATGCATGCATCTAATGTTTTTCCACTGCTTTCGCATACTCAAGCTAAACGTGCATTACGCAAGAGTAGTAAATCATATCTCATTTGGGTGAATGAATTGCAAGCAAAGGAAAATCATATGCACCCTAGGCATAAGGAATTTCTTGCATATTTTAAGGACTGTTTTGCAGAAGACCTACCACCAGGTTTACCTCCTTCACATCCAGAAGACCATAAAATTGATTTGATCCCTGGCACACAACCACCTTGCAAAGCACCATATAGGCACAACCAAATAGAGCAAAAAGAAATCCAGAGTCAAGTTGAGGAATTACTAAATAGAGGTTTAATTCGACCTAGCAGTTCTCTATTCGGTGCACCTGTACTTTTAGTCAAGAAAAAGAATAATACCTATTGTATGTGTATTGACTACCGAGCTTTAAATAAGATCACTGTAAAGAATAGGTATCCTATACCTAGAGTTGATGACCTTATGGACAAACTACAAGGATCTTCTATATTTAGTAAAATTGACCTTAAGTTTGGTTATCATCAGGTGAGGCTAGATAAATCTGACATATTTAAGACTACATTCAGAACACAGTTTGGCCATTACGAATTCTTAGTCATGCCATTCGGATTGACTAATGCACCTGCTACCTTTAGTAGAATGATGAACTGTATCTTTCTGAAATATCAGTACTGTGTGATTGTTTTCTTTGATGATATTTTGGTGTTTAGTCAAAATGAGAAAGAACATTATGAGCATTTGTCATTAGTTTTTCAGTTATTGAAAGAAAATCAACTGTTTGCAAGTCCTGAAAAGAGTGAATTCTTTAAGGCAGATATTGAGTATTTAGGTCATATTGTATCATCTGAAGGAATTAAAGTTGATCCTAAGAAAATTGATGCAATATTGAATTGGCATGTTCCTAAAAACGTGCATGAGTTACGCTCATTCCTTGGTCTTGCTAGTTTCTATAGGAAGTTTGTACGTAATTTTTCATTACTTGCTTTACCATTAACCAAACTTCTCAAGAAAGGAATTGTTTATCAATGGACCGAAAATCAACAAAAATCCTTTGACTTACTGAAACATGCATTAACCAATGCCCCTGTTCTACAGTTGCCTGACTTTAATAGACCATTCTTTCTAGTTGTAACCGATGCTAGTGGATCAGGAATAGGAGCCGTACTAATGCAAGACAATCATCCAATAGCATATTCTAGTTGTAAGCTGAAACCCTCTGAGCTGAAATATTCCACATATGACAAAGAACTATTAGCAGTTGTACAAGCATTAAGACAGTGGAAACACTACTTAATGGGTTCAGAATTCATGATAAAGATCGACCAGCAAAGTATTAGACATTTACTTAGCTAACCTCAAATCTCTGACCGTCATATCAAATGGGCTTCCTTTATTCAAAGTTTTCATCCTATCATTCAATACCAACCTGGAAAAGAAAATGTAGTTGCTGATGCATTGAGTAGAAGACCTGCAATTCATAATATTTCTGTCATATCTTTTGATTCTTTGATTGCTATGAAAGATACATATCACCAGGATATTACTTTTCATTCTGATTGGAATAAATTAGTTCAAAATAATTTCATTCCTGTTGATTCATTGTCATATAATGATGGATTTATGTTTTATGAAAAGAGACTGTGTGTTACTATTCCATTCCGATCTTTTGTTTTGAATGAAATTCATTGTCATACATATCAAGGTCATAGAGGTATCATATCTACATTACGTATGTTAACTGAAGATTTTTATTGGCCGCATATGGATGCAGATGTATCTAACTTCGTTTCTGAATGTTTGATTTGTCAAAGAGTTAAGAGACATCATGGTAAACAATATGGGTTACTCATGCCTTTGTCTATTCCATCTAAACCTTGGGAACAAATTTCTATGGATTTCATTACTGGTTTACCAAATACTAAATCTAACCATGATATGATTTGGACAGTTATAGATAGATTTAGTAAGCAAGCATATTTCATTCCATGTAAGAAAAATTTAACAGCATCACAAGCAGCACAATTATTTTTGAAAACTGTTTTACTAACCATGGATTGCCCAAAGTTATCATTTCAGATCGTGATTCTAGATTTTGTAACAATTTTTGGATTACCTTGTTTGCTAATCTAGGCACAAAGATTGATTTCTCATCTGCATTTCATCCAGAAACTAATGGACAAACAGAAGCCACAAATAGCATCATTCTAGATCTTTTACGTGCATATACTATCTCTAAACCTCAGACATGGGACACTCATTTGCATTTATTATAGTTTGCATATAACAATACACCGCACACATCTACAAAGAAAGTACCGTTTGAAGTCATTTATGGATATAGATTATCTACACCTGTTGCATCTTTGTCTAATAGAATTCAGAGTGCTGATAATATTGCTAGTATGCATAACAGTATTTTTGATGAGGTTAAAGATATGATTGCTAAAGCCCAGCAATCATATACCAAACAAGCCAACAAGAAAAGACAAGCCATGAATTTCAAAGTTGATGATTATGTTTGGCTGAGAATAGAAAAATGTAGACTGCAAAGTGTAGATAGACATCCAGTTGTCAAATTAGCTCCTAGATTCTATGGACCATTTAGAATCATTCATAAAATTAATGATAATGCATTCAAGTTAGAATTACCATCTCATTGGAAAATTCACAATACATTTCACATTAGTTTATTGAGACCATTTAGAGGCCAATTACCTGTCCACCCTGTTTATGAAAACCCACCTTTATTAGAGGAAGAGACTGAAATACTTGAACCAGAAGCTATTATAGACACTGACTTTATGACCACTAGAACTAGCCGAAGGTATTCTAGATATCTAGTAAAATTTAAAAACCATCCTGTAGAGGAAGCACAATGGATGCACGCTAGAGACTTAAATGCTTTCCCCACTCTGTTAGCTCCACATTGAGCTAATAGCAATTGAGGTCAATTTCTATCCCACCCCGGGGGTATGATGCCAAGAGGCATATTCCACGGTGGATTCCGTGAGGTTTTACGGTGGATTCCGTAAACTTAGATGACCGGGGCTCGTACACAAAGTGGATTCTTTGTGTGAGAAGTTGATGGGGACGCTTGTCCTTTTCGGGCGTTTTATTAATTTAGTGTGTACATGGGTGATTCCATAGCGGGTGATTCCGCAAAATGCATATTAAATTAATAAACGTTTATGAGTTTAGAGTGCGCACTCGTAATAAATTAAGGTTAGGATTTATTTCTAACCAGTTGATTTATTTATGTAGCTGAAGACTGCTAGGTATTCACTTTTGTTGGTTTAATTGTATTATTTTACTAGCGATTGTGAATGCTTCAGTTGATGTGTAGAGATAGCAGCAGTGGCGGAGGAAAGCATTGGAGTCTAGCGAGTATTCGACCTATGGATTATATTTTGATAGGCGTTACGCCTATATTTTGTCATATCTATTGAGGCATTGATTATTTATTATTATTTTGTATGCGCCTATGTGCACGGATATGTTATTTCTATTTGGGACATTATGTTGGGCGTGCCAGACTCTATGGGCACCATCCATTAGTTTTATTTCCTATTTTTGTAAAAGCAAACTCAAAAGCTAAAAGCTTGCCATATTTTTGTAAATTGGGCTATTATTGAGCATGAAGATGGAAATATACATAAAAATACATGCTTTGTGAAGCGCTCACACAAGGCATGGGGGGAGATTGAACCCAATTGGTCTCTTGCTCTTGTCGTTCATGCTTTTTACATTGTAATTTGTGCAAAAAGGTAGAGTTCATTGTTCTTGGGGACCTTCCGGGATTCACTACATGAGCATACTGCGACCGATCTGCTTCCCTTCAGTGTCAAGCTAGGGTGCTGCCCTTAGACCCCCATCAAGGGGGCCACTAGCCTCCTTAGGAACCCCCCCCCCCCCCCCTCCCCCAAAAAAAAATCAATAGCTAGGGATTGCTTCCATGGTCCCCAAGTCCCAAAATAGAGGTCTTTAATAACTCCCACACCCCACAACTCGATGCATTGTGCCTCAAAGTTGATACTAGCATAACTAATAGAAACTTATTTAATTGCAAACAAACCGATACAAAGATAGCTCTGTCTACCCATGTGCTTCCACTATGAATCTTAGATTGTGATCCAAATAGATTATATATGAAGACCTTAAGGCTAGTTTGTATCTAATCTAGCTTTATACTTTTCTAGATTGCTATTAGCTTGGTACTTTATCTTCCAAACTCACTTAGTATCAACAATCTTCCTCTTTTCTGGTTGATCCACTAGCTTCCAAGTGACATTCTCCATTATGTCATCATACTCGGCTTGCATAGCTACTCTCCATGCTAGATCGGCAAACTACTTCTTCCAAGTCTACTTTCTCCTTTACTTCTCTCCCAACCATCAAGGCCATGTTAACTATGTGAGGAGAAGCTGTTATTTGAGACTCATTGCTTCATCTACATTTTCCTCAATAGTTCTAGGCATAGGATTATAGCAATCATATAGCTACTTCATCCATGGTAGCAATGGCTTTTTCAGTGGTGTGATTTTAGGTTGGTGAACTTTCTCCTCATCATCCAAAGATTATGATTCCTCCTTCTTGAGGATAGAGATAGCCCTTGGGATATATTCTTAGCGGACTACTTTTTTGCATGATGATTAAATGGAAGAACTTGCATTTTCCCCCCCCACTGTATGTGGCTATACCTTGAATACCACTTCATGGCTTGCTATGATCTTCATTACCTCTTGGTCATGCAATTTGTAAGCTTTTGCATCATTATAACCTAAGAATATACATTTGGTGCTTTTTGGTTTTAACTTTTTCCTTTTATCCTTTAAAATTTATACATAATTTGTGGAAATGGTAAGATGCAAGCTTAAGGGAAGGGATTATCTAACCTATTTTGGGCTCAAACTGTCAATATGCAATCTATATTCTTAATCAAAGTTACATAAAAATTTTCAAGGGAAAAACTTTACAAGGCCTATACAATAGGAGGCTTATCTTGTTGGTGGCACAAAGGCAATTATAGGCTGAGATCATGAAGGCCTTCCAAAATTCAAGGTGTTGTCAACAATTGACATTTAATCCTTTGCTCTTGCAAAAGTCTTCAAACTCCTTTGAGTTGAACTCACCACTGCCATCTATTCTAAACTTCTTCATACTTTGCCATGTTTCATTCCCAACAAGTTTTAGCTATTATTTATCCTCATAACCGAGCCCTTACAACTTAGAGTACCATGGGTCATTGGTGGAACCTTATGAGGGTGAGGTATTGAGCATATCAAACTAGGTAGCTTATGAGATTGGGGCATTGAGTATATCTAACATGAGCATTAGGTGTGGTTTGATGGTGTTACTTTGAAATTTAGGGCTTCTAGGCCATTTTACTTTGTACCAAAGTATACAAGATTAACAAGTATTCAGATGAGTCAATTCTTCTCAGCATTAGGCCATGGTAAAGGGGAACACAATGGAGTAGAAATAATGATCAAGCAAACATTGACACATGAAAATTGGAGCTAGATGGCATGACATTAAAATGTGTTGCTAATATAGTCACCTTTGTAGGGCCAACTTGCCAAAGGGTGCCAAATCTTGCTACCCTTTGAAAGTAGAGAAAAATGTTCTTATGTTTTTTAGGAGATCTTGCCTAGAGATGTAAATAATAGCAATTAGATGACTACTAACTATCATATAGGATTGTTAACTAGTAGATACATGGAGGATAATCATCATGGGATAATTGTAACAGAATGTGGATATGTTAAGCATCAATCAAGCCCACTATAAGACTACAATATAGACTATTCTAAATTCACTTGTATATTTTAGGATACTTACTAAACTCAATTACCCATCTAAGTTCTACATTCATATCAATAATAATAAGGACCAAAAGGTGAGAAAGGTTCATTTAGAAGGCCAAAGGCATGCTGTTCTAGATTGAGTTATAGGTTTCAAGAGTGATATACTCTAGATTTCTCTTGTTTTGGATACGCTCTATGGGTATCTTGAAACATCTCATAAGGTGCAATAATGTGTGGATTGGGGGCAGGCTTGTCATGAGTTTAAAGGAATACATGTTTACTTACTTATAATACAAACATTTTATAACATATGTTCCTCTAGAAATATTGTTTTGCCACATCCATATAATCATGTTCAGTTCACTCCTTCTCTACAATACATTAAGAGGTAACAATCAAATTTCTCTATGTTGGTCATAGCATCTCATTGTACTACAAATGTATCACCAATTTGTAATGCATTGCTCAAAACATCATGATGCCCCTCATATGACACTGCATTGTATGGATCTTTCTCATCAGAAGGGGTTGGCAATCATCCAAGGGCTAAATGACATTATATTTCCACCCTAGAACATGCACTTTCTTAACACATCTATTCCAATGGCCACGAATGCATGGATTACAAAAGCAAGCTAACTATCTAGTGGCAATTCCAATACCATTAGTTATGAGCATGAACAGAATATAGATAGCACATGTTAGCTATTCCTTCACAATTCCATTGCACCTTCTATACCCTATTGCTTGGAGGATTGTGTTTTGCTTCCTTCACTCTATAGATTCCCTTCAGGTGTTGCTGCCTGATTACGTAGGATAGTGTAGTAATCTTCAAAACTTCTACCTTGCTATATCTACTTGATTCACTTAGCATGATTTAGTAATTCATCATTCATCATCTTCTTCTTATGTGTTTTCTTTGAGTTTCTTCTTCTCTCCATTTTCTATACATTGTGTTTCTCCCCAGGGCTACCGTGCAGTTGCCAACATGCTAATTAGTAGTCGAATTGTGGTTGCCTAGATTATTGTTAATAACTTTCTAAGTGTTGTATGCTAGTTAGAAAGTGTATGGGTTGTATGGTAGTTATCAATTATATATTAATTAGTAGTTGTTTGCCTATTATTTAGCATCTATTAACTACATGATTGTTAACAATTGTCTATGGGTTGTATGCTAGTTAGCAAGTCTCTGGGCCATATGGTAGTCAATAGCTGTATATTAATCAGTAACTTTTACTAGATAGCATCTACCTATTTGTTTGCTAATTAGCACTTGGATTGCAATTGACTATGTGATTGTTAGTAGCTATCTATGAGCTATACGCTAATTAGCAAGTCTATGGGTTGTATGGTTGTTGTATGTTAATTAGCAACTCTATATACTAGCATCTATCTATTTGTCTCATTATTAGCAATTGAATTGTAATTGCCTACATCATTGTTAGTAGCTCTCCATGGACTATAATGCTAGTTAGTAGATCAGTGGGATGTAAAGTAGTCAGTAGTAGCTGATGCCAGGAGGCATATTCCACGGTGGATTCCGTGAGGTTTTGCGGTGGATTTTGTAAAATTATATTTATTGCCGAGGCTCATACACAAGGTGGATTCCTGGTGTGAAAAGTCGATGGGGACGCCTGTCCTTTTCGGGCATCTCGTTAATTTAATGTGCAAGTGGGTGATTCCATAGCGGGTGATTCCGCAAAATACATATTTAAATTAATGGACATTTATGAGTTTAGAGTTCACACTCGTAATAAATTAAGGTTAGGATATTTATTTTGTAGAGCTGAAGACTGCTAGGTATTCACTTTTGTCGGTTTAATTTTATTACTTTTTAACAATTGTGAATGCTTCAGTTGATGTGTAGAGCAGGCAGCAGTGGCGTTGGGAAGCACTGGGTGATAGTGTGTATTCAAGTTATTTAGAAGAAATTATCATTTTGATGGGCGCGCATCTTAGGCATGGTGCCAATATTTATTTTGATGGGCTTATTTATTAAAGAGCTTGACATTTATTTATTATTTTGTATGCGTATGGACACACGATTTAAATATTTGTTATTGGACATTGTATTTGGGCACAACCCGACTCTTTGGGCGCCAAACTACTTTATCCTTTAGTTGGACAAAAGCAAACATAAAAGCTAAAGTGTGCTAATTGTAAATTGGGCTATTTTTTGAGCTTGGAGATGAATAATATATCAAATACATGCTTTGTGGAGCACTCACACAAAGCATGGGGGGAGATTGTATCCAACTAGTCTTTTGCTTCATGTCATGCAAGTCTTCTCTCTTGTTTTTTGTGCAAAAGTAGAGTTCTTTTATTCTTGGGGACCTTTCGGTGCTCGCTATGTACGCATACAGCATCCGATCTGTGCATCAATGGTATCAGAGCGAAGCTGAGATCAAGGGCTTCCAATCGGTTACCATCTTGCGCGAAGGCAAAGCTCCTGGAATGATTGAGCTCTATAGTCAGTCTCACGGCAATCCGTCGATACCAACGCATTCCTAGCGATGAAGAACCCCCTGCTATGCTGTTGGAGCGCGAAGGACTAGCCTCTACATGCGAAGGACCATGCGGGAAGCTTGTTTATCAAGTCTTCTATTCTCAGAAGAAAGAGATAAGAAATTTTCAATTAGTGTGACTATCAAGCTTAATAAGCTTTTTATAAAGCTTAATCTCCAAAAATTTAACGGCAGTGGTATTGATCGCTGTCATCGTCGTTCAAAAGGTGCCGACATCCTCAAAAATCAACGATTTAAGTTAAAAACTTTTATTACTTAAAGCCTAAAGCTTTTACGCTTTACAAAAGCTCAAAAATTCAATTCCAATCTTATTATAGAGGTTGTTCACACTGCAACACTCCCGAACCAATTTCATACTTCTCTGCAAGCCCTTGTTCACACCTAGGGTCTGATAGAGTTCAATTCTAGTAAGTAGATTGCTATATGTAGACTACACACACGAAGTATCCTCTTGGAAGAAGACCGTGATATCAAATTCAGCATCCGCAAAGAAGAAATACTGCAAAAAATCATTAAAAAAAAAATAAGTCTTGTAAACCTGACTTTGAGCTACACTCATCCCACTAATGAGATTTCGAGTGTGTAAGGTTGTTTGAAATTTTACAGGATGTCCTATCAAACCATGGAAGATTTTATGGCTAAATGTGATTTTCCAGAACCAACGATGGAGCAAAAATTGAACCTAATTATGATGCAGCTTCAAGAGGAACAAAGAGCACATCAAACTTTGCAAGCTCAACTAGCAAGTTTGCAACAATCTACCGCCGACCAAGATGGACTGCAATCTGAAGATCTTATACGATGTATGATCGATGCGGCACTTGAAGTGCAATCTATTCGACAAGAAACAAATATAAGTAAAAGAAATTTCAAATTTTGTACTTTCAATGGGTCACACGATGGAAAGACTGTACTTGCTTTTATAAGTCAATTTGATGATTATTTCCATGAAGAATTGTATGTTGAGAAAGACAAAATTAAGTGTGTCACTAATCATCTAGTGGACAGAGCATCCCTATGGTGGACTATTGTCCACAAAAACATTGATTGTCCTACTACTTGGGAGACTTTCCAAAAGAAATTTTTGCAGAATTTTCAAAAAAGCAATCAAACAGTGGGATCTTCTGCAACAGAGGGATCGTGAGCCTATTTCACAATATACCAAGCATTTTTGGAATACTTTATTACAACTTCGAATTCTAGAAGATGTACCTGAGGCAACCCATAAACGCAAGTTTATGTCTGGCTTAGTTTGACATTTTTATGCAGAGGTGAACATGTTCAAGCTAACGACTCTCGAAGATGCGATTTCATTGGCCTATGCTGCTGAAGACAAAATTCGAGGACAAGAGAAGCGACCGCAACAATTCCCAACTAATGGTAATTTTGGTTGAAAACAATTCAATTCAAATTTTTGAAGATTCAATCAAAACTGTTTCTTTCCATCTTCATTCTGTAAAACCTGGACATGACCCCCTGCTTTACCATCAAACACAAATCCAAATCCTAAGCCATCTTTCCAGCCAAATCCCAACATTCCTAAACTTTCCACTATTACCAATAATGTGTCTAAGGCCAAACCCATAGTTTGTCACAAATGTCATCAACCTTGACATCTAGCGGCGAATTGTCAATTCAAAAAGCTGATTGTTCACATCAACTATTTGGGAGCGACAGAAGATGAAGAACATGAAGAAATGCCAGATTTCACGGAAGACGATGATGATATCGGTACTACTTTAGATACTTTGCCAGGTATGCCAAATCCCCATTCTTTATTAATGATAAAATGTCTTATGCATGGTAGAGAAAAGATATTTTTACATTATGATGGGAGCACACACAACTTTATTTCTGCAAAATTGGTCAAAGAATTGAATTTACATACTGTTTCCACTCATTATCGCATCAAGGCTGCATTCTTAGACACTAGATACAATGGAATACAAGAAGTGCATGATTTAGAAATTAAAATTGGTGATTATATTAAATGTAGAAATTTCTTTATTGTGCCTTTGTAATCTAGTGACATTATCTTAGGAATGCCTTGGCGTCATCAGTATAAAACCGATATAGATTATTCCACGCACTCAATGAAGATTCATTCTAATGGGAAACAAATCACATTGCATGGTATGCACACTTTCGATAATTTTCCATTGCTCAGTCATACACAGGCTAAACGTGCATTACGAAGAGGTAGCAAATCCTACTTAATATGGGTGAAAGAAATTGAAGTTAAAGAAAATCATATGAATTCTAAGCATGCACAATTTCTTTCACAATTTCAAGATTGTTTTGCTGCTGACTTACCACCTGGCTTACCACCTATACATCCCGAAGATCACAATATAGACCTAATTCCTAGATCACAACCACCATGTAAAGCACCATATAGACATAACCAAATTGAACAGAAAGAAATTCAAGTCCAAGTTGAAGAATTGTTAACCCGAGGACTCATTAGACCCAGTAGTTCTCCATTTGGTGCACATATCCTATTAGTGAAGAAGAAAAACAATACCTATAGGATGTGCATTGATTATCGTGCCCTAAATAAGATCGCTATTAAGAATAGATATCTGATTCCTAGGGTAGACGATCTTATGGACAAACTACAAGGGTTTGCAATATTTAGTAAGATAGACCTTAAATCTGGATACCATCAAGTACGATTGGACACATCTGATATTTTCAAAACTGCATTTAGAACACAATTTAGACACTATGAATTCCTTGTTATGTCTTTTGGTTTAACTAATACACCAACCACATTCAGTTGTATGATGAATTGCATATTATTGAAGCATCAGCATTGTGTCATTGTTTTCTTTGATGACATATTGGTTTTCAGTAAGAATGAAAACGAGCATTATGAACATTTATCTTCGGTTTTCAAATTATTGAAAGAGAATCAATTATATGATAATCCTGAAAAGAGTGAATTTTTCCAAACACAAATTGAGTATCTAAGACATATTGTTTCATCTAAAGGTATTAAAGTTGACCCTAAAAAGATAGAAGCAATTTTGATTTGGCCGATACCTAAAAATGTGCACAAATTACGTTATTCCTTAGGTCTTTCTAGCTTTTACAGAAAATTTGTGAGAAAATTTTCATTGCTTGCATTACCTTTGACAAAATTATTAAAGAAAGGCATTGTGTATCATTGGTCCGACAATCAACAAAAGTCCTTTGATTTACTGAAACATGCTTTAACTCATGCTCCTGTATTGCAATTACGTGACTTCAATAGACCATTTTTCCTAGTAGTCATTGACGCTAGTGGATTTGGAATAGGAGCAATTCTTATGCAAGATTCCCATCCCATAGCCTACTCTAGCTGCAAACTTAAGTATTCTACCTATGATAAGGAATTGCTAGCTGTAGTACAAGCTTTACGTCAATGGAAACACTATTTAATGGGATTTGAATTCATTATCAAAACTGACCAACAAAGTATCAAACATCTCCTTAATCAACCATAAATATCTGACCAACACATTAAATGGGCTGCTTTTATTCAAAGTTTTCATCCACTCATACAATATCAACCCGGAAAAGAGAATGTTGTTGTCGATGCTTTAAGTAGAAGATCGACTATTCATAATATCTCTGTGATATCTTTTGATTCTCTTCTTTCTATGAAAGATACCTATGACCAAGACCCTAGTTTTCAAGCTGATTGAAATAAATTAGTTACAAATAACTGGATTCTAATTGATTCATTGTCTTACGCTGATGGATTTATGTTCTATGAAAAAAGATTATGTGTAACTGTTCCATTATGATCATTTGTCTTGCATGAAATTCATTGTCCCCCATATCAAGGCCATAGAGGAATTATTTCTACTTTGCGTACACTGATTGAAGATTTTTATTGGCCACGTATGGAATCTGATGTATCTAACTTTGTATCTGAATGTTTAATTTGCAAAAGAGTTAAACAACACCATGGTAAACAATATGGTTTATTAATGCCTTTACCAATTCCGGAACGACCATGGGAACGGATTTCAATGGGTTTTATCACTGGTTTGCCTAACACTAAAGCTAATCATGATATGATTTGGACTATTGTCGATAGGTTTAGCAAACAAGCATATTTCATTCCATGCAAGAAAATGTTAACTGTATCTCAAGCTGCTCAATTGTTTTTTAAAACTGTTTTCACTAATCATGGTTTGCCAAAAGTTATTATTTCTGACCATGATTCTAGATACTGCAATAATTTTTGGATTACTTTGTTTGCTAAATTAAGAACAAAGATTGATTTTTCATTTGCATTTCATCCTGAAACAAATGGGTAAATAGAAGCTACCAACAGTACAATTTTAGATCTTTTGCATGCATACACAATTTCAAAACCACAAACATGGGACATACATTTACACTTACTTCAGTTTGCATATAATAACACACCACATACAGCTACACAGAAAACACCATTTGAAATCATTTATGGATATAGATTACCTACACCAGTTACATCATTGTCAAACAAAGTTCAAACTGCTGATGCTATTGCTAACATGCATGCTACTATTTTTTATGAAGTTAAATATATGATTGCGAAAGCCCAGCAATCATATACAAAACAAGCTAACAAGAAAAGAAAAGCTATGGGTTTCAAAGTTGATGATTATGTTTGGTTACACATTGAAAAGCAAAGATTACAAAGTGTTGACAAACACCTTGTTGTAAAGTTAGCTCCTAGATTTTATGGACCTTTCAATATCATTCACAAAATCAATGATAGTGCATTTAAACTAGAATTACCACAACACTGAAAAATCCACAACACTTTTCAGATCAGTTTATTACGACCTTTTAGAGGCCAATTACCTGTATATCGTGTCTATGAAAATCCTCATTTGTTAGAAGTAGAAACTGGAATCCTTGAACCTGAAACTATTCTAGATACTGACTTTATGACCACTAAAACTGGCTGTAGATATTCTAGATATTTGGTTAAGTTTAAAATCATCCTATTGAAGAGGCCCAATGGATGCACGCTCGAGACCTAAGTGCTTACCCCTCACTATTGGCTCCACATTGAGCTAATAACAATTGAGGACAATTGCTATCCCACCCCAGGGGTATGATGCCAGGAGGCATATTCCACGGTGGATTCCGTGAGGTTTGCGGTGGATTCCGTAAAATTATATTTATTGCTAGGGCTCATACACAAGGTGGATTCCTTGTGCAAAAAGTCGATGGGGACGCCTATCTTTTTAGGGCATCTCGTTAATTTAATGTGCAAGTGGGTGATTCCATAGCGAGTGATTTCGCGAAATACTTATTTAAATTAATGGATGTTTATGAGTTTAGAGTGCGCACTCATAATAAATTAAGGTTAGGATTGAGTTCTAACCAATTTATTTATTTTATAGCTAAAGACTGCTAGGTATTCACTTTTGTCGGTTTAATTTTATTATTTTCCAACAATTGTGAATGCTTCAATTGATCTGTAGAGCAGGCAACGGTGGCGTTAGGAAGCACTGGGTGATAGCATGTATTCAAGTTATTTAGAAGAAAGTATCATTTTGATGGGCACGCATCTTAGGCGTGGCGCCAATATTTATTTTGATGCGCTTATTTATTGAAGCGCATGACATTTATTTATTATTTTGTATGTGCATGGGCATACGATTTAAATATTTGTTATTGGACATTGTATTTGGGCACAGCCCGACTCTTTGGGTGCCCAACCGCTTTATTCTTTAGTTGGACAAAAGCAAACACAAAAGCTAAAGCATGCTAATTGTAAATTAGGCTATTTTTTGAGCTTAGAGATGAATAATATATCAAATACATGCTTTGTGGAGCGCTCACACAAGACATGGGGGGAGATTGTACCCAATTAGTCTTTTGCTTCATGTCGTGCAAGTCTTCTCTCTTGTTTTTTGTGCAAAAGTAGAGTTCTTTTGTTCTTGGGGACCTTCCAGCGCTCGCTACATACGCATACAGCATCCGATCTGTGCATTAGTAGCTGCATGTTAATCACCAGGTATATGTCTACTAGTTAGCCTCTCTAGTGTGTTATTCTAAGCTTGATCATATTCCAAAAGTAGAATATCTCATAGAAGGGTAGTTTGGCTTCATTTCTCTCATCCAGAAGGTCTAGATTTATCATGGACTTTAAGCTAGTTCAAGACGGCAAAATGCTAATACAAAAGGTTTTACAAGATACTATGTGCAACAAAAGTAGCTTTGCATGTAATAATATCTAGCTAGCTAAAGATCCTATGCTTAAATTGGCTTTTGATAATAGCAAAGTTACTAATATACTCTGCTTTCAAAAAAGATTCCTTAGTACTATTTATCATTTAAAAATTGATACACAAATATGCAACCTAAATTTTTTATAATGGATTCAGATTAAAATCCCTTTCTAATTTGTGCCATTTTTTATACCTACTCAAATGCACAAAACACTAGTATTGGATAACTAAAGATTTCCATAATGAAGGGAATGAATATAGACACCAAGAAAAATTCATGTAGGCACAACAATTTCAATTGTAGGATACACAAGTTCCTCTTCACAAAATCAAACACCCTATTGACACTTACATGGAGAGAGCATACATGAATATGTCTGATTGATATAGAGGCACTACTTGTTGCGAGGAGATTGAATATTGTATTGCTTACAATCACAATTTCAAGACCCGTGCTCAATGTACACACCTTTTGAATAAACATAATATATTTTGTATTTATGACATGGTGCACAAGCACCAACCAAAACATGTATGGGGTTAGTTTGGCATACAAAAAGTGGGTGCACAAGCACTAGCCTAAACATGTATAAAGTCCCTCATGAATATATATAGGTTGGTGTACATGCACCAACAAGAACATCTATGACTTCCTCTTATTGTGTGCATTTTTGGCTTAGTTTTGGGGCTGATTTATTGTTATTATAGTAGCTCGTGTTCTCTTTGATTGGTAGACATAATAGCATGTGTTTCAAATGCATCCAATGACAATACTATTGTTAACATAGAGAAGTTGGATGGAAATAACTTCCAATATTGGAAGACTCGGATTTGGCAGGTATTGATGCAAAAGAAACAAGTCATGCCATTGAAAACTAAGGTCATAAAGCTAAAATATTAGAATAGAGATGATTGGGAAGAGCTTGATGAGCTGTGTAAGTCCACCATTTTATTGTCTTTGTCTAAGCAAGTGTAGTTCAATGTTATTATGACTCAAATAACCAAACCTTTCCATGGTAATGTTGTGGCTTTATCTAGGTCCTGCCAATTCTCTTGTAGCTTGATGGAAGCCTCTTTTCCTTAACTTAATGTATGGCACTCAAAAAACTTGAGGCTCATTAAGTGGTCCAAACTCTCTCTTCTTGCCTTATATATCAGTTCACTCTCCCTTCATAAGCTTTATATTTCACCCAAATAAGAACATAATATACCTGAATATTATAATGCATTAAGTGCATAAATTTGACAAGGAAACTGCTTCAACTACCTTATTCTCCAACTCATCTATTCAATTATTTTGCCAAATGCTTCAAAGCCCATACTAAAAGCTTTCTTATCTTCTAATGGTGGTTTCCAAGCTAAAACTTCAAAGCTAACGATTGTCAAAGGCCACCATTCGTCAAGATGTCCAATTGCCTTGTAGCCACCACAACGTATTGTTCACCTTGCTTCTAGTAGCTCTAATTAGTGTGGTCCTTTGTTAAGCACTTTGAACCCTCCCCTACAACATGCTCTAGCTTGCAATTATACTCCCCTCACTATCTCATAAATCCTCCAAGAACACTATATTTGGGAATTTCCATGCACTTTGGGAAACCCCAATACCTTTATTATTTGATCACATAGTCAAATTCTTGTTGTCTTACTTAAAGGTGGAGTCTACTCTAAATACTATTTAAGCTACCTTCCCAAATCCCACTTTCAATTATTGATCAAGATTTAGCCACATGATCAAATGTTTTTCACTTATTTGAAATTGGGACTTGGGAAATTCCCAAATTCTCTAATATGGTGTTCAGGTTGCCTCTCGAAGATAATCACCATGTGAAGCAACACCCTTCGTAGTCAAATTGGTGCCTCTATTCCCTGGATAAATTTATGTATTGCCAACCCTTGTACCTAGATGAACAACAAATTTCCTATAATGTGTTTTGCTTTCTTTCCTTTAGAGATCCTCCACTCTTGGCATGAACTCATAGGAGGGCTTTGTAAGATCGGCTACCTTAGTCCGTTGGCAGATGCAGCATGGTGCAGACATGTTTTTCTTCTTTTTGTCTCCCTCTACTCTTCAAGAACCCTTTACAACCATTTTGCTCCACCTTACTCTCTCTTACTAGGTTCCTAATTAGTGATAATTTTCCCCTTGTGCAGTAACAAAATAGTGCATGCTCAATGTAAGGTTCTTGCCCCAATGCTCGTGCATCTAATTTTTATTGGATATAGCTCCAGTAGGCCTCATGCTATGCAATGCTTCATAATGGTACAAATTAGTGTGTCTTTCCCCATGACATGGTAGTAATAGAAAAGTAGGGGTATACGAAACCCTAGTGCAATGCTCATAAACCAATGCAGCATAGTGCATAATGCAACCCTCCTAGTGGGTGCAAGGTACTAGGATAGAAAATACAAACCATTTATTTTACTTGCTATAAGGCTTCTCTTCTGATGGATTTTCCCATCTTGTATATTGTGAGCCCAAGAAACATATAAGTTATGGTACCTTCTTCTTTCTCTACAAAATGGAGCTAAGCTAGTATACACTCTCAAATCTCAAGCTATTAAATTATTGTCAACTAATAAAAAAAACATTCATTCTATGCATAGTTTCTATATTAGGGAAAAAACCCCTCAACATCATGTCTCAACTTTGACTAAAAGCCTTATCTCAACTAGATAGTATCCCTTGCTTGTCTTTGGATTTGTTGATTATGTTTTGGCCATGACCAATATTTTGCATATCTCTTTGGCATCACCATCTTAGGCATATGTCCCTAAAGGGAATGAAAGAATTAACTCATTTGCAGTATCTCCTGAGCCTTGGATTATTCATGTTTTGACTCATGTGATCATTGTTTATATGGCAAGCAAACTTGTAATATACATAAAAAATATGGTTCTACACGCGTGGGTGAGCCATTTGCTCTAGTTCATTCGGATCTTTGTAGTCCCATTCCATGTCAATCATTGGGTGGTACTAATTATTTTGTAGGGTTTATGATTATTTGCAATTAGAAGTTAAAAGCTTTGTCTATGTTTCAACGCTTTCTTGCTATGGTTAAGAACTAGTTTGGGCATAACTTGAAATGTCTACAAATTGACAATAGGGGTGAATATGTCTCTAAGGTATTTGAGCAGTTTTGTGATGAGAGGAGCATTAAGCATCAATTGGCCACCCCTTATACCCCATCCCAAAATGACGTTGCAAAGCATATGAATAGGACTATTCAAGAAAAAGTCCACAATATACTTAGTCAAGTTGGCTTACCATAGCATTTTTGGACTAAGGCAGTTACTATTGTCGTTCATTTGATTAATAGATCCTCATGCTCCTAGTGGTAAAGGGGTAGAGGAGGTATGGTCTAGTAAACCTCCCTTATATGCATACTTGTGAGTTCGTAGATATGATACTTTCTATCATATTCAAAAAGACAAACACAATAAGTTAGATCCAAAGTCTATCAAATGCATCTTTCTTGGATATGGTGATGTAGGAGAGATGGGCTATCGCCCTTGGGATCTACAAGCTTAGAAGGTTATCCATAGCCAAGACATTGTGTTCCATGAGGAAAAGATGCATTTGAGACCAGAGTAGGTAGTTGAGGTCCACATATGATGAGGATCCTCTTACATTACAACCCATTCCAACTAGATAGCCTACAATTGCTACTGATTGATGATATAGAGGCCCAAGATCCACCTATTGTGCAAAATCATGATGTTAGATAGAGACGACACATAGTCCAAGCCCCACAACTAGTTTTGAGATGCTCTACTAGGGCTACCCTTCCTCGTGATCATTTGGAACCCTCTATGCATTATGTTATTGTAACAAATTTTGGTGACCTCCTTACTTATGAGAAGGTTATGCACAGAGGTGATTGTCAAGTAATTATCACTCTTGGGATAGGGCCATTCACTTTGAGTTTGATTTACTACAAAATATTTGTATATGGGATTTGGTTTTCTTACCAGATGGTAAACATGCATTACCATGTAAGTGGATTATATGTTGAAGAGCACTCTTGTCATCCAAAGCTAGCATACAAGGCACATTTGGTTGCTACAAATGTTAAACAGTAAATGGGAGTTTCTTTGATGAGATATTCTCCCTTGTGATCAAGATGGCAATCCTTTGCTCATTTGGACTTATACAAAATGGATACTAAGATGACTTTCTTATATGGGAACCTACATGAGAATATCTATATGCAACAACCTAAGGGCTTTCAGAAACATGGCAATTAAAACCTAGTGTGCAAGTTGAGAAGATTCTTTATGGACTTAAGTAGGTATCTACAGAATGATGCTACAATTTTGATGCTTTTATGTATCCACAAGTTTATTGTTGCAGGGATATGGATCCATGTCTTTATACAAAGAAGGCTTGTGATGGTAGCCTTATAATTTTAGTGATATATGTTGAAGATATAACAAATGAACTTTGCAAACATCCATTGAATTCTCCTCTTATTGGCAATGCATTTCCTTCATTTTCAGCCTCTTCTAATGCTTGTTGATGGCAAGTTTCCCCAGCTGCGCACCAAAAACATGGAGCCCCAAGAGGAACACCACAGAAAAGGGGATTCTACTACAAGAAAATCTATATTGTAACATCAAAAAGCTTTTATTTCATTCTTTTAATGACCAAAACAAAGAAAACAGCAATTCTTCACGTAGTATCATAGTAGATAACTCCCACGGCTTTGATAGAATCAACCATAATGTTCAACACCTTCATAGAATCCTTCAATAGAACAATGAACATAGAAGAATACAAAATTTTTGAATGGAAATTAATCACATAGTATTCATCTTCAATGTCTTCATAGTTTTTTCTCTCAATCTCTCATATACAGTTACACTGTTTTGATAGAATTGACTATCTCTGGTTCTCTCTCTCTCTCTCTCTCTCTCTCTCTCTCTCTCTCTCTCTCTCAATTGTACATCATCTCCTCACTACAATACTCTAATAATGACTCTCAATAATCCTTCTTAGGTCATGGATGCACCTCCCAAGAGGTATGTCTTATGTGAAGAGGCACCAGAGCGACTACAATGTCTCTTCATAGCTCACTACTGTCACTGTCACTTCAGTCTTCTCTTTAGTCTTCTCTTCAGTCTTCAGCAGTTGCTTCTTCCATTTGTTTTAGCTCTTTTGAACTTAGATTCATCCTTTCCAAAAGTTAGAAAACTTTTCCAAAGTCACATATACATTCTACAGAACACTTACAGAAGATCTACAGAACAGTACAGAACAGGAACAGAAACAAAGCAGAGACAGAGGCTCTACATAAGGTTTACATAGGGTGACAGAAGGTCATCAGAGAACAACAAATCCTCATAACTCATACTAAAACCATTCCAAACTATCAAAAACTATTCAATAAGCTTTCAAAATATTTCAATCTTCATCAATCATCAATCCATGCTTCATACAGAAGAAAATCAGAACAAAACAAAAGCTATACAGAAGGTATCAGAACCAATCAAAACCTCACAAAGCTTCATATCTCCACTAAAAATCATCATGAGCTTCCAAAACATAATCAATATCATCCAAAACACTCTCAAACACTTCCTTTAACAACCATACATCACTCTAAATCCATCAAAAATCAATCATTCAAACCTCAAAAATAACAAAAATCAGTTAAAATTTCAGTCTTTTTCCACTCTCAACATAGATTCAAAGATTCTCAAGATAGATGGGGTTAATGTAAGTATCTTTCACATTGTCTTTTGAGCAACATGTCTTTGAGTTTTCACAACAATTGTTGCATTATCATCAAATTTTATAATCATTCCTTTTCTTCGTTTTAACTCCCTAGGAGTATGAACTATCATTGACCTAACAGCTTTCGATTTTTAAGAGACATGTTGGGTACAATTTCCAACTTATTACAATTTTCCTCGCAGTACCAAGATTACCCCAATTCATACACATGGTGGATAAGAGAGAGATGTATTGAGTTTATTTTGGATAGGGCAATCACGCTAGTCGACCTCGACTCCCCTCCACTAAAATCCTCAACTAAGAGTAAGGGTAAGGCAAAGGGTAAGTCATCTAGAAAGACAAGTAAGGTAAACTCCAAAAAGAAAGAAATGTCAACACTTTCTCATCCATCTCCTCATCAACCTAAAGAGAAGAGGTCCCCTATCCAAGTCAAATTCTTAAAGCAACCAAAGAAAAAAGACATTGTAAGGAGATTAGATATCTTTGCAGAAAGTGATGAAGAAGTTACAAAGCTAAAAGAAGACAAATAGATACAAATGAAGCAAGATCCATGTATATTTACACTTCAATTTTGTGACACTTGATTCAATGAAAAGCTTTTTGTAAAATGTAAATGTCATCAATGTTTTCATATTTATGGCTCGAAGCTTACAATTGTGGGAGGCAAGCAACTCATACAAGAGAAAGAGCGTTCAGCTCTTTTCCCAACTATTTTACCATTTACTTTGAACTTATATTCAGGGGATGTACAATCTAACATCTCCAAGGTATCATTTACATCTTTAAGACTCCAATTGGAAGTGATATTTACCTCCTTTTCTATAACTTGCACCTTAAGTTTGAAGGGCATGCAATTTGTATCAAAATCCAAGGGAATCCATATGCCTAGTATTAGTTTGTATATTCTATAATCAAAGCTCAAAGCAAGTGTTTACCGTGCTGTATTATAACACTAAGATAAGGATTGGGGGCATACAATACACCTCATGGTGTTGCACTTATGGTCAGCCTCTCTAGATTTCCAAAGCCTTCCTATAATGTTATCTAGTTCTGCTTCTGCAAAATTTCTACTTATCCAATATACTTTTGTTCTTTGTAAGTTTGCTATTTTGAAGTAGCCCACAAAGATATGTAAGGGGATAAACCATGGCAAGCGTATTCTTCTTGAGAATCTTCCAACTGTCATGGACTTTTGAATATCTTGACATATTTTAAATTTAAAACTATGCATCGTTGCCTTATAAAGAACCTTCCAAATTAGAGATGAGAGACTTGGCAATGGCAAATCCTCGATATCTCCATATGTAACCTCTCTAGACGGAACCACATACTGTGCATAATATATACAAATTCTTCTCTCACTAAAAGAAATTATGGTCTCATCAGCATAGATAATGCCTGCAAATGCCTTATGAATTGCATTGAAAGTTCCACTCAAACTCTCCACAGGTTGCCATTTAGTACTTGTTGATGGAAATATATCTACAACCAAGAATTCGATATTAATACTTAAATGAAAAAAAATCACATATGTTATCAACTTAAGACTTACAATGTATCTACTGGCAAACACGTTTGTTAGGAGAGAAGTGCATATCCTTGGCCATGTAAACATGTTGCACTTTGACCAACAACCCTTCATGCGTAATTTTAGAAGCAATGATACGCTTTTTCCAATGATGTTTTATATCCTCTCTTTTTCTTCTTTTCACCTTGTGAGAGCCTTTACAAGAAGAGGGCAACATGATAACCCAATCGTTTATGCAAAAGGTTTTGGGCTCTCAATTTTTGTCTACTCCTTGGCTATAGACAGTGCAGGAGTTTATTAAACGAGAAGGGTGCCTTTTGGATGCCATACTTAGATTGAATTCATAGAGAGAAGCACTCAGTGAGAAAGGCAAATGAGCAAAGAAAGAAGCTCGTTGAGAAAGGAAAATGAACAAAAAGGAATATTATGAAGACTAATGAAAATATATTGGGGGCGCCAAAAGCTCCAAACTTTCAAAAAAATCATTATTAACTTCACAACATCTTTATCATGTCCTTTGTCAGATTTTATAAGTAAATAAGGACTTCGGGACTACCAAAACATGTTAGACTTTGGAGATTTTGGCTAAAAGAGAGGAGAGAATCACGAAGTGGACTCTACTATCTCCAAAAAGGAGGAGACAAGAATACCATATTCTTGCACACGGGTCAAAATCTCTTTGGCCCTTTCCTTAATCTTTGATTAACAAAAGTGCATTTTTCGAAGCGTTTTGGCCCCAATGGTCTAGGTTGGTGTGTGTGCTTGTCGATTCTTCCTTGGTCTCTAACTTAATTTCCTTTCCTAAAGTTCTCTCTCAAGTTTTGATGATGTTTTCCTTGAGTTGTTGGTTCAGTGAATCTTCATTTTGTCTCTTTATCTTGATCTTGCACTAATTTCAATGGTCCTTGGTATCTCTTGCTCGTGCCTATGTCCTTGGATAACCAATCTTCTTTACACCTTACTATTGATGATTACGAATCCCTTAGAATTGTAATCCAATTGACCTTGTATACTTAGATATAGTTGTTCTTAGTCTTAGCACTCACCTCTTCCATTGCTAGCTTAGTTAATTGGTTTTTTGGTCATAATTGTTCAATGTGCTACCGAGTGAGGTGTATAATAAAGATAATATAGCCCAATGCTAAGCCAAGACACTTGCAAGTCTTAGTCAATGAAGTGAGTAAAATTCACTTGTGCTCATATAAAGAAGAAAATGTATGATTAATCATGACTAGACTTGGAATTTTGCAACAAGCTTGCAAGAAATTCTAGTCCAAAGTTGGCTCTATAGTGTTGGCTCCTCCTCATAATGGTTCAAAAGTAGCACCATACTCTTGACAACTTGTTCAATTTTGCTGCTCTCTTGAAGTGGCCTTGGAATGATCCAAATTTAGCACTTGGTAGCTTGATCGGATGATCCCCCCCTCCTTGTGCCTAAATGCCTCCAATTGTCATGTGTTGTGAACCTTGATGATAAGTAATCTTTGCCTAAGTAGGCTATACCTAAATGTTGTGTAAGTGTATGAAGATTGAGTCTAGGAAATTGTCCTAAATAATGACTAAGTGACCTAAAATAAATTAAATGTGGAGCAAGAGGTGAGAGCACAAGTGGAAGCAAGAGGATGTAAGAGCGCCTACAATCAAAAGTTTGCAAGTTCGTGGAATTGAGAAGACTAGTCAATTTACAAGCTGCAGTGGAAGGTACAAGATTGTATGATGAAGTTGAAGCAAGGCTGTCAATGACTCCAGGAAGAGGAGTCTTACCTCCTCCCGTGCCAGGAATGGTATACCCACCAAATGTAGTCCCAGGGATAGTTCCCTACCCCTATCCCCAGATGCAAACAGTGCCGTAGTATAGCGCACCTAATCCATTGTGGTCACCACAGACGATAGTGCCTCAAATGATGGTTCAACCACAACAACAGTGGCCTCAAACAAATCCTCCAATGGCGGAGCCCTACCAACTGGAATCAACAATCCCAAGTCTCAGCAAGAGCTCTGAATCAGAACCAGAATAGAGGACCTTCTGGATCAACCCAACCAGTGTATGCAGTAATTACAAAAGCTTCCCAAAATCCTACTACAAGCACTTCAGGAGGTGAAAATCTAAAGGACTACTTATCCAACTTAGTTGCAAATATCAAGAAAGAGCTTATGGATGTGATTACAGAGCAGCTACAGACCCCTATCAAGGCCAATGCTACTGATAGCCAACAGAAGGTACAAGAGCCTGCCTCCAATTTGGTAGAGTTGGAAGTTGTCGTTGTCACACACACTAAGAAGAAGGAACCGGTTGTGCAAGAACAGAACAACTCTCCTACCAAGACTGTGAAGTTCAACCTACCAACAGAGGGACAGAGCAATACAGAACAGAACAGTGTAGTATAGAATACTATAGTGCCACAAAGAGTCATAGAGACAGTCTTAGAGACAGGACCAGAGGTCCAGGAAATAGATGATACAGAAGCACTTCCAGAAGCAGAGGAAGTGCCGATGCTACCATTGTTAGAAGAAAAAGGAAAGATGAAAATAGATGTAGCCCCATTCCCCAGCAGACTAGAGAAGCCTGTCGATCCTATCAAATATTATGACTTGGTAAAAGACCTAGACACTTCTAAACCAAACTTAACATTCCGACAGTTATTGATGTTGTCTCCCAGCTACCGAAAGAAATTCAAAAGCATCTTGACAAGAAGATGGGGATTAAGGATTGTTCCTTCAACAGCGATCAATACCAATAAGGCCCCGGAGCCTGTAAAGGAAGTAGACGTGGCTAACGCCTTCCTAAATCCTAGAACCCCAGAGATTAGTGTATGGATTGAAGGATGCTTTATCTCAGATGTATTGATTGATGGAGGTTCATCAGTAAACATAATTATAGATGTGACAATGAAGGACTTAGGGTTGCAAGGAATTCAACCTACACAGTGGCTTATCAAATTGGCAGACCAAAGCAGAATCAAACCGTTGGGCATCCTCCCATACATAAAAACAACCCTTGCAGGAAGAGATTATTGGCTGACATATCTCGTGGTCAAAACAAATTCTTATGGGACTTCATACCCTTTGCTATTGGGAAGACCTTGGCTTTTTGAAGTGAGAGCCAGGACGGACTGGCTCAAAGGAACCTTAACCCTAGGCAGAGGACCCAACAAAGTGGTGTTGAAGTTGTATGGATCGCAAAAAGGCAATGGATCCACATCCATTGAAGTCATAACTAAATCCTCCAATGAGGTAACATATAGTACATCAGGAGACGAAGAGGCAACTAAACAGATCTTTCCCAAGAAAACAAAGACACAATCCCTAACAGTGGGTACTGTAAGCCAGCTGCCAAAGGAAGCAAAGTCCTTGTCCATGGGAGAATACCTCCTGCCTCAACTTGAATTGACTTCTGAAATCACCTCTGACAGTGAAATGAAGCATGGATGTATTATTCTCCCTGTTACATGACAGTCACAAAGCCAAAGACAAAGGCAGAAGCAGAGTTAGAAGCAGTAATAGAGACAGAGCCAGTAACAGAGACAGAAGCAGAGGCAGATGCAGATGCAGATGCAGAGACAGAAGATCTGTTCTTCTCCCACATAGCCTCTATTGAAGCAGAGACAGAGCCTCCAGAGAAAGAGGATGAAAATGAGGAAGAAAACGAAGCAGGTTATGAAAGTGTATATGAAGAATTTCCTCTCATAGCGGATGATCTTGTTGATGTCCCTACAAAGACCTCAGAGGCCGAAGATCTCAGGGTGTTGGATGGAATGACCATGGTTCCATTTGGGTTGGCCAATGGACCACAAAGTATTCAAAATCTGCATAAGCAATGGATTAAAGGCATAAAAATTAAATTCACCAGTGGCTCCAATCACCCTAATCGTTCAGTCTAGAGAAAAGATGATGATGATGCCCTTTGTCAATAGAAGCTAAAGCCCTCAAAGCCACGACCTCTAGAAGGTCCGTGTTATGTGACATTTTTGGATGCATCCTCTGAAGATGAATCCCTAATTCCAGAATAAATCACCACTCACACAGAAGTAAACAAAGCTCTGATACCCTTCCAACAATCTCAACAGACAAATGAGTCATCTGTTCAGAAGGAGGATACTGGTTCTAGTGAAACATCAGACGATGACACTATTCTCTTGAAAGAGTTAGAACTCTATCCAGAAGTAATCCGTGAGACATTTATCCACGAAGTGGAAGGTAAAAGGCAAGTGACGTTCTTGGATACTGATGGTAGCGAACATCACCTGAAAGTGGGCCTCAATCTTCTAGAAGAGGAACTAGCAGTCCTGCGAGATCTACTAAAGGAGAACTTAGACGTGTTTACTTGGTCATATAAAGATCTAAAGGGGATTGATCCCACAGTATGCCAATATCACATTGACCTAGATCCCGATGCCAAACCTGTAAGGCAAAGACAAAGGCATATGAATCCTAATTATTCTACTCTAGTGAAGGCTGAATTATTGAAACTTCTTGAAGCCGAGTTCATTTATCATGTGGCTAACAGTGGTAGTACCCAAGAAGAACGGGAAATTTCGAATATGTGTAGACTTTCGAAAGCTCAATTCGAAGACGAAGAAGGATCATTTCCCTATCCCTTTTACAGACCAACTGTTGGATATAGTGGCAGGCCATGAGCTGTATTCCCTCTTGGATGGATTCAGCGGATATAACCAAGTCCAAATTGCAGAAGAGGACCAATCCAAAACAACCTTCACCACAGAATGGGGGGCCTATGCCTACAAAGTGATGCCATTTGGGCTCTGTAATGCTCCTACCACCTTCCAACAAGTAATGATGGCCACCTTCCAGAATCATTTGCATGATTTCATTGAGGTGTATCTTAATGACTTTTGTGTCTATAGCTTAATCCGTGAGCATTGGGGACACCTAGAGCAATGTTTTGACAATGCCGAGAGTATGGGATTTCTCTCAACCCCGACAAATGTTTCTTTGGCGTCTTCTCAAGAGTTCTTCTGGGCCATATTGTCTCTGCATAAGGGATTGCAACAGACCTGACGAAGATTGAGAAGATTGCCCCCTTGACAGCACCAACAAACCTCAAGCAATTGAGAGGATTTCTTGGCCATGTGGGCTACTACAGAAGATTTATTGCACACTTTGCAACCAAGGCAGCCCCTCTGCACAAGCTCCTTTGAAAAGATGCAAATGTCCTTTGGATTGATGACTGTGAAGAAGCCTTTAATACCTTGAAATAGTGCCTTATCAAAGCACCTATCTTACAGACTCCTGACTGGACAAAGGAGTTCCATGTGCACACAGATGCATCAGTTGAAGGGCTAGGTACTGTCCTATGTCAAAAGGGCCCCTCTAAATTAGATCAATCAATTTATTATGCAAGCCAAAAGGTCATTGATAGGGAACGGAACTATACAATGATAGAGCTTGAGTGCTTGGCAATGGTGTTTACATTGGAGAAGTTTCGACACTATCTGCTATCAACACATTTCAAGTTCTACGTGGATCATGAAGCCCTGTCCTTTTTTATGAATAAAGCAGATATTAAAGGACGACTAATGAGTTGGTTGCTCCTATTCCAAGAGTTCAATTTTGAAGTGGTCACTAAGCCTGGCCGTTCCCACGTGCTAGCTGATCATCTATCACGGATCCCTCAAACAGAAGAAGAGGAACAGGATAATCCAGACCTTCTTGATGCTTCCTTGTTTCTAGTTGAAACAGTTACTCCCTGATATGCAGACATAGCCAACCTCCTGGCAACTCAACAGTATCCTCCTGGCATCTCAAGCCGTGAGAAGATGAAGCTTCTGTTAGAATCACCCCCCTACACTTTGTTAGGCGGTGCACTATACAAGAGAGGCAAGGATGAAGTGCTACGAAGATGTGTTGCAGGGGATGAAATCGGTATAGTATTGAAAGCATGACATGACAAACCATGTGGTGGACACTTCGCAAGAGAAGCGACAGCCAGAAAGGCTCTATTAGCAGGATACTAGTGGTCGATCCTCCACAAGGATGCATATGACTACTGCAAGAGATGTGATGCTTGTCAGCGAATGGGGAAACCCACATAAACAAGTGCCATGCCACTGCAACCCATTTTTCCCCTAAAGCCATTCGAGAAGTGGGGGATTGATTTTGTGGGTCCCATTGATCCACCCACCAGACGAAAGCAGAACAGATACATCTTAGTATGTACGGATTATGTCACAAAGTGGTGTGAAGCTAAAGCTCTGAAACGGGACGATGGTAACAGTGTAGCCCTGTTCATGTACGAGAATATTATCACCCGTTTTGGCAATCCCCTCGAGCTGGTAGTGACAGAGGTACTCATTTCCTTAACAAAATCATGGAGGAGCTGACAGAGCTGTATAAGATCCGCCATCACAAGTCCACTCCCTATTACCCCAGAGCTAATGGCCAAGTTGAAGTCACCAATCGCATCCTTTGCTCGATTCTGACAAGAACGATTGCTGCACATCATTGCAACTAGGACGATCGACTTACAAAGGCCCTCTGGGCATACAGAACCTCTCATAAGGCAGCTACAGGGTAGACCCCCCCTTTTCAGCTAGTGTATGGCATAGAAGCCGTCTTCCCTGTCGAACTGGAATTTCCCTCTTTGCGAGTGGTAGTTAAAGAACGCTTAGGAGATGATGAGTCACTGCAACTGATTTTTGTTATTTTTGAGGTCTGAATGATTGATTTTTGATGGATTTACAGTGATTTATGGTTGTTAAAGGAAGTGTTTGAGAGTGTTTTGGATGATATTGATTATGTTTTGCAAGCTCGTGATGATTTTTAGTGGAGATATGAAGCTTTGTGAGGTTCTGATTGGTTATGATACCTTATGATAGCTTTTTGTTTTGTTCTGATTTTCTTCTGTATGAAGCATGGATTCATGATTGATGAAGATTGAAATCTTTTTGAAAGCTTATTGAATAGTTTTTGATAGTTTGGAAACAAAAACTATTCAATAAGATTTCAAAATATTTCAATCTTCATCAATCATCAATCCATGCTTCATACAGAAGAAAATCAGAACAAAACAAAAGCTATACGGAAGGTATCAGAACCTCACAAAGCTTCATATCTCCACTAAAAATCATCATGAGCTTCTAAAACATAATCAATATCATCCTAAACACTCTCAAACACTTCCTTTACCAACCATACATCACTCTAAATCCATCAAAAATCAATCATTCAGACCTCAAAAACAACAAAAATCAGTAAAAATTTAAGTCTTTTTCCACTCTCAACATATCCCCACACTTAGAAAGGAAGCGTCCTCGCGACCTAAGGAAAAGAATAATATAAGTTTATTAAAGAGCTCAATTTTATCTTCTTCAGTATCTTTAACAATCACTCCAAACCACAACCCCAACTTATCACCTATATCTCTAGAAAAGAATACTTCTAACGGAAAACTTCGTTATTCATTAACACTTCTAATCATCAATAAAAAGTCATAATAAATTTGTAAAGGATATAAGAGGTTCTTCTTCAGCTTCCATCATAGGCTTGCCATCCACCATCACCATCAATAGTTGAAAAGAGCTCTCGAACAAATTATTCAACCAGCACGAACTCATCACATAAGATTATTACAACACACACTCCCAACACCACAAACACAACCATTTGAATAACACCTCCAAAAAGAGATATATATCATTAAGAAGCATCCAAAATACATTGCAAAGGCATCAATGAAGGTGATCTCTTTTGAAGGCTTGGTGATTATGAAAATGATCCATGGAGAAGGACTCATCCACGAATGTCTTTGGAGGATTTTGAAAGAATTGAAGGCAGCATATCCTTTCTAGCAAAACAAGGTATTTGCTAGGTAGACATAGGGCATGAAAATATAGGACATCCAACTGTTGGGAATCAATGTTCACATTGACATTGATACAAAGCTTTGGAATGGCCTTTTGATCATTATGGGAATGCCTATGCATATATGCTAGATACCAAGCAAAATGAGCTGTCAATCTCACTGAAGAATCTAGAGATTGTGAATATGGGTGAGAAAAATGAAGGTAATTCTAGTATGCTTGACTAGCAGTAGTCCAGTCCCCTGGAATTAATGGCCAGTTAATTTGTGGTCCCGTGAGAGAATCAGTTGAGCTCCATCCTCTTCTTCTCAGAATCTGCTGATCAAATCCTTCATACCCACTAACCAATTGAGGGGGTTGAGAAATAGAAGTGGTAGGAGATGGAATTGGAATAAGTAAAAGAGGATGAAGAGATGGGTAGGCAAAATCATAAAAGGAGGAATAAGCTAAAGAAGGAGTGGCTGAAAATTTAAGTGAATCAGTTAGGAAAGATGTCAATTGATAAGCATGAAAAGTAGAAGGTATATGGATAGATGGAGAAGGGCATGGTGGAGAAGGGAAAAAGACTCGATCTTCAATGAAAGAACAATAGGTAAATATAGGAATTTGAGGAAAACCCTGAGGTTGGAAAAGGAAAGGTAAGATAGTTGCTAAGTTGGATTGATAAAGGGAAAGATAAGTATCATAGCGATCAGCCATTTGCTGATAGTACAATAGGCTAGGAATAGAGGGACCTAAAACAGATCGTCTATGGTAAGCATCAAAGAAGGATGAATCAAATTGATGGTTCTTGGAAAGATAAGCTAGGAGATCCACCCTCAGTTGGTTAGTGCTCTGCACATAAGTAGAAGCTGTATTTTGACGTTGATTCAGGACCACAGAATCAATCATTGAATACCATGAAGTGTCAGGGCAAGTAGCCACTTTAGAAGAATAGCACTGGAACATGTAATCTATCCTCAACTCCAAATAGTTGACATATAAGACAGCTTGCAAAACCACATCCCCCATATACCAAGCCAAATCTAGATCATCTGAAATTAACAGATCACCTCGTAGATACATGTAAGACAGCAACATGGTATCCATCGTCACAGAATCTTCAAAGACCATACGGATAACTTCTGTCAGCAAATTAGAAGACCAAGCCCCACTCCAACCATCCTCTGGAAGAGGAAGATCCATCGTTGAAAGCTTCATATAGAAGGCCAACTTCTACAACTGATAGTGAACAAAGAAGGAATGGTCTGGAGGAACATACTCCTAAAAGTGCTCAAATGTAGACCATAGTAAATCCATCTTGGACTGCAATCTTTCCAGTTTATCTTGAAACAACGGATATAATGTGGCCTGTCTCTGGAGAACTGCCAAGTCTTACTGAGAGATAGAAGGAATCATAGGAACATTGGGGCTTGGAGGAATGGATCGTGACTGTGCCAGTTGGTCATGCAACTGCTTAATCTGGGAAGCTTGTGATTCCAATGTATTATGAGCAATCTGCAAAGTTGACAATTTTGCATCTAAAAGAGTCTTAAACTCTTGAGCTTCTTTGGACATTTTCTCTTTCTCTTCCGAAACTCGAGTGACCTCTAACTGAGCTTCTGATAATTGAATCTTCAAAGAAGATATTTATTCTCTCTGGATCTCAATCATTTTGGTCTAGTGCTCCATCTGCTTAAACAGACCAGCAAGAGTGTCTTTAGCAAAGGCTAACTCTGAGGTTGCCTTATGCATTTGGTCTTTGGACTGCAGCAATTCTTCATAGAAAGAAGCATATAACTGTTGAACACATGCTATCACTGAGAGTTCAATCAAACTCTAGATGTCATTACAAAGGAATGGAATGGCATCTCCTGACACTAAACTGTTCAGCGAAGGAACTGATATTTCCAAAGAACCCTCTCGATGTGCCCTGAATAAATTGTTGCATGTGAGGTAGACAGGGAGGTCACTTCCAGAAGTAGCAGGAACTGTGACTGAAGGAATGACTGGGGGAGTTTTATCTCCCACACGCTTCAAGCACTTCCGCTGAATGACCAGCGGAGGAGGGGAATTAAGATCCTCTATGTCAATAGGTTTTGATTCCTTTGAAGGTGGAGGAGGAGGAACTGGATCAGATGGAGGAGGAGGTAGCACACCCTTCTTAAGGCCAGAATATGTCAAGAAAGCATATAAATATGAACCATAAGTGACATTTGTGACATTCCCTATGGTCACTTTCACAAAATGTTAGGCCATCTTCGTAAGCAGGTAAGTACTCCAATCAATGGCAACTCCTTTTAACACCATCTTGGAAACTGTGAAGAGTTCCTTGGATAAATAGTGAGATGGTGTTTTGGCAGGCATAAACCTGTCTTGGAGAAATTGGTAGACTAACTTCCAAAGAGGATCAATGATCATGGAAAAAGACACTCCTGAAGTGTTAATCACCTTCTTAACATCCAGAACCTCTTTGGTCTGCTTCTGTAACAGCTTAAGAATCTCCTCATTAGAGAATAATTGACTGGCTGTAACAAAGGATTCTCCTTTGTAGGGAAGAGACAAAGCTTTTCCTAACCCTCGGGGTGTCAATACCATCAAAGCACCACGAACCAGGTTCGATTTCTTACTATATGATGCAAGAAACTCATCACACAGGGATGGATCGTCTAGAATCAAAGGGAGTGAAGCAGCCACAAATGCAAGTCATGCTTTCGCTATAGGCTCAAAAGCCAATAGGGAAGAATAATCCCTACTGATCAACGGAACATACTAGATAAGAAGGAGGAGCATGACGCGCCATTCAGATGGAAAACACACACACACCACAAACACAGACAATCACAAAGAATGCCTGCAAAACAACCAAATAGCTGTAAAAAAGAAATCGATCAAAAGAAGTACACACACAGACGTAACTAACCAATTGACCACCCCAAACAACCCACATCCTAGAAAAAATTCGGCATGACCTCTACACATATGCGACCGAAAACTTCATGCGATGCAACAAGCAGTCATCCTCCCCGTATCAGGCAAAAAAGAAAAAAAACTACACACCGCACCCGTAATCGTATCACACAGACAAACCATTATTCTTCAAAAACCTAATCAGGACCTAACCATAACTTTAACCAACAATTTCAGATTAAAGGACTATGCGTGCCCATCCCACAAAGTGTGTTTATTAAAAAAGAGAAAAAGTGCAGTGAGGGGGAATGGTTTTAATGAAGGGTTCATTTTAAGAAATTATTAACAATGGGTGAAATTTTATTAGGTTATAAACCTTAATAAGAAAAATGGCGGTTCCTTCTTAAAATTTTAATTACAATTTATTAAGGTGAAGCGGTGCTTAAACGAAACCCGGACTGCAATACCTAGACTGGGGTCTCTAAATGCAAATTCATTAATTAAAAATTAATGGTGATGTTGAGCACTTTTTTACAAGCGCATGCTTTTTCGTGACAGTTGATTCATTTTTATTAAAAATTAAAGTGCCTTTGAAGCGCACGTAGCACGTGCAAAGTAAACGGCGGGTTGATTTTTAATTATTAGAAAAATGTGTATTTAGCGCAAGCGTGCGTGAAAAAGTGGCTGAATAAAGTTCATTTTAACAATTAACCGTGGTTAAGGGATAACCAAAATAAATAAAGCACAAAAAATAGATACCTGGTAGGGGTGTGTATGCAAGAGACTGAGTGCGCACTGAGTAGTCCCAAACGCAAGGAATCCAATCAAAAAAGCAAAAACCACTGACTAGAAAAAATAAAGCACCTTAGTGTTTTTATTTTATTATTTTATTTTTTAATTTTATTTTAGGTGTGTTTGTATTTTGTATATTGTGTGTGTTTTTTTTCTCTTGTCGTTCTTTTTCTTCCTTGTTTTAATTATTAAAATGGAATATAGGACACATGAATATGTTGTGAAGTATAAGGGTGAAATTTCAGCAATCCAACAAGTGTCAACAATGTGTTTGAATTTATCCATGATTTTTCAGCTACTTTTTGGAATTTAAAATGAATTTTCATGAGATAAGGTATTTAAAATTAGGATTTTGGCTTCAAATAATATTTCGTCCATTTATGGAAGCATTTTTAATTGAGAAATTATTGGCGAAAGGGGCAAGGGGACGTGAATTTTTTTGAAAAATTTTTGGAAATATTTTTGATTTTTTACTAATTTTGAATGAATTTTGCTCATTTTGCATGTATTTTTGAAAGAATTTTGAAGTGTTGATTTTTTCTCAATTTATTTTCTTAAATTCCCACTTTAGAAAATAGTGCAAAGGATTTCAATAATGTTGGAAAATTTTTAGGGATTTTTCTATAATTTATTTAGATTTTAAATGAATTTTTGAACTTTTTTGGTATTTTATGATTGTTTTTATGTGTTGTTCGGTTTTGAAATTAAAAGTCAGTACCCGAGCTGCATGTGAACAGCTGAGGATGACTGCGTGTGAATGGTGGACTACAATACACCACCGCATGGACAAGTCGGAAGCGCGTCCTCGCATGCGTAAACGCCCGCTAGCCACACCCATACACACACGCACACCGAGAGAGGCCGCACGGCGGGGGAACATGCGGGCCCCCAAAGAAGGGGATGGGCCGGTAGGAGGGTGGGGGAGGCCCCAAGGAAAGGGACCGGGGGGGGGGGGGGGGGGGGGGGGTGGCAAGAGTGGTGAGGCGGAGAGCCACAGGAGGAGGGCAAGGAGGCGAGGAGGGTGGAGGGAGACGCTGAGGAGGTGGGAGGCAAGGAGGGTGGAGGGAGGGTGGAAGGTGGGAGGCCCTATGGACGAGAAGCGTGGAGATGGAGGAAAGGAGGGAAAGGACGCGGGCACGCGAGGAGAAGCAGGTAAGATCTTTTTTTTTTTTTTTGGGTTTTCTCTTCTTCTTTTTTGAAATGTAATGATTAGGGTTTTTTCCATTTTTTTTTGTTTTGTTTGTTCTTGGTTGGGTTTGTTGTTATGTGTGTGTGTGTGTGTTTTTTTTTTAAAAAAAAATTATGTGGGCCTTTTGTTTGTTTGTCTATTTGTTTGTTTTTGGTGTTTTTTTATTTAATTGTTATTGTTGTGGTGTGTTTTTTTTTAAAATTAGTTTTTGTTTTGAATTTGTTATGGTTGGTTCAAAGGAGCGCACCCCCGTCCCACATGCATGTGCAGGGCGGGGGTAAAAAATTTTGCATCAGCGAGATCAAATGGGGCAAGGATGGCAATACACGAGGCACAGAGGCCACAGGGGCATCCCGAGGCACATAAAACCAAAAACAGACGCGTTTACGCGCGACACAAGAAACGCGGCCACACAGTAAAAAGGAAGAAAAATTAATAAAACTCAAACCGCACGTCAGAATGAAAAACCGTAAAAAGGAAACATGTGCCAGGAGACGAGGGGAAAACAAGAGAAAAATGTGACATGGGTTCCGAAGAAAAATTAGGGTGTTCACATGGGAAAAACACAAGAAACAGACCCGAAAACACATACGTGTGTGAATATCAAAGAATCCGCACATCGGAACGAAGTGCAAAAAGAAGAAAAAATGTGCAAAATAATATGTCTATCAATCGTATCATGGCAAAACACAGTTCTGATCGAGATAGGATGCGTTCACATGGAAAAAACCCAAAAACAGACCCGAAAATGGACTCGGAAGTTAATATAAGAAGAACCAATTGCCGGAACGAATTGCAATAAACAAGAAAAATGTCTGAGGAAAAGGGATTCATAGGGCTGGTGCATCAAAACTCAGGTTGGGGGGAATTGGGAGGGGTTCATATGGAAAAAACACCAAAAACATACCCAAAAACACTCGAAAATATTAATAACTAAAAATCCAGCAGTCAGAAGAGGAAAGAGAAAAAAGGAAAAAGTAGAGGAAAGGCTGGCGGGACACGACTGTCAAATGAAACTAGAATTCCAACGAAAATAGGGTGTGTTCACGTGGAAAAATGTGAAAAATAGGCACGAAAATGACCCGAAAACCCGCAAAATTAATAGCGGACCAACCGTGCATTAGAATGACAGGGAGTAAAAAGAAAAAATGTTAAGGAGAATGGGTAGGGCAGGGCGGGATCAGATCAGTGGTCCGAAGCAATAAAGACACGTGCACATGGAAAATCGTCCAATTTACGGGAATGGCTTCAAAAGATAATAACTCCAGAACCAACTATCAGAACAGGGGTTGGTAAAAAGGAAAAATGGGAAATTCAAAGGGACAAATAGGGCTGTAAGGTTGGATGTGATTCTCAGTGAATGTAGGGTACGTTCACATGGAAAAATCGCAAAACAAAGAATAAAAGCAAACGGTCAAGGAACAGCTCCAAGGACAGAGTGAAATAGAACGGAAGAGCGGGGAAGGGACCCCATCAGGGTAAAATGAAGTCATGGCGTAGATGCATGGTCATAGCAGGGTATATGCATGGGGGTATGCAACATAGATGCGCAGGGACACGTCCCTACACTTAAAACCGTAGCAGGAAGGGTAAACCGAACATCAAGGACCAAATACCACACATCAGACCAACCACGAATGTCCCCACACTTAAGACATGACTGTCACTAAGAAATAGAAGGTGTAGGGTTAGAAAGCTTGGCCCATATTGCCGTAGAGTAATGTCGACTATCGAGATTGCGGCTTGTATCATTGTCGGCTGCAGGAGGTACCAAGGTGTCTTCACAGCACATGTCCAACGTTCTTCATGGCAGGGACCACGCGGCAGCACCCAAGGAGGTAGCTGGTTGAAGGAATCACAGGAAATTCATCGATGACAAGGGATATTGCACTCAACTCACTATCACTCAAATGGAATGAAAGAGCAGTCACTCGCCTCATTACTAACATCACTCGAGAAAATAATGATGGAAACCCAAAGCTCACACCCAGTTTAGGAATCGACAAGGGAATGGTGTAGAGAGAATATACCAGGGTGCACAATTAATTGTGCATCAGTGTGTCCAACCCCATCTGGCATAGGTGTAAGCAGGAAGGTCAGGGAGCCTTGCAGTACAGTGTACAGAACAGAGTGATGTATCCTGTGCTGATGGCAGAGACCCATCTTGTGGGTGCATAGGGAAACAGAAACGTACATGACCCCAATGGTAGTAATGGCCCTCAATCCTTACCTCTCGATAATTGATTGAAGAAACATCAATCACACTTAGCCCACCCTCTGTCTCACGCTCTGTTGAAAGATACAGAGGGCAACCCATTCCTAAAACCCATTGATGTAATCTTCACTGTCACTTGTGCAGAGCTTGTATGCCTTATGAGCAATTGATGGTACAGCTGTGCATCCCACCCTGTCCCAACATACAGTGCAAGAAGGAAGGCCAGGGAGCCTTATGGTGTAGTGCACAAGAACAAATCGTGCGTTGTACATTGAGAGGCCCATCCTGTGTGTGCAACACTCTGTTCACACATCTCACCTCTCATTTAATTTGAAGGAAAAGATTGGTCACTCAGCCCACCCTCTGTCTCACGCTCACTGATAGAGACAAGAGCAGTCCATACTCACATCCCCATCCTTTTAGGATGAAATCTCACATCACTCAAGGGGTTGCTGATGAAGGTCATGTCAGTTGTTGTTGTCATTAGGATCTTGAAGATGAGGTGTACCCAGGGAGGCAGTCTACAAATCTCATACTTCAATGATTTGTAAGAAAGATCGTCTGTTAAGAAGGATAGACAGACTGATATTGCAGAGACAGCGCGCCAAGGGAGGTGGCTTCAAATTACTTGCTGGAAAGGTTCTGCTGGTGAGTCAGCTATCTTGAACTGCGGGGCGTTACCACCTTTTCCACAGTCAGCTTCCTGCCCAAGGGTGTTTCCACCTTTTCTTGGAATGAGGCTTGTTATGACAGGGAATTTCTTCCTTTTCGCCCATAACAGTTTCATTTGTTTTTTTTTCTCTTTTTTCTGTTTTCCTTCTTTTTTTTTCGTTAAGAAAGAGAATGGTAGAAATACCATGTGTCAGGACTAACCTCGCCACCGTTGTTGGATTAGACGAGAAGAGAACAAGGTCGGGTTGAGATGTATCTGCGAGGGGTTAGTAGAATGAGACTACCTCATGAGGAGAATCATAAGGGCTATCAGAAGCACGACGAGAAGGATAGTGCGACGTCCAAAAGGGGGAGGGTAGGTCGACTGTGATTGTCAAGTTCCCTAAGGAGGAAAGTACTTCTTCAAATGATAGCCGTTGATCAGGAAGGGATCATCAGAGCCATGCACCTAAACAGAGCCATTAGGATTGATAGCAAGCACCTTGTATGGGCCCATCCACCATTGTTGAAGCTTGCCATGAAACTTGCCGAATCTTGAATTATAGGCTAGGACAAGATCACCTTCTTTAAACTCCTTGTGCTTGATAAAACTGTCATGATAGGCCTTGCGTCGCCCTTGAGTGGTTTCCATACACTGTAGGGACATCCGCCATATCTCATCCAAGCATTCCAAGTGCAGGAGGCGGCGTTGCAGTGACTCATCATCTCCCAAGTGTTCTTTAACTACCACTCGCAAAGAAGGCAATTCCAGTTCAACAGGAAAGTCGGCTTCTATACCATACACTAGCTAGAAAGGGGTCTATCCTGTAGCTGCATTATGGGAGGTTTTGTATGCCCAGAGGGCCTCTGTAAGTCGATCATCCCAGTCGTGACGATGTGCAGCAATCGTTCTTGTCAGAAAATCGAGCAAAGGATGTGATTGGTGACTTCAACTTGGCCATTGGCTCTAGGGTAATAGGGAGTGGACTTGCGATGGCAGATCTTATACAGCTCTGTCAGCTCCTCCATGATTTTGTTAAGGAAATGAGTACCTCTGTCACTTACCAGCTCGAGGGGACTGCCAAAACGGGTGATAATATTCTCGTACATGAACAGGGCTACGCTATTACCATCGTCCCGCTTCAAAGCTTTAGCTTCACACCACTTTGTGACATAATCTATATATACTAAGATGTATCTATTCTGCTTTCGTCTGGTGGGTGGATCAATGGGATCCACAAAATCAATCCCCCACTTCTCGAACGGCTTTAGGGGAAGAATGGGTTGCAGTAGCATGGCACTTGTTTTGGTGGGTTTCCCCATTCGTTGACAAGCATCACATCTCTTGCAGTAATCATATGCATCCTTGTGGAGGGTCGGCCACCAGTATCTTGCTAACAGAGCCTTCCTGGCTGACGTTTCTCCTACGAAGTGTCCACCACATGGTTTGTTATGGCATGCTTTCAATACTATACCGATTTTATCCCCTGCAACACATATTCTCAGCACTTCATCCTTGCCTCTCTTGTATAGTGCACCGCCTAGCAAAGTGTAGGGGATTGATTCTAACAGAAGCTTCTTCTTCTCACTGCTTGAGATGCCAGGAGGATACTATTGAGTTGCCAAGAGGTTGGCTATGTCTACATACCAGGGAATAACTGTTTTAACTAGAAACAAGGAAGCATCAGGAAGGTCTGGATTATCCTGTTCCTCTTTTTCTGTTTGAGGAATCCGTGATAGATGATCAGCTAGGACGTGGGAATGGCTAGGCTTAGTATCCACTTCAAAATCGAACTCCTGAAATAGGAGCAACCATCTCATCAACCGTCCTTTAATATATGCTTTATTCATTAGAAAGGATAGGGCTTCATGATCCACATAGAACTTGAAATGTGGTGATAGTAGATAGTGTCGAAACTTCTCCAGTGCAAACACCATTGCCAAGCACTCAAGCTCTGTCACTATATAGTTACATTCCCTATCAATGACCTTTCGGCTTGCATAATAAATTGGTTGATCTAATATAGAGAGGCCCTTTTGACATAGGACAGCACCTAGCCCTTCATTTGATGCATCTGTGTACACATGGAACTCCTTCGTCCAGTCAAGAGGCTACAATATAGGTGCTTTGATAAGGCACTGTTTTAGGGTATTAAAGGCTTCTTCACAGTCATCAGTCCAAAGGAAATCACCATCTTTCCGTATGATCTTGTGCAGAGAGGCTGCGCTGGTTGCAAAGTGTGCAATAAATCTTCTGTAGTAGCCCACATGGCCAATAAATCCTCTCAATTGCTTGAGGTTTGTTGGTGCTGTCAAGGCGGCAATCTTCTCAATCTTCGCTGGGTCTGTTGCAATCCCTTGTGCAGAGATAATATGGCCCAAAAGAACTCCTGAGGAGACGCCAAAGACAAATTTATCGAGGTTGAGAGAAATCCCATACTCTCGACATCTGTCAAAACATTACTCTAGGTGTTCCCAATGCTCACGGATTAAGTTACAGACACAAAAGTCATCAAGATACACCTCAATGAAATCGTACAAATGATTTTGGAAGGCAGCCATCATTACTCGATGGAAGATGGCAGGAGCATTACAGAGCCCAAATGGCATCACTCTATAGGGCATAGGTCCCCCATTCTGTGGTGAAGGTTGTTTTGGATTGATCCTCTTCTGCAATTTGGACTTGGTTATATCCGCTGAATCCATCCAAGAGGGAATACAGCTCATGGCCTGCCATTGTGTCCAATAGCTGGTATGTAAAAGGGATAGGGAAATGATCCTTCTTCGTCTTTGAATTGAGCTTTCGAAAGTCTACACGTATTTGAAGTCTCCCGTTCTTCTTGGGTACTACCACAATGGGCAAAACCCATTCACTGTTAGCCACGGGATAAATGAACTCGGCTTCAAGAAGTTTCAATAATTCAGCCTTCACTAGAGCAGAATAATTAGGATTCATACACCTTTGTCTTTGCCTTATAGTTTTGGCATCGGGCTCTAAGTCAATGTGATATTGGCGTACTGTGGGATCAATCCCCTTTAGATCTTTATATGACCAAGCAAACACATCTAAGTTCTCCTTTAGTAGATCTCGCACGACCGCTAGTTCCTCTTCTAGAAGATTGAGGCCCACTTTCAGGTGACGTTCAGTACCGTCAGTATCCAAGAACATCACTTGCCTTTCACCTTCCACGTCGCGGATAAATGTCCCATGGATTGCTTTTGGATAGAGGTTTGACTCTTTCAAGAGAGTAGTGTCATCATCTGATGTTCCACTAAAACCAGTGTCCTCCTTATGAACAGATGACTCATTTGTCTGTTGAGATTGCTGGAAGGGTATCAGAGCTTTGTTTACTTCTGTGTGAGTGGTGATTTCTTCTGAATCTAGGGATTCATCTTCAGAGGATGCGTCCAGAAATGTCACATAAGATAGACCTTCTAGAGGCCGTGGCTCTGAGGGCTTTAGCTTCTGTTAACAAGGGGCATCATCATCATCTTTTCTCTGGACTGAACGGTCAGGGTGACAGGAGCCATTGGTGAACTTAATTTTTATACCTTTAATCCATTGCTTATGCAGATTCTGCATACTTTGTGGTCCATTGGCCAACCCAAATGGAACCATGGTCATTCCATCCAACACCCTGAGATCTTCGGCCTCTAAGGTCTCTGTAGGGACATCAACAAGATCATCCGCTATCAGAGGAAATTCTTCGTCTGCACTTTCATAACGTGCTTCATTTTCTTCCTCATCATTTTTATCCTCTTCCTCTGGAGACTCTGTCTCTGCTTCTTTAGAGGCTCTGTAGGAGAAGAACAGATCTTCTACCTCTGCATCTGCTTCTGCTTCTACTTCTGTCTCTGTTACTGCCTCTATCTCTGACTCTGGCTCTGTTACTGCTTCTGCCTCTGTCTCTGGCTCTGTGACTGTCATGTAACATGGAGAACAATACATCCATGCTTCTATTTCACTGTCAGAGGTGATTTCAGAAGTCAATTCAAGTTGAGGCAGGAGGTATTCTCCCATGGACAAGGACTTTGCTTCCTTTGGCAGTTGGCTTACAGTGCCCACTGTTAGGGACTGTGCCTCTATTTTCTTGGGAAAGATCTGTTTAACTGTCTCTTCATCTCCTGATGTACCATCTGTTACCTCATTGGAAGAGTCAATTATGACTTCAATGGATGTGGATCCATTACCTTTTTGCAATCCATACAACTTCAACACCACTTTGTTGGGTCCTCTGCCTAAGGTTAGGGTTCCTTTGAACCAGTCCGTCCTGGCTCTTGCTTTAAAAAGCTATGGTATTCCCAATAGCAAAGGGTATGAAGTCCCATAAGAATTTGGTTTGACCACCAGATATGTCACCCAATAATCTCTTTCTGCAAGGGTTGTTTTTATGTATGGGAGGATGCCCAATGGTTTGATTCTGCTTTGGTCTTCCAATCTGATAAGCCACTGTGTGGGTTGAATTCCTTGCAACCCTAAGTCCTTCATTCTCACATCTGTCATTATGTTTACTGATGAACCTCCATCAATCAATGCATCTGAGATAAAGCATCCTTCAATCCATACACTAATCTCTGGGGTTCCAGGATCTAGGAAGCCGTTAGCCACGTCTACTTCCTTTATATGCTCCGGGGCCTTATTCGTATTGGTCGATGTTGAAGGAACAATCCTTAATCCCCGCCTTCTTGTCAAGATGCTTTTGAATTTCTTTCTGTCGTTGGGAGAAAACATCAATAACTGTCGGAATGTTAAGTTTGGTTTAAAAGTGTCTAGGTCTTTTACCAAGTCATAATCTTTGATAGGATCCACAGGCTTCTCTAGCCTCTGGGGAATGGGGCTACACCCATTTTCATCTTTCCTTTTTCTTCTAACAATGGTAGTATCAATACTTCCTATGTTTCTGGAAGTACTTCTGTATCATCTATCTCCTAGACCTCTCGTCCTGTCTCTGGGACTGTCTCTATGACTCTCAGTGGCACTACAACACTCTGTACTACACTGTTCTGTTCTGTACTGCTATGTCCCTCTATTGGTAGGTTGAGCTTCACAGTCTTGGTAGGAGAGTTTTTCTCTTCTTGCACAACTAGTCCCTTCTTCTTGGCACGCGTGACAGCGGCAACTTTCAACTCTACCAAATTAGAGGCAGGCTCTTATACCTTCTGTTGGCTATCAGTAGCATTGGCCATGATAGGGACTGGACTTGGACAGTCCTTTGCAGTGTGGCCTTCACCTTTGCATCGGCTGCATAAGGGCTTGTAATCCACAGATCGTCTAGGGTTTGGACAATTTGGGGAGATATGACCCTTTTCTCCACACTTGTAACATTTCACCTTTGATCTCTGACCACTGCCGTCCTCTGTAACTTTGAGAGGGAAACCTCCTTGGACCAAAATTAGGATCAAATTCTCTAGGCTTTGGTCCAGTATCTTGTGTTGTCATTTTGGACTCTAGCAAGTTGAATCGTGCATTTTCACCCTTCTGTCTTTGTTCGTGCATCTCTTTCAGAGAGCAAATATCCTCTGTATAGTTCTTCCGCAAACAGTAGGAACAGAAGGCTCCAGGAATGGTTGGTTTTCGAGTACATTCAGTGGCTAAATGTCCCACTTGATGACACTTTCTGCATCATGTATTAGAGCACATCACATCTCTTCCAGCTCCCATAAGGGTGGATATATTTGCAACTCAGTTGGATAAGTAGTCCTTTAGATTTTCACCTCCTGAAGTGCTTGTAGTAGGATTTTGGGAAGCTTCTATAATTACTGCATACACTGGTTGGTCGATCCAGAAGGTCCTCTGTTCTGGTTCTGATTCAGAGCTCGTACTAAGACTTGGGATTGTTGATTCCAATTGGTAGGGTTCCACTGTTGTTGAGTCGCCATTGGAGGAATTGTTTAAGGCCACTGTTGTTGTGGTTGAACCATTATTTGAGGCACTGTCATCTATGGTGACCATAGTGGATTAGATGCTCTATACTGTGGCACTATTTGCATCTGGGGATAGGGGTAGGGAACTGTCCCTGGGACTGCATTTGGTGGGTATACCATTCCTGGCATGGGAGGAGATAAGACTCCTCTTCCTGGAGTCATTTACAGCCTTGCTTCAACTTCGTCATACAATCTTACACCTTCCACTATAGCTTGTAAATTGACTGGTCTTCTCAATTCCACGGATTTACGAACTTCTGGTTGTAGGCCTCTGAGAAATACTCCTTTCTGGATACCTTTGTCCAAATGCTGGTTAGTCCATCTCTTCAAGATGGATTCCATTCTTAAGACATAAGCTTCTACTCTTTCTCCAGAGGACTGACTTAGGTTCATGAACTCCTCTCGCATCTGCTCTTCAAAACCTTCACGCCTGAATTTAGTGAGGAAGGTCAACTTCAGGTCGTCCCATGAGCCAAAAGTTCATACTGCTTGTCTCCTATACCATTGAAACGCTGCGCCTTTGAAAGTAGTGGGGAATATTGCTAACCAATGCTCAGGAGTTCTGGCATTGTTAGCCACACATGCTACCATCAATTCTGCTACATGAAGATCAGGGTCTTCATTGTACTCTCCCTTAAAAACTCGCAATGGGACTACATTTGATGGCCTATCATCAATATTTCCAGGACAAATCTGACTAGGAAGGGGATCTTGAGTCGCCATGGGGACTTCTATAAAGAGTGCTTTTAGAGCGTCAAAGGAGGCTTCTACTGCGAGCTCGTTCTCAGCTTTGATTTTTGCCTTCTCTCTTCTCACGTACCTTTGGACTCGTTCTAACGCTTACCTCTTGATTGCGTCATTCATTAGGGGGTTGGCTCCAACCAATTGGTCTATACTCAACAAGATAGTATCAAAGAGGGCTTTAGTCTCTAGGGGATTCTCTGGCCAACATCTCCTCTACTTCCTTCTTTTCAACATCTCTGAATTTGGCTTTCAAACCACTATAGAGGGGAAGATATTCCATTCTAAAAGTATCAAAATTCATTCTTCTTAGGATCGTTGTTATGCCATCATAATATTGCCAACTTCTGAGGGTTTCAACAGTGTATGTTGTGAAAAACACTATGTCTACTAACTTCTAGTGGGTTAGTAATTGGACAAATAGAAGATTGACAGTGCACCAAGCATCCCACGTATCTTGCTATTGAGCATCCATGAACAAATTCCAACTCTTTTCCTTCTTGTTTTCGTGAACCTCCATTGACCATGACTCCTGGAGCTTCTTCACGATCTCCCACTTGATGATGTTTGGAAATTTCTCAATGAATGCTAAATCTTCCATGGATAGTCATTCTCTCTGATTCTGCTCTTCAGCTTGTTCCCAAACAATTTGCCATCAATATGCAAGTTTCTACTACTTCAACAGGAAGAGGAAACAGTCCACCACATATAGCATGCATCATGATGGTAATATGTTTCTGCCATTGTGGGATGAACTTCTTGTGGAAAGTGGCTTTGATAATGAGAATCTCTAACTCTTCAGTGGAAGAATGAACTTTGCAAACATCCATTGAATTCTCCTCTTATTGGCAATGCTATTTCCTTCATTTTCAGCCTCTTCTGATGCTTGTTGATGGCAAGTTTCCCTAGCTGTGCACCAAAAACATGGAGCCCCAAGAGGAACACCAAGGAAAAGGGGATTCTACTGCAAGAAAATCTATCTTGTAACATCAACAAGCTTTTATTTCATTCTTTTGATGACCAAAACGAAGAAAACATCAATTCTTCACGCAGCATCATAGTAGATAACTCCCACGGCTTTGATAGAATCAACCATAATGTTCAATATCTTCATAGAATCCTTCAATAGAACAATGAACATAGAAGAATACAAAATTTTTGAATGGAAATCAATCACATAGTATTCATCTTCAATGTCTTCATAGTTTTTTCTCTCAGTCTCTCATATACAGTTACACTGTTTTGATAGAATTGACTATCTCTGGTTCTCTCTCTCTCTCTCTCTCTCTCTCTCTCTCTCTCTCTCTCTCTCTCTCTCTCTCTCTCTCTCTCTCTCTCTCTCTCTCTCTCAATAGTACATCATCTCCTCACTACAATACTCTAATAATGACTCTCAATAATCCTTCTTAGGTTGTGGATGCACCTCCCAAGAGGTATATCTAATATGAAGAGGCACCAGAGCCACTATAGTATCTCTTCATAGCTCACTACTATCACTGTCACTTCAATCTTCAGCAGTTGCTTCTTCCATTTGTTTTAGCTCTTTTGAACTTAGATTCATCCTTTTCAAAAGTTAGAAAACTTTTCCAAAGTCACACATATATTCTACAGAACACTTACAAAAGATCTACATAACAATACAGAACATGAATAGAAACAAAGCAGAGATAGAGCAAAGACAAAGGCTCTACAAAAGGTTTTCAGAGGGTGGCAGAAGGTCATCAGAGAACATCAAATCCTCATAACTCATACTAAAACCATTTCAAACTATCAAAAACTATTCAATAAGCTTTCAAAAGATTTCAATCTTCATCAATCATCAATCCATGCTTCATACAGAAGAAAATCAGAACAAAACAAAAGCTATACAGAAGGTTTCAGAACCAATCAGAACCTTACAAAGCTTCATATCTCCACTAAAAATCATCATGAGCTTCCAAAACATAATCAATATCATCCAAAACACTCTCAAACACTTCCTTTAACAACCATACATCACTCTAAATCCATCAAAAATCAATCATTCAGACCTCAAAAATAACAAGAATCAGTAAAAAAATTCAGTCTTTTTTCACTCTCAACATAAACAAACAAAAAAACCCTAATCATTAATTTTTTTTTTAAAAAAAAAGAAAATCTAAAAAAATTAAAAATAAACCGAAAAGAAGACAAAAAAAAAACGGTCTTACACCTGCTTCTCCTTGCACACCCACGTCCTTTCCCTCCTTTTCTCCTTCTCCACGCTTCTCATCCAACAGGGCCTCCTACTTTCCACCCTCCTTGCCTCCCACCTCCTCGGCGTCTCCCTCCACCCTCCTCAACTTCCTCCTATGGCCTCGCCCTTCTCGCCCTCCTCCTATGGCGTCTCCCTCCACCCTCCTCGCCTCCTCGACTTCCTCCTGCGACCTCGCCCTCCGCCGCCTCGGCCTCCTCCTGTGGCGTCTCCCTCCACCCTCCTCAACTTCCTCCTGCGGCCTCGGCCTCCTTGCCCTCCTGCTGTGGCGTCTCCCTCCACCCTCCTTGCCTCCCACCTCCTAGGCGTCTCCCTCCACCCGCCTCACCTCCTCACCCTCCTGTTGTGGCTCTCCTCCTCGCCACTCCTACCACCCTCCCCGCCCGTCCCTTTCCTTGGGCCTCCCCCACCCTCCTACCTGCCCGTTCCCTTATTTGGGTCCCCCCCACCCTCCTACCCGCCCGTCCCCTTCTTGCCCCCCCTCCCCCCCACCCTTCTCGCTCGCCCTTTTTCCCCCTTTGGGCACTACCTCCTACCCGCCCACCTCCTTGGCCACTACCTCCCGCCCTCCTTCTTTCCTTTACCCACCCCCACCCAATTTACCCCCCCACCAGATTTACCCTCTCCCACCAGATTTAACCCCACTCCCATTTTTAATCTAACCCCAGTTACCCCTCCCCTAGCCCCGCTTCCCACCCCCCACCCTCTCCACCTGCCAAAAAACTCCCCTCTCCCTCCCTTGTTCCCTCAGCATGTGGCCTCTCTTGGTGTGCGTGTGTATACAGGTGTGGCTAGCGGGCGTTCACGCTGTCATCCTCAGCTGTTCACATGCAGCTCGGGTACCAATTTTTAATTTCAAAGCCCGATAAACACATAAAAACAAACATAAAACACAAAAAAACTTCAAAAATTCATTAAAATTTATTTCAAATCCAAATGAATTGCAAAAAAAATCCTAAAAATTTTTCAACATTGCTGAAATCCTTTGCACTATTTTCTGAAGTGGGAATTCAAGAAAATAAATTGCAAAAAAATCAACACTTCAAAATTCTTTTAAAAATACATGCAAAATGAGCAAAATTCATTAAAATTTAGTAAAAATTTAGAAATATTTTCAAAAAAAAATAGAAAATTTCACAAATCCCCTTGCCCCTTTTGCCAATAATTTCTCAATTGAAAATGCTTCCATAAATGGCCAAAGTATTATTTGAAGCCAAAATCCTAATTTTAAATACATCACCTCATGAAAATTCATTTTAAATTCCAAAAATCAACTAAAAACTCATGGATAAATTCGAACACATTGTTGACACTTGTTGGATTGCTGAAATTCCATCCTTACACTTCACAACATATTCATATGTCCTATATCCCGTTTAAATCATTAAAACAAGGAAGAAAAAGAACGACAAGAGAAAAAAAACACAATATACAAAATACAAACACACCTAAAATACAATTTTTAAAAAATAAATAAACAATCAAATAAAATAATAAAAATAATAATAAAATAAAAACACTAAGGTGCTTTATTTTTTTCAGTCAGTGGTTTTTGCTTTTTTTATTAGATTTCTTACATTTGGGACTACTCAGTACGCACTCAGTCTCTTGCATACACACCCTACCAGGTATCTATTTTTTCTGTTTTATTTATTTTGGTCATCCCTTAACCATGGTTAATTGCTAAAATGAACTTTATTCACCCACTTTTCACGTGCGCTTGCGCTAAACACACATTTTTCTAATAATTAAAAATCAACCCGCTGTTCACTTTGCACGCGCTACGTGTGCTTCAGAGGCACTTTAATTTTTAATAAAAAATGAACCAATCGTCACAAAAAAACGTGCTGGCAAAAAAGCGCTCCACATCAGCATTATTTTTTAATTAATGAATTTGCATTTAGAGACCGTAGTCTGGATATCGCAGTTCGGGTTTCGTTTAAGCACCGCTTCATCTTAACAAATTGTAATTAAAATTTTAATAAAGAACCACCATTTTCTTATTAAGGTTTATAACTTAATAAAATTTCACCCATTGTTAATAATTTCTTAAAATGAACCCTTCATTAAAACCATTCCCCCTCACTGCACTTTTTCTCCTTTTTAATAAACACGCTTCGTGGGATGGACACGTATAGTCCTTTAAGCTGAAATTGTTGGTCAAAGTTATGGTTAGGTCCTAATTAGGTTTTTGAAGAATAATAGTTTGTTTGTGTGATACGATTACGGGTGCGGTGTGTAGTTTTTTTTCTTTTTTGCCTGATATGGGGTCTTGGGTGACTGCTTGTTGTATCGCATGAAGTTTTCGGTCGCATATGTGTAGAGGTCATGCCAAATTTTTTCTAGGATGTGGGTTGTTTGGGATGGTCAATTGGTTAGTTACGTCTATGTGTGTACTTCTTTTGATCGATTTCTTTTTATAGCTATTTGGTTGTTTTGCAGGCATTCTTTATGATTGTCTGTGTTTGTGGTGTGTGTGTATTTTCCATCTGAATGGCGCCTCACGCTCCTCCTCCTTATCCATATGTTCCGTTGATCAGAAGGGATTATTCTTCCCTACTGGCTTTTGAGTCTATAGCGAAGGCAGGACTTGCAACATTTGTGGCTGCTTCACTCCCTTTGATTTCAGACAATCCATCCCTGTGTGATGAGTTTCTTGCATCATACAGTAAGAAATCGGGCCTAGTTCGTGGTGCTTCCATGGTACTGATACCCCAAGGGTTAGGGAAGACTTTGTCTCTTCCCTACTAAGGAGAACCCTTTGTTACAGCCAGACAATAATTCTCCAATGACGAGATTCTTAAGCTGTTACAGAAGCAGACCAAAGAGGTTCTAGATGTTAAGAAGGTGATTAACACTTCAGGAGTGTCCTTTTCCATGATCATTGATCCTCTTTGGAAGTTAGTCTACCAATTTCTCCAAGACAAGTTTATGCCTGCCAAAACACCATCTCACTATTTATCCAAGGAACTCTTCACAGCTTCCAGGATGGTGTTAAAAGGGGTTGCCATTGATTGGAGTACTTACCTGCTTACGAAGATGGACCAACATTTTGTCAAAGTGACCAGACGGAACGTCAAAAATGTCACTTATGATTCATATTTATATGCTTTCTTGACATATTCCGGCCTTAAGAAGGGTGTGCTACCTCCTCCTCCATTTGATCCAGTTCCCCCCCCTCCACCTTCAGAGGATTCAGAACCTATTGACATAGAGGCTCTTGATTCCCCTCCTCCATTGGTCATTCAATGGAAGCGCTTGAAGCGTGTGGGAGATAAAACTCTCCCAGTCATTCCTTCAATCACAGTTCCTGCTACTTCTGGAAATGACCTCCCTGCCTACCTCACATGCAATAATTTATTCAAGGCACATCAAGAGGGTTCTTTGGAAATATCAGTTCCTTCGCTTAACAGTTTAGTGTCAGGAGATGCTATTCCATTCCTTTGTAATGACATCCAGAGTTTGATTGAACTCTCAGTGAGCCTATGTTCAATAGTTTTATGCTTCTTTCTATGAAGAATTGTTGCAGTCCAAAGACCAAATGCATAAGGCAACCTCAGAGTTAGCCTCTGCTAAAGACACTCTTGCTTATCTGTTTGAGTAGATGGAGCAGTAGACCCAAATGATTGAGACTTAGAGAGAAGAAAAATCTTCTTTGAAGATTCAGTTATTAGCAGAAGCTCGGTCAGAGGTCACTCGAGTTTCGGAAGAGAAAGAGAAAATGTCCAAAGAAGCTCAAGAGTTTAAGACTCTTTTAGATGCAAAACTGTCAGCCTTGCAGACTGCTCATAATACATTAGAATCACAAGCTTCCCAGATTAAGCAGTTGCATGAACAACTGACATAGTCACGGTCCATTCCTCCAAGCCCCAATGTTCCTATGATTCCTTCTATCTCTCAGCAGGACTTCGCAGTTCTCCAAAGACAAGCCAATTATGTTCGTTGTTTCAAGATAAACTGGAAAGATTGCAGTCTAGGATGGATTTACTATGGTCTACATTTGAGCACTTTCAGGAGTATGTTCCTCCGAACCATTCCTTCTTTGTCCACTATCAGTTGCAGAAGTTGGCCTTCTATATGAAGCTTTCAATGATGGATCTTCTTCTTCCAGAGGATGGTTGGAGTGGGGCTTGGTCTTCTGATTTGCTGACAGAAGTTGTCAGTATGGTCTTTGAAGATTCTGTGACGATGGATACCATGTTGTTGTCTTACATGTATCTACGAGGTGATCTGTTAATTTCAAATGACATAGATCTGGCTTGGTATGTGGGGGATGTGATTTTGCAAGCTGTCTTATATGTCAACTATTTGGAGTTGAGGATAGATTACATGTTTCAGTGTTATTCTTCTAAAGTGGCTACTTGCCCTAACACTTCATGGTATTCAATGATTGATTCTGTGGTCCTGGATCAACGTCAGAATACAGCTTCTACTTATGTGCAGAGCACTAACCAACTGAGGGTGGATCTCCTAGCTTATCTTTCCAAGAACCATCCATTTGATTCATCCTTCTTTGATGCTTACCATAGACGATTTGTTTTAGGTCCCTCTATTCCTAGCCTATTGTACCATCAGCAAATGGATGATAGCTATGATACTTATCTTTCCCTTTATCAATCCAACTTAGCAGCTATCTTACCTTTCCTTTTCCAACCTCAGGGTTTTCCTCAAATTCTTATATTTACCTATTGTTCTTTCATTGAAGATCGAGTCTTTTCCCCTTCTCCACCATGCCCTTCTCCATCTATCCATATACCTTCTACTTTTCATGCTTATCAATTGACATCTTTCCTAACTGATTCACTTAAATTTTCAGCCACTCCTTCTTTAGCTTATTCCTCCTTTTATGATTTTGCCTACCCATCTCTTCATCCTCTTTTACTTATTCCACTTCCATCTCCTACCACTTCTATTTCTCAACCCCCCCAATTGGTTAGTGGGTATGAAGGATTTGATCAGCAGATTCTGAGAAGAAGAGGATGGAGCTCAACTGATTCTCTCACGGGACCACAAATTAACTGGCCATTAATTCCAGGGGACTGGACTACTGCTAGTCAAGCATACCAGAATTACCTTCATTTTTCTCACCCATATTCACAATCTCTAGATTCTTCAGTGAGATTGACAACTCATTTTGCTTGGTATCTAGCATATATGCATAGGCATTCCCATAACGATCAAAAGGCCATTGCAAAGCTTTGTATTAATGTCAATGTGAACATTGATTCCCAACAGTTGGATGTCCTATATTTTCATGCCCTATGTCTACCTAGCAAATACCTTGTTTTGCTAGAAAGGATGTGCTGCCTTCAATTCTTTCAAAATCCTCCAAAGACATTTGTGGATGAGTCCTTCTCCATGGATCATTTTCATAATTACCAAGCCTTCAAAAGGGATCACTTTCATTGATGCATTTGCAATGTATTTTGGATTATTCTTAATGATATATATCTCTTTTTGGAGGTGTCACTTAGATGGTTGTGTTTGTGGTGTTGGGAGTGTGTGTTGTAATAATCTTATGTGATGAGTTCGTACAGGTTGAATAATTTGTTTGAGAGCTCTTTTCAACTATTGATGGTGATGGTGGATGACAAGCCTATGATGGAAGCTGAAGAAGAACCTCTTATATCCTTTACAAATTTGTTATGACTTTTTATTGATGATCAAAAGTACTAATGAATAACTAAGTTTTCTTTTAGAAGTATTCTTTTCTAGAGATACAGGTGATAAGTTGGGATCGTGGTTTGGAGTGATTGTTGAAGATACTGAAGAAGATAAAATTGAGCTCTTTAATGAACTTATACTCTTCCTTTCCTTAGATTGCGAGGACGCTTCCTTTCTAAGTGTGGGGATATGTTGAGAGTGGAAAAAGACTGTATTTTTGACTGATTTTTATTGTTTTTGAGGTCTAAATGATTGATTTTTGATGGATTTAGAGTGATGTATGGTTGTTAAAGGAAATGTTTGAGAGTGTTTTGGATGATATTGATTATGTTTTGGAAGCTCATGATGATTTTTAGTGGAGATATGAAGCTTTGTAAGGTTCTGATTGGTTCTAATACCTTCTGTATGCTTTTGTTTTGTTTTGATTTTCTTCTGTATGAAGCATGGATTGATGATTGATGAAGATTGAAATCTTTTGAAAGCTTATTGAATAGTTTTTGATAGTTTGGAATGGTTTTAGTATGAGTTATGAGGATTTTCTATTCTCTGATGACCTTCTGTCACCCTCTATAAACCTTCTGTAGAGCCTTTGTCTTTGCTCTGTCTCTGCTTTGTTTCTGTTCATGTTCTGTACTATTCTGTAGATCTTCTATAAGTGTTCTGAAGAATGTATGTGTGACTTTGGAAAAGTTTTCTAACTTTCGGAAAGGATGAATCTAAGTTCAAAAGAGCTAAAACAAATGGAAGAAGCAGCTGCTGAAGACTGAAGAGAAGACTAAAGTGACAGTGACAGTAGTGAGCTATAAAGAGACACTATAGTGGCTCTGGTGCCTCTTCACATCAGACATACCTCTTGGGAGGTGCATCCATGGCCTAAGAAGGATTATTGAGAGTCATTATTAAAGTATTATAGTGAGGAGATGATGTACTATTGAGCGAGAGAGAGAGAGAGAGAGAGAGAGAGAGAGAGAGAGAGAGAGAGAGAGAGAGAGAGAGAGAGAGAGAGAGAGAGAGAGAGATAGTCAATTCTATCAAAATAGTGTAACTGTATATGAGAGATTGAGAGAGAAAACTATGAAGACATTGAAGATGAATACTATGTGATTGATTTCCATTCAAAAATTGTGTTTTCTTCTATGTTCATTGTTCTATTGAAGGATTCTATGAAGATGTTGAAGATTATGGTTGATTCTATCAAATCCGTGGGAGTTATCTACTATGATGCTGCATGAAGGATTACTGTTTTCTTTTTTTTGGTCATCAAAAGAATGAAATAAAAGCTTTTTGATGTTACAAGATAGATTTTCTTGTAGTAGAATCCCCTTTTTCTTGGTGTTCCTCTTGGGGCTCCAATCTATTGTCCTACAAACATTTGAAATCACTCTCCATCCACAAGAATGCGCATTATTTTGCAAGGGCACTTCTTGTTGGAGAAAGCTATATGGTTTTTTAGGATTAGCAATATCCTCATATGTGGTGTCCAAAAAGGTAACCACCACCCTACCAGCATTGTAAATGAAAACATGTTACTAAAAAATTCGATCAAATAAAATAAACAATAAGCCAAAAATTAAGCATTATTCTATTCAACGCACATTTTTTATTGGTCGTGGATACCACTGAAAGAGTTAATAATGATAATTTCTCTAGTGAGAATATCAATATATATTAGGCTCCAATGTCCTCTGCAAAGCAAAATGTAAGTAAGAAATGCATATAATAAAGAAGTATACATTAAGCTCTTTGCAAAATTGCATACCTTTTGATGTAAGGAAAAAAAGTATGGTAGTTTGTGATTGGATTGAACGTTTTGAAAAATATTTATATGTCTGAACGAGATCTTGAAAACAATTCCAGTGATAACAGTGGATCAACAATAAATATAGTTTTAGATATTTCTTGGTTAAGAGAAGCAATCAGTGCCCTAAAACCAATAGCAAAAACAAAGGAATGTCATTTGCAATGAACAACACCATCATTCCATATAGTAAAAATTTTGAGTCAAAATGCCTTACCTTGTGCAACAAAAGACTACGGAATCTCACAATTGAATATCTTTCTTAACAAGAATGGAGTTGTCCCCATCAAGAGATATACTTAAATAGTCCTCTTCTAAAGAAGTGCAAGAGACATTCACAACCATTTGCCTGTATACCTCCCCCATTCTCTTCAGATTGACAGGGCCAAGGACAGTGATTTTCCTCTTGCAAACTTAGACCTTCAACTCTATAACCTCTTGTGGTCATTCTTGTTGGGCAAACACTTGTGGTCATTCTCGTTGGGTAGACACTTGTTGGGACACAGTCTTTGTTGGGTAGACACTTGTTGGGACGCGGTCTTTGTTGGTTATAAATGTGTCACCTCCTTAGTCACTGCCCCTTTTGCTCTCCTAGATAATTTTGGAGGAATGTTAAGGATATCAAAGGTTGTTTTATCAGTAGGGGGCAAGGGCCTCAATACTTTGTCGAACCTAAACTTGATTTTGCTGACCATACTAAAGTATTTGTTCATCAAAGTCACTCTATGAGCATGAGCAACAACAATGTAAGAATCGTTCAGAAAATCAATAACAAAGTCTTTAGCAACCTCCTGAAGACAAAGAATGGCTGCAAGCTGCCATTTCTTTTTCATGCCAACTTCAATGGACATCCTTGATATAAGAAATGTCTTTGACAACTCTGATAAATGTTATCTTTGGAATCACATGTTGTGTAGCTCTGTGCCTTCCTTATCTCACTAAAACATTTTTGAACACTATTAAAATCTAGACTTTCTCTTTCTCTTAAAATTGGAAGGCTCTTCTCCATGGATAGAAGAGGGTCCAGATTGCTCTATTTGTTGAATAGGGGCTCTAGGGGAGGTGGGAAACTTGGCAACTGTAAGGGAGGACTGTCCAATAAGGTCACAACGTTGGTTGTCAACATAATGAAGCTTACTATGGGCAGGAGAAGACATTGTCTTTGCACTAGATTGCTTAGATTGCATGGCAAGAGACTAAGGGAAACCAAGGGTAGGAGGGGTCTCAAGAGGGAAAGATTGAGGAACCACTAATGGCCTTCTCTCTTCCTCACTATCATTGCTGTCTATATACACCTTCCTTTCAATCTACTTTGTCCTGACCATCACCTGCTGGAAAATGACACAAGTTAGAAACTTTAAACTCAAATTAAAAACCCTAAACATAAATCAGAAACTTTAAACATAAAACATAAATCAAAAACCTTAAACACAAATAAAAACCTAAAACCCTAATTAAAAACTTTAATTATCAAATACGGCATAAAGGGAGGGAAGCCTAAGATGGAAGGTGATTCATTCGCGCCATATTTGCGAAACAAAGATTTGAATAGCAAATACGGCACAAGGGTAAACAAACATCAGATCACAGGCCATATATTCACATCATATTTGCGGATGACAGATACAATGCAAGCGCACCCGACCAGCATGAATAAGGTTTTGTCGACTCCTACCGTATCTGCAGTAGGAAGAATCTTGCATGGCCGTTTTTCTATAACCAATACGACATGAATGCACTCAAGAGATTTGTCCAGCAAATAAGGCGCGAAGTCAATCACATGCCAAACATTTGCGTTGTATTTGTGGATGACAGATATGGTGTGAACGCACCCGAGCAACATGAACAAGGTTTTGTCGACTAGCGCCATAATCTACAGAGAGAAGCTTGCATGGTCATTCTTCTATGATCGATACAATGAGAATGCACTCAAGCACTACATTGAAATTCGCTTATTCGTGCCGTATCTGCAGGTCGAAAATTTGACTCCGGCTCAACGTTTAAGTAAACTACAAATGTGGCATGAAGTACAATCATGAGGCTTGATGTTATTGGGTGTATTTGCACCATATCTACAGGTAGAGATTGACTTGTTCGGGTTGACGTTTAGGTAAACGACAGATACGATGCGAAGCACAAATTGTTGGGCTCAACGTTGCTAGGTATTCATGTTGTATTTGCAAATCAAACGTTGCTCATAAGGGCACACTGAGATAATGCATTGAGTGTATTCACACCGTACCTCTTTTTCTGATCCTAGAAAGCACAGTTTTTTGAGCCAATCTTGAAACAGGATTAACCGATATGGCACGATGTTTGAAGATGGTTGGCAATGCAAGCGGTCACTCACTCCGTATTGTCTTTTGCAGTAGTGGATGTAAAAAGTGAGCCACATAAGGCATTGTCAGTCTTTTATACATGTGGGGTAGGTGACACGTGGCACTGTATTATTGGCTAGGGTTTGCGAGGGCCATTCACTTGGCTATCCACGTGGCAAATCGTTGTCCTTGCTATATGTACACATAATTAGACATTTATGATTTTTTTGGCAAATCATCAAGCCTAGCTAGATTTGAGCTCCCCTTGTAAATTTTCATCTGTCGATTCACGTCGTTATGTGCACTCCTTAAAACGAAGCGAGGAGGCATTTTGTGTGAGGTCGGGTGCACACTTTCATACGTATCATGGATCCCCATATACAAAGCGAGGAGGCATTGTTCGTGAGGTCGGGTGTACACTTTTGTGTCGTATCATGGATCCCCAAATACTAAGCAAGGAGGCATTGTTCATGAGGTTGGGTGTACACTTTCGCGCCAAATCGTGCTTTCACTAATGTTTAAACCAAAGGATGTTGCATGCTCCCAAGAGCAAGTCACCCCGAATAAGAAAAGAATAAGATTGTCATTAGGGTCAAGGGCTTCTGGTTGTGTCCTGCCTTCTCCCCTGAAATTCCCATTATTTCCTCCCCTTGTTCAACAGCAAGTGTGGGAATGCCTAGGAAGTCTCCAGTCAAAGTCAAGTCTCTTCAAGAACAAGGAATACATACTGCTATCAGACATCCGAAGGCTCTTCAATCTTAGGGAGGATTATTGTTTAGCAATCATTGCAGAGGCTTTTAATGCTGCAAATGGCATTGTTGACGTCGAAAATGAATCGAAAGAAGAGTTACTTAAACTTGACACTGAAATTACGGATGACAAGTTTATTGAAGTAGGGGATGCCCTTTCTCTTTGTTTTATAAGGCAAAGAATACTGAGAAAGAGTATGGGATTACTAAAGAGGAGTTCCACGACATTCAAGACCAACTTGGAATTTCAAATTTTGGAAGAGAAGAGCCACAATATGTTAAAGAATTGGAAGATACCAATGAGGCACAATCATCAATTAACATATGGAATCCAACTAAGCTAGAGGATTATGAAAATCGATTGGTACTATTATCTCGAATTCTGTAAGACATACATTAATATGTTTGATTTCAACATTCATTTGACATTTATCTTTTTTTACAATTGGAGATTTAAGATTTTGATAACTTCTTGGGACGGGGTAAAGGGATGAGAGTTGATATTAGTTCACTAAAAGATGTTGCACTTAGCCATTACTTAGCAAGGATTGATCCCCATGTTTTCTTGGTATTTCATAACATCTTCTCAGAGGAAGAAACATGGCCTATACTATGTATCAAGGCACTTACAAGGTTACTTGGTTTCTCTGGTTTACAGTACGATGCACACAAGGTGATATTTTTGAAGAAGATTGCGGCAATTAGGATTATTGGTTATGTTCCTGGTTTCTCTACTTCTAGAGTAGGATACTTTTTGGCCCTCTCATCTTATGCTTTGGCAATAAACCGAACTGATATAAAATCACTAGTTGGCTACAAGAGAAGAAAATTTATGCGTTATAGAGGAAATATCCCAAAGGGGGAGGATGATGTAAAGGCTCCTGAGAGCTAGCTTTGTACTTTTCTTTCTTGAAAAATACTATGAATTCTCAAGTTTTATTGTCATCTTTAGTATTCATTCTTTGAATCTGTCTCATCAAAAAAACCAATTGAATAGATCCTCAAGAGCATTGCTTTTTGTAACTCCTCCTCCATGTCTTGTGCTTTGAAAAAAACTTATACGTGCTTGATAGTGAGTTTTTTCCATGCCTTGCCCTCTATAAGTTGCTAGGGGGCCTTGCTCCTCCACAAAGTAAGGCCCATGGATATGAAGGATATGCTTCAAATTCAAAAGAGTAACGATCATTTCATGCCATTGGAAATTTTATCGGAGAAAGCTTGGATTAAATATTCTTTCTTACCAAATAAAATGTGATATCCTTTTCTCCCTATGCCTCCTTTATTGCTTGAACAAGATTTGTAATCGAACATTTGAACTCTTCTAGATATGTGTACGTTTTCGTTTGTTGCTTGAGGAGCTTTAGGAAGACATCAAGGTGTCTCCAAACCTCCATCCTTAGAAATGCAAGTCATGGTGTGCTTGCAACATTTGTCGTTATCCCACACAGCTTTCTCCAATGCTCCCAAGTAATATGTTTTTCTATATGGTTTCCTAAAAAACATCTAGCTATTGAGCCTCCCATTGAGACATTAGCCAAGACATCTCTTATTTTCCCTGAAAATAGTGGATCTTTTCTTAAGTGAACTTGGCCTCCATGAAACCCATTTTGGAGAGTAATGCCTCACATTTGTCAATACACTCATTTGATAAAGACAAAGGCTTAATTGAGTACGCACAGTCAAGATGCAACCTAAGAAATTTATCAATAATTCGAATCTCTGCATGCAAAGTATATATATGAACATTTGTAAGAGGAATTGAAAGAATTAGATCCTATATATCTTCCTTGTTTTTATTTTTACTCAAATCTATAGAGTTTCTAGTTGGGGCTCTTCTTGTAGGGCGCAAGTTGCTCCAATCTTTAGATCCAACACTTTCCATGCTTTAAATACAAGTATATTTTGTATTTGCCCCATTACATATTCCAAGCATATATTTGATAGTTTTCAAGTCAGCGCTCATGTGCCATTCCACATTAAAATTACCAACCCCATCAACAACCAACGTTTCTCCTTCACTTTGAGACTTAATAATGTTTGGAATACTTGTATGAGTGAACAACCATTTTAGTGTTTGATGATTCTCAATCGGTACCTAAGTTGCACCAACCCACCGAATCTCCATCTCAGATTGGAACTTATGCACTAATACTTGATCCACACCATTGTTGTATTCCAATACCATATTCATGATGCAAATGTTGGCTCTTTCCATATTTGTCCTTTTTGAATTTGTGCTTCATCTAACTTCAAGGCAAACTTCAAAATACCATGACATTCCTCTAACATGAGTCTATACATGTGAACCATTGCAATCTACACTCTTCTTAGATCAACCCATATATTGTTAAACACATTGTATTCAAAATTAGATTTTCTTTTTGTCTTTTCATATGGCATAGACACTTCAATATGAATGTATTCCCCAAAAACTTGTGGAATCTTACGATTCATGGCAGTCCTTGCAACCGATACTCTAAGGGCTTGAGGTAACCCAAATGCAATTATTCTATTACATTTTAGATTTTTAAACCAAATTCTTAAGATAGCATGATAACCTTTTTGGCCAATGCCCATAGTATCACATGTCTCTACAATTTCGTTTGGTCTTACTGTGTCCTTTAAGTCCTTAACCAATTCTTTGAGAGTTGGGCCTCTCAAATCCATATTTCGAGGTGAGTTAAGAATCCTCAAAGTATCATTCTTATTCATGGTCTCTTTTAAAAGAATGATTCTCTCCTCGCTCTCTCGAATATTAATGCTTGACATGTTAGAGACATATTTCTTTGCAAGATTCAATCTTACTCTCTCACACAAGCTAGCTATATTTTTTAATGGTCTCTTTCTCTCTGTGAATCCTATTGGAGTTTTCTTTAAGTATGCTAGCTTGTCTTGTAATGACTTATTAGCGTTTTCCAGAATGTCAATCTTATTTGTAAGCTCAAAAATGTTTGTATGTGCAATAAATAATGCTTTTCTCATTTTATTCATCGGAGCCATGTATGTGTAAGATGTAGAGTATAACCTTTTACAATAGCAACCATCCCATTATAATCTTCCCCCACATATCTCACATAGTCATGAATATTTAAAAAAGTAGGAGGTTTACCTATTGATGGATCCTTGGGATAAATATTTCCATCCACCCACAAATCTATATGTTTCTTTCCTTGAGTTCTCAAACTATTGGCCTCCATCTCATCTGTTAGTACTCGCGATGTATACTTCTCCAAGATGAATAAATTGGATCTAGTTGGATGGTAAGTTTGTACTTGCATGTGCTCACATCTGTATTACTTGGAGAGGTATTGCTAAACATTTTAGCATATCAACGACAAATGAATCTCACATTGATAAGAAAGTGAGCACAAAGAAGAGAATGGAGAAAAAGCATGTGAAAAGAAGACGGAGGAGTAGACAAACACGATATAGGTGGACATTTCTCGAAAATAAAAATCCTCCCAAGTTCCAAGACAAAAACGGCCGAAAAGGTGACCCAACATAAATTAAAGATGAGGGACAATTAATGGCTGAGCTCTTCGCTGTGTGTAAGACTCTTTTTTTTTTGTCTCTCTATTTCTCTTTTTTTTCTCTCATTTCTTTCCTTTTCTTTAAAAAGTACAAATAAATGATGAAAAGTTCATTTTTTCTCCATTTGATTCCTTGGTGTTGGTCAAGGGAGTGATTGTAATGATCTTTCCAAGCATACTTTGCTCATCATATGGGTTTTCAATGCTAACCTTGCAGCTAGGTGTGTTGATGGAAGAAAGGGATTGCTACAATTGGTGACTTCACTAATACATGTATCCTATAGCAATTTGAAACAATATGCTAGTAGTATCATATTGCAAAGAAGTAACCTTACCGTGGCATACCTAACTATTCCTACATTCACATCAAAGAAGAGTGGACATAGACTCTCTTCTTTTGCTGCCTTCTTTTGATTGAGTAGTTGGAGAAACAAACTCAAGTAACTACATGTGGTAATGAAAGCAAGGTCTAAACAAGCTAAGAAGTCCTTCACAAACTTTTTGAAAGAGGGAATCAAGTCCTTCTCACACAAAACTTAAGGCTATCTTCTGGCTTATCTGCATTCACATTGAGAATTATCTTGTTCAAAAGATGGCACTATAGAAGGCTACCCATGCTTCCATATTGCCATCTAGGATAATCTTTCTCTATGCTAGTTGAGATCTGTAGCCCTTCATGATCTTTGGTACCTCAAATACTTTGACGTGGCAATGGTTGAGTGGTTCTCACTACCACAGTCCAAGATCTTAAGTCTTTTGCTCCAGCCATTTCTTCCCTAGTCTTGAGGACACTTGAATTACTTTTTACATCATCGTGAGTGGCAACACCTTTTTGAGCCTCCGAGGAAAGTTGAAGGAATGCTACATGGAGAATTCATGAGTCTCCCACTGCTCCCAAGTGTTGAGTTCGGAGATGTACTCCCCTTTCTATGGAAAGGATACATCTGGCTGGTTGGGATGTGGTAGTGAGCCATCTTCTTCTCCTCTCTACCCTCTCTCTTCTTTGCATGGCCTGTGTAATTCCTTCTGAAGGAGTGGGTGGATTTTCTATTTCTATGGATAATTTTGGTTGTGGGGATAGCTATTCATTAGGTTCTTCTTGTTCCCAATCTAACTTAGATGCAAGGGGTGTCGATGGTGGCTCTTATGTGGTTTGAGTGGGTTATTTATTGGCTACCACCCCCATTATCCTCAAATCTTTTGTTGAGAGTCTAACTTTCTTGAGTCATAGCACCTATCTTCCTTTGCCATCCTACATTCCAATTTGGAAACTCCTAAAGGCTATGTTTGCTTGCCTAGTGACTTGCATCTTCTTCATAAGATCATCCATTGTGTCTTCCTTGCATGTCTCCCATACTTCTAGCAGCATGTTAGTGAAGGCCAGATCACTTTCTCTATTTCTCTAGCCTTCTCAACTACTGGCAAGTTCTTTTCAAACTCGATTTTGCAAGAGATCGATATTTCTTTCCTCCTATTGATTCATCTTTTCCTTTCCTTGCTCTCTGCCACGCTGTGAGGGCTTCTAGTGTGGATTGTTTTTCTCGCCATGTTTGGCTCAAGATGGTTCTTTGATACACTTCATAGTCTAGTTGCTTTTGGAGTAGACTCGATTGTCCATGTTTTTTTGTATTTCATTCTCCAACTCCACAAGCTGTCTAGTTTTTCGCTAGGCCTCCTCTCTTGTTTGCTTTGCTTTCTCCAACTCCTTCACCAATCATCCTTGTAGTTGCTTCAGTAGCTCTTCTTCTACCTTGTCTTTCTCTTTCATTGCTTGGGCATACTATCTTTTGAGTTGCACATGGTTGTTTTAGCACAGCCAAATCTCTCTTTGAATGAAAGTTTTTCCTTGTTTTCTACTCTTGATATGCTACATGAGCTTTCTTTTTTGTCTCAAATGCTGCTTATCCAATTGGTCCCTTTGCTCTTCTAGTCCTTTTAGCAACTCTTCAAAGCCTTGCATTAGGCTTGGCACAATCGTAGGCATGGAAATTGATGATCCTTCCACTCTTAGCATCTTTGGTCTTTTTTTTTTTTACCAAACTCTGCATCTACAACTACTAATCTTTTAGTGCATGTGGCTATAGCTTCTTTTGATCTCACCTATGATAATGTAGCAACTTGTGTAGTGAACTTGTAACCATGCTCTCTAGCCTACTTCCAACTAGGTTTTCTATTGTGGGGACTAGGATGGGTGATGAGGTTGCTGCAAGTGGAGGAAGAGGCATTTCTATTGGAGCCTTACCTTTGCCAAATGTCTTGTTGCACTAGTTCCTGCTTCTAATAAACTTCACATGTTAATGCTCATTAATGGCAGCTCTTCTACTCTTGAGGGTTATTCAACTGGCCTTCTAATGACTAGGGCTATATCCTCCTCTTCTTGTTTTCTAAGTCTCTCCCCTTCCTTCTCCTACTTCAATCTCCATTCCTCTTCTTCCTTTCTAGATTCTTCTTTGGATCTTTCCAGTTCTTTCTCTTCTTTGATCATGCCCTTTCCCATTTGGTCAACACTTAGATGATAAACTTTTCCCCTTCTTTCTTTTTGGATGTGGCTGAATTTGGATCTTTTGGTTGCATTCCTGGTTGTTGCTACTAGGTTTCTAGACTCCTATGTTGTGGATCATGGAATCTCTTACATCTTAGCTCTAGGGGTCGCTCCAGTACTACCTAAGCTTGTGCATGGAGAGTAGTCATTGTCACCTCTAATTGATTTGGTTCGTATTCCTAGCCAAGCTCGTCATGAGAACTCTAGTTATTACTCTCCCATTGGGTGGTTGCCTAGTCTTGAGCTTTTGTCTTGTCGTTGCAAGCCTTGTGGCAATTTCCTCTACTTCCAGCTAGAATTTTTTCATTTTCTATTCTTCTAGACCTACTAAGGGTTCATGCTCCAATGTTCCTATGTGTGTGGATGACACCTCTCCTATTGTTATGCTTGGGGGTTTGTGGGATGTGTGCTTCTCTTCTACTTATGGACCTTTGATGACTCCATGTATGATAGTTGTTAGCACATCTCCAAAACGCTAGTAATGTGGCTTTGGTTGTTGCTATTTTCCTCTCTGCTTCCTTGCTTGCTCATTGTCATGGGGCCGTGATCTTTCAGAGTCTTTGTGCACTAGATTGAAGCACCTTCGATGCGTTGTGGATAGTTTTTATCACAAATGTGTTGAGGTTTTTATTACCAATTGCATGTGCAGCCACAATTTTTAGATCGCCACTTGGATTCTGCTCATCATACCTATTAATAGAGAATAGAGTGTGTATTAACTTAGCTTAAATTTGGACGGTAGGGTCTAAAATGTATAGTAACCAAATTTGAGACTCTAGTTACCTATCCTAACCACTGCCGCCATATCTAAGCATGAAAATAACTCCATGATAACACCTAACACCAAGCTTTGATATGAATGTAAAAGAGTCCTACTCTAACCAATTAATCTAATTGATCCACTCCTAGAATAATAGAGAAAAGAAAGAGAAATGCACAACCATGGCCATGCCATGGATCCAACTTCCATTAATTCCATGACACAAGGTAGCCATGGCTGCAACAAGAAAGATATAAGAAAAAATATTCTTGGAACACACCCCAAGCTATTGCTAAAAGTCTAGAAGATTAATATTTGTCAAATGAACAAAAGGTTGTTATATTAGCACATTGTGCCCTTTTATAGTAAACCCTAGATATTTGAATGGTAAAGGTTTTGAAGGATTCTTACAAAGGTTCATGGGATCCAAGTTTTCCTACATTACACATATAGTGCTGATTCAAGGGGGCTAGTTGCGAGCATGAAGAGGTGGAAGAATCAACACTAATTGGTGCCCCCCTTTTCACTTAGTTTTTCTTAAGGGCTAATGTTGTGGTGGCTAACCCAAAATAGGGTGGATGCCATCATTAGATAGGTGGAAGCTACACGATTTTCATAAGGAGGCTTCTTTTTTCCATGGGGTTTCAAAGTAGCCACTTTAGTTGAGGTAGGTGGTTGATTATTATTCATGACAAGTGGTTGTGAAAAAAGATAAGAATTGGCATAAATCTGAGGATGCCATCCTAGCTTAGTGAAATGTAGAGGAGAAAGGGGTTGGTTCAAATAGATCTTGAAGGCTAAGACTTTCGCATGTTTGTTGGAAGAAGGTAGCCCCTTGAATTCCCATAATAGCAACATGATTTAGAGAGACTCCTTATTCTTTGATCATGGAGATCAATTGCATTGTGGAGGGGCTGCTTTGCCCCCAATAATAGGTAGTAGTTTGAGTGACAATGAATAGAAGTGCAAAGGATAACTAATCAAACTTCTAAGCTTCAAATTCTTAGATAATAGTTGTTGCCTAATGGATGCAATTGGATCGAGGATTATGAGAGACATCTTAGTCAATGTAGATCACTTGATCGTTTGGAGTATGACCACAAAGTAGACTTTCCTTGACCACTTTAGGGAGATCAAGTCCTCTCAAGAGCTGTGGAGAAAGATAGAGATTTGCTTTTTAAAAAAGGTGACCAAACAATAGAGTTGTTTACTCTTGAGTTTACTAATTTGTGGGACCGATGGAATGCATATTTGGGGATATGAGAGAGAGGACTTGAGATATTGAAGGCATAACATTTTGCTAATAGGACCAAATTGGAGATTAGAACCTCAATACTTTTGAGGGGGATGTGAGGATCATTGTAGAAAAAGAGAGAAAGATTGGAAATTTGAGCGTGCAAAGATTTATTGAGAGATTAAGGGAGGATACAACTGCTAAAACTAGTGACCAACATTTTTAAATTTTAATAAGAGATGAAGCACATTAACCCGTTGATGTGGAGGATCAAATCATTGTCCAAATGCAAAACACGAGTTTGAATGCTTTCAGAGGCAAGAAGTGGAGGAGAGGAGCAAGAGGATTAGTTAATTAGGGAGTGTAGGCAGGAGGTGGTAGAGGAATCGCAAGCGAGCTTGTACATGCTTCAATTATGGAGAGATTGGCCATATTAGCCCTAATTGTTTACATCTAACTAGAGTAAGAGGAGATATGCACCTAATTCCTAGAAATATAATTGAAAGGAGGAATGACTTGGTTGAGGATAAATTCATAGATGTTATGCTAGCCCATTAAGAGGAGAAGGAATATTGGAAAAGAGAAGATTGAGGCTACAAATGAGCCAAAGATTAGTAAGGCAAGAGAGAAGAGGAGGGGAAAGGATAAAAGTGATAAGAAGAAAGAGGAGAAGAGAGCTAGGGCTCCTAGGAGACACTATCATGTCGTTGATATTCCATTAGGAGATGGTAAGAACGATTATGACCTTAGGAGAGATTTGTTGGGGAGGAAAGCAAGCATTATTTCTGTGCTCCATAAGTTCAATGGTGGGACCAATGGACAAACTCCTATTATTTCAAGAGTTTTGATCTACAAAGTAGTTAGTTTGGCCCTCATCTAGCCAGTTGTATGGTTGATGAGCCTCAACAATTCACTTATAGTGAGCTTGATAGACATTCCATCGAGCATAATTGAAGTGCATGGCAAACTCCACAATCCAAATGAGTGCACTTTGATTCTCAATCCTCTATGGCCTTTACAAGCATGAGAGAAAGCATAGATATGGCAAGAGAGCTTGGAGAGAAGATGGAAGAGTCTTACTCACTTAGTCCCTCACTCTCTCTCTATATCTCAATATCTCACTCTCACATACACAATGGAAGAAAAAGAAAGCAAGTGTACAAAGTTTGCACACACATGAATAACTTATTCTATTCTTTCTCATCCTTTAAGTATAGCTATTTAGGATTAATGAAAGGCGGAGCTGGAAGTGAAAGCAAGAAGGGAGCAAGAGTATGGAGGTTCAAGCAAGAAGAGAGAGACCAATTTGTGGGAACTCAAACAATCACAAAATGTGACTTGCATTCCATTATTTTATTTGTCACTATAAGAATAAAGAATAAGGTAACAATGATGGGTGTCCACCACCTACAATGTATAGCTCCGGGATCTGGATACAAGTAAATGTACATAGCTAGGCATAGGTGGCCTTTAAACCCCAATAGTTAGGGTTTTCCCATCCCCCTTGGGTATCCAACCCTTTTTGTGGCCATAAGACAACTCATCTCTTATTGCATGGTTTTCTTATTATGAGAATAGAATAGAATATTTTTGGTTTTGTCGAGATTAAGCTCTGCCTTTGGATTTTCATGGCAAATTAATACAATTAATGCAATTGCTTTGGGATTTATTTATGCTATGGGATACAATCTAGAATTTGCATTCCATTTGTGCCAACATATTACCCTACTTCTTTGTATGTTACTTTTTGCCTTTAACATTGTCCCCCCTCCTAAATGAGTGCCACTCCCATGGTACCACTATATGTAGGTGGAATGCTCTAGCTTGCACTAGAAGATGTGGATGAGACAATTGTGTATTGTCCTTAGAGGAATCCTTCAATTTGTCTATGGCAGAAGCTTATTGGTATAAAGTAAGGAGTGGTTGGAGTGATGGTAGGTGACATAACTGCTAAAGTTTATGGTATTTTGGGGCTTCTCCTAGTAAGTTTTGATGGTAAGTCAATGGGCAAAACTGTTGGGTGAGGGTACAAGATGAGCTAATGGTGCATCAATCCTTGTAATCTTTAATACTTCCAATCATGGGTCAAACTCCAAGCAAGCCTAGAGTGGTCCCGCACTTGAGGACCCAAAATCTACATAGATTTTGGTGAATAAGTGCACATGCATGATTAGGTATTACTTAGTTAGAAGACAATCACTCTGGTTCCTTGTAACATTATTGTTGATGAAGCAAGGGGGTGTAATAGGTGGAAAAAAAATTTGATGCTCATGGAAAATGCACTTGAAGAAGGCCCTCACAACATTATAAATATGTTGGACAAAATCCATCATAGCCAAATGGCCTAGGAATAAAGGACTTTACTAGCTGTAGTTGCTTGTAGTGTGATTGAAGAGAATGGTTTCTCCTTCTAGTGCCTTCCCATCTTACTTTTATCACTAATTGTGATGGCACTGAAGTAAAATTGAGAGAGAGGAAAGTGCAAGTGACTTAGGGTGACAGCTCTAACCATAGGTAAGACATGCTTCCTAGGTATGTCATATATGTGATGTGCCATGAGCAAGTGTGTGGTAATGTATAGAAGGGCTAGGGAATTGGGGATGGGGTTGGTCGACCAAGTCCACCAAAGATATCTAATTTGAGGACCCCTAGGTGGGTATAGTAATCATATGTACAATTTTATTTTTATTTTCCCTTTTCTTATCTTTTTTCCATATGTGCAATTTGAGGACCCTTAGGTGTGGTACACTGATCATATATGCAATTTTATTTTTGTTTTCTCTTTTCTAATATGTACCTAGTTTGAGGATCCCTAGGTGTAGTGCAATTATCATATGTGCTATTTGAGTACCCCTAGGTGTGGTGCAGGGATCATCATATGTGCAATTTTATTTTGTTTTCTCTTTTCTTTTTTTCCCTCTTTCTTTTTGAATATAAAAATTCCACACAATGAGACTTTAAGTTAGCCTTAACAAGAGGGATTCAAAAAATTTTGGGTTTGGAAGGCTAAGAATGATAATACTCTATAAAAGTGTTAATGCGTAACCCTTAGTATTGAAGAACCTATTGTTGATGAAAAACTATCATTTGAGAGATGTTTGAGTTTCTAAGCCGATCCTTGTACTTCTTGTTAGGATAATAGTTAAAGTGAATTTTACTTAACAAAGTCAGCTCCCTGATATTGAATGTATTTTCATATGCCCTTGAGGTAGATTAAGAATCCATCCATCCTTGTCTTTAGTCTTCTAATTCTTCGCTAGTTGACGAGTTGCTATCTCAATGTTGCTACCTCGAGCATACCACTCATCACCTAGTTTACATGTATTCACTTGATACAAATTGAGAGCATATGCAGTCGAGTTTAAAAGAATTGATATTTTGGAAAATAAAAATTCACCTAAGCTTTTCACCACTTACTGGCTTATCAATTTGTTAGTGTAGTGGTCAATTATTGCTCCCTCCTTGCATGAAAAATATTGCAAGCCTCTAAGCATTCCTAGTTGCAACGAATCGTGGTATATTGGCACTTTGCCTGATCCAGTGATGATAGAAGTCAGGATTATATTGAAGTGCAGCATAGGTGTCAAGAAGTTGTGGTAATTTCACTGGTAGGGTTACATATCCTATACCATTAAGTACCACACGACCTTGATCCAATTGACTCGAGACACGGAGCTCCTCTTCTGTGAGGATCTTATCATGCAAGGAAGGTCTAAGACTACCCCAGCTAGCTTTACTTTGTATATAGTGGCGAATACTTGAAGGGAAGTTAGAGTTGCATATGTTGAGTCAATTTGGAACCTCTATGTATCTTGTTTTTGCTCTGGAAATAAACATTAACTAACTTCTAATTTTAGTTGTTGTTGAGGCTTGCATAGTATACAAAAATTTCTCAAAGGGCTTCGGCCCTCTTCTTTCTATTATAGCACTAATGATTCCGTGATAGGGTTGTGGCAGAATGCATTATGGAATGTGGGGCCAAGCAACATTCCTCATTTTCTTGTTAGAACTAAGTCTTAGAAGGCCATCTAAGTGTTCATTGTATTACTCTCGCTTGCGCTTCCCATGACGATGGCCATTCTAAGAATTCCCTGTGTTTTTTAGTTAGGATTCCAACATCAACTTGGGCATAAATGCGAGCAAGTAATATAAGTTTGTCATTTAATTCTCTAAGGCATTCAATCGTTGTTTGGTTTTTATTTTGAGTGCTTTGTATTACCATTTCCTATAAACTTCTAAGCTTCAAGTTATGTTTCAATCAAGCTAAATGTTTTGGTGAAGTTGAGCATGACTTCAAAATTGCTAAGCAACTTGGGGTCATTATTTTAGGGCTAGTATCTTGCTTTATTAAAACATTAGGGGCATACTCCTTTGCGGGGTTGGCAGGTTTAGTTGCAGTTAGGAAGTGTGACTGTTGAGTTTCCACATCTAGATGGGAAGTAGCAACTGTTGAGTCAATGGATTTGACCATGGAAAAACTACTAGATTGGATCCTAGGTTTGTTTGGGAGTATTCTCGGGCTTTCGAGGTTTGTGCATGTTTTGGTTGGTGTCTTTGGTCTCTTATAATTGTGTAAGCAATCAAGCCATGATCACATAGCTCTCTAAGAAAGAGAAGAAGGCTACCTTCAAAGAAAAGGAGAGAGAGAGACAGAGAGAGAGAGAGAGAGAGAGAGAGAGAGAGAGAGAGAGAGAGAGAGAGAGAGAGAGAGAGAGAGAGAGAGGCAACACAAGCACTTCTTTGTTTGAGGAATGGCATCTAATACTCCATCAACAATCATGAATTTTGCAAAGGTCCATGTGAGGGAGTCCTACTTTGAATAGGACTCGTGCAAAATACACAAATTGCTGCATATATATATAATCAATTTGATGGCAAACTTTTTGTAATCTTTTTACCCCATGGGATACTAGATTCCCATCATATGGTCCCGCCACAAAAAGCATCCACCTCACCTACTTGTGTGCTAGTCCAACGGCATTGCATAAACCTCTAGTATGCGTATTTAACTCATAACCATACCCTCATATATATACTTTTATTGTACCTAATACAACTTACAACATTCTTCCAAAAAAATTTGAAAAAAAGAAATCGATAGTAGGTAGCTTACAGTAGTTTGAGAAGAATAATATAGCGCATGTCTTCATCTTATTCTCTTCTTATTTTCTCTCTCTCTCTCTCTCTCTCTCTCTCTCTCTCTCTCTCTCTCTCTCTCTCTCTCTCTCTCTCTCTCTCTCTCTGAGGCGAGCCAGGCAAGGGCCAAGATGGGCGGGGCAGGCCAGGTGAGGGTGTCTCCTCCCCCCCCCCCCCCCCTCTCTCTCTCTCTCTCTCTCTCTCTCTCTCTCTCTCTCTCTCTCTCTCTCTCTCTCTCTCTCTCTCTCTCTCTCTCTCTCTCTCTCTCTCTCTCTCTCTCTCGGAGGTGAGCCAGGCAAGGGCCAAGATGGGCGGGGCAGGCCAGGTGAGGGTGTCTCCTCCCCCCCCCCTCTCTCTCTCTCTCTCTCTCTCTCTCTCTCTCTCTCTCTCTCTCTCTCGGAGGTGAGCCAGGCAAGGGCCAAGATGGGCGGGGCAGGCCAGGTGAGGGTGTCTCCTCCCCCCCCCCCCCTCTCTCTCTCTCTCTCTCTCTCTCTCTCTCTCTCTCTCTCTCTCTCTCTCTCTCTCTCTCTCTCTCTCTCTCTCTCTCTCTCTCTCTCTCTCTCTCTCTCTCTCTCTCTCTCTCTCTCTCTCTCTCTCTCTCTCTCCCCTCCAACATATGTTAGTGCTAACATTAATGTTATTGTTGTTGTTCATGTAATGTTAATGTTAATTAACAATTTAGCTAATTATTATTATTACTGTTGTTGTTATCATTATCATTGTCATTGATTTTAATCTATTTATGAATGATGAATTAACAGTTTAGTTAATGGTAGCTTATATTATATTATTATTATTAAATATAGAGATTATTAATGTATTATTTATTATTATATGTCTATAAAGTATAAGCTATTATAAATATAGATAATATATACAAATACATACAGATGTTGATATTGATATTTGATATTGAGAAATATAGATTATAGAATATAGATAGATATTATTGTTATATTATATTAGTTCTTAATTGTTATTATTATTATATTATTGTATTGTATTTGTTGTTGTTGTTAGTGTTTTATTATTGTTGCTATTGTTAGTTATCAATAATAATAATAATAATAATTAGTTATTAATAGAATTATTGTTAATGTTAATGATATATATATATATTATTTTATTTTATTTTTATATAATAATTATTTTATTATATTTATAAGTAAATACAGATATTGATGGATATAGAATAATAAATATAGATACAAGATAGAACATAGATATACTAAAATAATAATAATAGTATAGTTAATAGTTAGTTATTAATAATTATTATATTATTATATTTTATGGTTATAGTTAATAGTTATTAGATAGAATATTATAGTTATAGTTAATAGTTAGTTAATTAATTTGTTATTATATTATTATATAGTTATTACAATTATATTTTTTATTTTTTATTTTTTATAATAATTATTTTATTTATTATAGTTATAGATAGATATAGATACAGATACAAATATTGATGGATATAGAATAATAAATATAGATAGAAGATAAAAGATAGATATAATAATAATAATAATATTATAGTTAATAGTTAGTTAATTAGTTATTATATTATTATATAGTTATTACTCTTATATTATTTTAAATTATTATTATTATTACATTCTTATTGTATTATTTTACTATATAGTTAAATAGTTTAATTAATTATTATATATAGTTATAGTTAATAGGTAAATAGTTAGTTGTATTGCATGTATTATTAGTTTGTTATTAAATATTTAGTTGTGTTATTATTGTTATTTTAATTAGCTTACTTGTTATTCAGTTTATTATTCGTATATTAGATATAATAATATAGTTATATTTAATATTTAGTTAATTAGTTATTAAATTATTATAAAGTTATTACTATTATATTATTTTATATTATTATTATTATATAATTCTTATTGTATTATTTTATTATATAGTTAAATAGTTTAATTAATTATTATATATAGTTATAATTAATAGTTAAATTGTTAGTTGTATTATATGTATTATTCGTTTGTTATTGGTTATTTGGTTTTGTTATTATTGTTTTATTATTTTATTGTTTTTAATTATTTTAATTAGTTTAGCTATTATTCAATTTATTATTAGTTTTATTATTTGGTTATTTTAATTTCTTTAGTTCTTTTGTAATTTTAATTTGTTTAGTTGTTATTAATTTTACTTTGTTTGGTTGTTATTTAGTTTATTATTGTATTATGATTATTATATTTTTAGTATTTTTAATTATTAACTAATTAATATTATAAAGTTATATATTATTATATTAGTTATATAGTTATTAATAATTAATAATTAGTTATAATTATAGTTATATAGTTTTTTAATAGTTAATTAGTTTAGTTGCTATTTAGTTTATTATTAGTTATTATTTTATTTTTTATTGAGTTTATTTTATTATGATGTTATTTTTTAGATATTATTAGTTAGTTAATTATTTGTTATTTGTCATTATTATTATTATTATTATTATTATATTATGGATTTATTTAATTTTAGTTTATTATTACTTGATTATTATTATTATTATTTAATTACTTAGTTGTTATTTAATTTATTATTAGTTTATTATTGTATTATTTTATTTAAATATTGTTAGTTGTATGTATTATTTTTTATTATTATTTTAAGTTTAATTTTAATTAGTTTAGTCGTTGTTGTTGTTAGTTTAGTTATTATTCAGTTTATTGTGGTATTGTTATTTTAATTGTTTTAGTTTTTATTTATTTTAATTTATTTGTTATTGTTTTATTAGTACATATATATATATATATATATAAATAGTATGATGTTATTTTTATTAGTCATTAGTCATTGTTATTATTTTAATTTTAATTAGTCATTTTTAATAATAATAAAATAATTAGTTATATAGTTATTAATAGTTAATGGTTAGTTATAGTTGTAGTTATATAGTTTTTTTATTAGTTAATTAGTTTAGTTATTATTCAATTTATTATTAGTTATTATTTTAATTTTTTATTGACTATATTTTATTATAATGTTATTTTATTTAAATATTGTTAGTTATATGTATTATTAGTTAGTTAGTTATTTTTTATTTGTTGTTATTAATATTTTATTATTATGGATGTTATTCAATTTCAATTTATTATTACTTTATTATTATTATTTATTTTAATTAGTTTAGTTGTTATTATTATTGTTACTGTTTTGTTATTTTAATTGATTACTTTAATTGTTATTGTTATTATTTTATTATTATTAGTATAGATAAGATATATGTTTTATTATTTTATTTTATTTTTATTATTATAGATAAGATATATGTTTTATTATTTTATTTTATTATTATTGTTATTATTAATATTATATTATATGGATATTAGTTTATTATTATTGCTATTTTATTTTATTATTGTTATTGTTATTATTTTGTTATTCAGATTATTGTTATTATAATTATAACTATAACTATGTTAAATTTACTAATAAACATTTTAGAATATGTGTTTTAAGGCATGGAGTGGAAGGTATCTTTTACGTTGATTTTTAAGCATGGAGTAGAAGATTTTGTAGTAACTTTCAAATATGTATTATATTGTTGATCCTTAAAGGTGCTAGAGTGGAGCTAAATTATAATACTACTACTATATTACTCATAACTTTCATTATTGAGAGATAGAACTATCCTTTGCCTCATTGATTGCGATTCGTGGGGCATTATTAAAAGCCTATATTGACACTTTTAAACTTAGGAAGTTGTTTAGTGTGTGAGCTATAATTTTATTGGCACGAGTGGAAAGTGTTGCATCGTTCTAGGGCATGATTTTCTAAGAAAGGGTATTGTATGGTGTGCATCATACAAACTTAGGTACACCAATTAAAAAGCCCTCACTGGTCTAATACACATGTATTTTATGGAGTGGAAGGTTCTATAGTAACTTTATAAGATATATGTATTATATTGTCAACCCCTAAAGGTACCAAAGTGGAGCTAGATTATATTATATTATATTATATTCCTATTTATTTATTCATGGCCATGACTTTCATTATTGAGAGGTACAACTATTCTTTGCCTCGCTCATTGCGATTCGTGGGGTTGGCATGGATATAATAACACTTCATGGCATTAAAAATCTGGTATTGACATTTTTAAACTTAGTAGGTTGTTTAGTGTGCAAACTATAGTTTTATTGGCAGGAGTGGGGAATGTTGCATCGTCCTGGGGCATGATTTTCTAAGAAAGGATATTGTATGGTGTGCACCATACAACATTAGGTACACCGCTTAAAATACCAACTGACTGGTTATTATGACATTGGGTTCGATCCTTGACTTTGCTCATTGCAATTCATGAGTGGGTATAACTATACGGATCTTTGAATTTCTTCACATGAGGGGGGTTTTGCATCACAGAATGGATGGATACATCCATTGTGACAAAAACTGTAATCTCTCACCTAGGGAGCCATGGGAATTTGCTTGAAATAATCCAAATGCACCTTGAAGACCCACTTGAGTTCTGTGTGTGGGATAAACAAATTGAAACCTCACTCCAGATGCTACTTACTATAGCAAATTCTATTGTAATCAATCATATGGTCTAATGCACATATGTTTTAATTTAATGCTTTAGAAGTTAATCTAATGCCATCTAGGATTTTCCACTATTTTTTATTTTTAAGATAAGATAAGAATAGTTTATATGCATGTTGATGTTGACCATATGTTTTGCGCAACATGGAGGACAAAAATGTGTCTGCAGCAAATGTTGTGCATTGCGCTCCCAGTGTGCAAATGAATGTGTGCAAAGGGAAAGAGGTTATAAGGAAGAAGGCAGTTCGTCGTGCACTCGGGCATGTTGGAGGATACGAAAGTTCTGTTAGTTTCTTGAGAGTCATCCATCGCTTGGATAGGCTTGAGAAGCAAGTGAAGGCATTATTTCGATGTCAAAGGGCTTCGATTTCTCTTGGTGAGAGCATTGATAGTCGTCTACAGAGGATTGAGAGAATTTTGGAGGAGAAATACAAAGGGAACCTTTGTGATGGGGTGAGGATATAGGATGAGCTAGAAGAAATCAAGGGTTACATAGGGGAGATATATGACCATGTCCGAAAATATTAGCCACGTATTGGATCCTTGGATGATCATGATGAGAAGATGAAAGATCTTATTGACAGTGCTGGTCGTATAGAAGATGGTGTATATGAGTTAATTGCTCACAAGAATGAGAATGTTTCCCTTGATGTGCAACTTTTTTCTTTGAAAGTTTCTCTTAAAAGGTTTTCGGCAATGTTAACCCAGATGAATCGCAGTGTGGGCCATCCCCTTACACTCAATAATATTGCCCTTGATGTGCAATTTGCTTCTTTCAAAGTTTATCTAGATAGGTTTCTAGCAATGCTAACTTGGATGAGTCGTCGCCGCATAAGCACATCCTTGAAAATCTCCATTTTAAAAAACATTGTCTATCTCTTCCAAATTGAATATCGCCACATACTTGTTATATATAACCTCTGCAAGACTTTTTAAATGAGTTGTGTCTTATTCGATTGATGAAAATCTCCATTTTGAAAAAATATTGTCTATCTCTTCCAAATTATTAAATTTTTTTCATGTCATTTTAATAGTTTATTTTTTCATATTTTCGCCTTGGTATTCATTCATCTTTGAGCATCAAACACCTTTGGATCTTCAACACATTCAAGCCTTTGGCAAGACCTATGTATGGATCTAGACAAATGAACATCCATTAGTAGAGCCTAGAGAGAGAGAGAGAGAGAGAGAGAGAGAGAGAGAGAGAGAGAGAGTGTGTGTGTGTGTGTGTGTGTGTGTGTGTGTGGGAGGGGGGGAGAGGAGGGAGGCTAGACAATACTTAGCCGGCCTTTGTTAGGCGATGTATGCATGTGCTAAGACATGGCCATATATGCATTTGGTTATACGTGTCGGGCCTAATACATGTGCATTCTTTCACTTTCGAGTCTAGGATATCCTCGAGACTAACATATCTTCAAGTTTGAGTGATGCTTACTAGGCCTTTGGTGAGTGTCATGTGCACATGTGGATGAATGGACATCCATTGGAGAGGGGAATCATTAATTGGCTTTTGGCAAGCACTGTGTATGTATGTGCTCATGCATGATTATTTACGCACGTGTTCATGCATGACTATTCTTTTGTCTTTGAGTCCAAGACACTTTCGATTTAGGGTTTTCAGATGGAAATGTGTTTGTCTTCAATGGCTTTGAGATTTCTCTATTGGAACTCTTATACTCTATTGAAAGTTTCATGTAGTCATCAAAGAACAAAGCAAAGCTATGGACGATGTTCCAGACATAGTGCATTCAACCCCATTGAATGCAATTGATTCGGTTGAATTAAAGAAAATAGCCACAACATCATCTCTTCGACGCTTGCCTACTTGGAGCCGTTCGCATGGGTATGGGATATAGTTATTCTAATTGTATTTTAGTCAAGGTATTGTGTTCTTTTTGGGGAGATAGTCATTTGTGTATTTTGTTGCAGCCAAAATGTGGAGTTTAATAGAGTGAATAAAGTTAACATGTGAAAGATGAAAGAAGTGGCAAGGCAACAGGGAGGGCATGTTACTAAATCCACAAGGACATCATCGATTCGAAGAAATACAAAGACTGCTTCAAGTTCTTTGGAGTTTAAATGCCTCAAGACCAAGATGAATGAGTTGATGGAATTGCAGATGAGTTTATCCACATGTGTCGATCATACGCTTGCCATTTACTCCTGCATAGTTGCATGAACAAGCTAAAGGTTTGAACGGTGTTGTGTGCGAGACAAAGCACACCTAGAGTGTTCTTCAACAAGTCTTGAGTGGTTTGGGTGTTGAAGTGAGGGAACTTTCGGCAATTGTCTCTGAGACAAGCATGTTGATGAATTTGTTATTGAATGATATGTGGGCATCGTTTTGGGGGCTTGGAGATGACTACGAGCCTGTGATTTACCAAAGGGGTTGTCGACTATCGTTCTTACAGTTTCAAATGAATATTAATAGGTTTAATGCCTTGCTACAACAATTGAGTCATCAAATAAATGGTCCCAATTGAGGAGAACTTGCTTGGATGAGGCTTATGATCTATTATTGTCTCGCTTATATCTTATTTTAAAGTGCTTGGGCCAATGCTTTTTTTGTGATGATGTGTGCTTCCTTTTTGTGAAGCTTATATTGGTTTTAATGTAATGATGTGATATCTTTTTCTTGAGGTTTGATCTATATAAATAATTATCATGTCTTGCAATGTGGATACAACTTTTTTTATTTTTGTAGTGTAGTGCATGCGAGAGTAATATTCTCTAATTGTATAGCCTAATTGTAATTGTAATGTTTGAATATTCACCTCTCTCTCTCTCTCTCTCTCTCTCTCTCTCTCTCTCTCTCTCTTCAACATTTGGATGAAGGTTATGATCTATTGTTGTCTCGCTTATGTTATTTTGAAGTGCTTGGGCCACTGCTTTTTTTGTGATAATCTGTGCTTTCTTTTTTTGTAATAAGACTAAATTGAGTAAAATGTATTGGGTACCTACAATGTGGTGTAATGTCTCTTTCTTGACGTTTGATTTGTACAAAGAATTATCATTATCATGTCAAACAATGTGAATATAACTTTATTCATTTTTGCGGTGTAATGCATATGAGTAATATTCTCTAATTATATGGTCTAATTGTAATGTTTGAATATTCATATATATATATATATATATATATCTCTCTCTCTCTCTCTCCAACGTTTGGTTCAATTTATTAGGGAGCTTCATTCTATAGTCTATAGATAAAATTATTATGTCTTGCAATCTAGAGAGAAAACTTCATTGATTTTTGCAATGTAGTACGTATCAAAGAGTAATATTCTCTGTAAAATACTTTGATATGGACATGTCTCTCTCACTCTCACTCACTCTCACTCTCTCTCTCTCTCTCTCTCTCTCTCTCTCTCTCTCTCTCTCCAATATTTGTTTCAATGTTTAGGAACTTGCTATGGATTGGAATAATGTGTATTCTTTCTCTTTTGAAGAGTTTATAATATTAAATACATTTTTATTTTTAAGTATATTGCCTCTTTCTTGAGGTTTGATCTATAGAAACAACTATTATGTCTTGCAATCTACAGAGAAGAGTTCATTGATTTAAGAATCCTAACGTTTTAGGTATATTGTGCATTCATGTTGAAGAGTGATGTTTGGGTTTGACTACTATTGTTCCTTGCGCATAGGAGGATTGTGCTAATTTAAATTGATGTAGTATTTTGGATTATGTGATTCTAGATTGATTTTACTTTTAAGTCTTTTTGAAAATAATAATCCCAATCAAGTCTCTCCTTAAAAGAACGCATATTTTCTCTTGATGTGCAGGCTTTGTGAGCATCCAAACAATATGGGATTTTCGCATCAGAGAACTAACAAGGATTATGTATTACGTATTCATAGGCATAGACTCAACTCTACATGACATAAACGAGGACATGTTGCTAGGCTTAGGGCTCAAATGGCAAAACATGACCAGAGGGGGCACAAAGAGATGTGTTCTACTATAGTTGAGTGTCAGAACGTTTTGCAAGGAGGGGCTCTAAATCATGGAAGCTTGATTCGTTAGGGACTTCACAATTTGATTGAGCAGCAATTTGCTAATGATTATAATTGTGATGCTGAAAATTCACCAAAACCTAGGAAATCCTGTGATTAATGCGTCACATGTCAATAATGCTCCAACCTTTAGTCCTCGAAATGGAGGTTTTTGCTCCATTTTACATGCTTTGCTTGCAATGGATATTCATCCTACAGCTACAATATTTGGTTAATAGTGTGTACAGTGAAGTGTCCATGGTGAGAGACTTTGGAGCATATTTCAACGAGCGTGCTATACTTGTAGTGCGGAGTACAGAGGTAGCTTCTTTGAATCATTGTGCATTGCAATCGATACCAGGAGAAGTTATACAGTACTATAGTGCGGATTCAATTGCAGATACATGTGATAGCTCATTTTTATACTCTGTAGAGTATTTAAATACACTAGATCTTGGAGGTGGATTTCCTCCCCATCTATTGTTGCTAAATATGAATGCACCTATTATTCTGCTTAGGAATTTAAATCCAGCAAAAGGTTTGTGTAATGGTACATGGTTGATATGTAAGGCATTCAATAAACAGGTGATAGATGTTGAGATAATAATAGGGACAAATGTAGGGGAACGAGTTGTTATTCCTAGGATCACTTTTATTCCTAGCACCTTGCAATTTATGTTTACTATGAGGCGGAGGCAATTTCCTGTTCGATTGGTGTTTGCTATGACGATCGATAAGTTGCAAGGCCAGATGTTGTTTGTTATTGGTCTTTACTTAAAGACACCAGTATTTACACATGGACAATTGTATGTTGCATTTTCAAAGGTGAAATCCTCATGCGGTGTGAGGGTCTTATTGGATGAGGATTGGTGCACAGATCGGATGCTGTAACCGCGCGTAGTGAGCGTCATAAGGTCCCCAAGAACAAAAGAACTCTACTTTTTGCACACAAATCAATGTACAAAGCATGCACGACATGAACAAGAGACCAATTGGGTGCAATCTCCCCCCATGCCTTGTGTGAGCGCTCCACAAAGCATGTATTTTTATGTATTAATCATCTTCAAGCTCAAATAATAGCCCAAATTACAAAATAACACGCTTTTGGCTTTTGAGTTTGCTTTAGTGCCAAATAGAAATAAAGCTAATGGGCGCCCAAGAAGTCAGGCATACGCAATACAATGTCCAAATACAAATATCTAAATCGTGTGCTCATGCGCATACAAAAATAATAAATAAATATCCAACGCCTTAATAAATAGGCGCGACAAAATATAGGCACCATGCCTAAAGTATGCGCCCATCAAAATATAGATGATAACTCGAATACACGCTATCCTCTGCCACATCAACTGAAGCATTCACAATCATTAGTAAAATAATACAATTAAACCGACAAAAGTGAATACCTAGCAGTCTTCAGCTACATAAATAAATCAATTGGTTAGAAATCAATCATAACCTTAATTTATCATGAGTGCGCACTCTAAACTCATAAACGTTTATTAATTTAATATGTATTTTGTGGAATCATCCGCTATGGAATCACCCATGTACACACTAAATTAACGAAACGTCTGAAAAGGATAGGCGTCCCCATCGACTTCTCACACAAAGAATCCACTTTGTGTATGAGCCCCGATAATAAAAGTTTACGGAATCCACCGTGGCACGGAATTCACCGTGTAATATACCTCCTGGCATTATACCCCCAGGGTAGGATAGCAATTGTCCTCAATTGCTATTAGCTCAATGTGGAGCTAACAGAGTGGGGAAAGCGTTTAAGTCTCTAGCGTGCATCCATTGGGCCTCTTCAACAGGATGGTTTTTAAACTTGACCAAATATCTAGAATATCTACGGCCAGTTCTAGTGGTCATAAAGTCAGTATCTATGATAGCTTCAGGCTCAAGGATTTCAGTCTCTTCATCTAACAAAGGTGGGTTTTCATAGACAGGGTGTACAGGTAATTGGCCTCTAAAAGGTCGTAATAAACTAATATGAAATGTGTTGTGAATTTTCCAATGTGGTGGTAGTTCTAGTTTAAATGCATTATCATTGATTTTGTGTATGATCTTGAATGGTCCATAAAATCTAGGTGCTAATTTCATAACTGGGTATTTATCTACACTTTATAATCTACGTTTTTCTATTTTTAACCAAACATAGTCATCAATTTTGAAATTCATGGCCTGTCTTTTCTTATTTGCTTGCTTTGTATATGATTGCTGGACTTTGGCAATCATATCTTTAACTTCATCAAAAATAGTAGCGTGCATGTTAGCAATATCATCAGCAGTCTGAATTTTATTTGATAATGATGCAACAGGTGTAAGCAATCTATAACCATAAATCACTTCAAATGGTGCTTTCTTTGTAGCTGTGTGGGGAGTATTGTTATATGCAAACTGAAGTAAATGTAGATGTGTATCCCATGTGTGTGGTTTTGAAATAGTGTAAGCACGTAAAAGATCTCAAATAGTACTGTTAGTAGCTTCTATTTGACCATTTATTTCTGGATGAAACGTAGATGAAAAATCAATCTTTGTTCCTAAGTTAGCAAACAAAGTAATCCAAAAATTATTACAAAATCTAGAATCACAATAAAAAATAATAACTTTTGGTAAACCATGATTAGTAAACACAGTTTTCAAAAACAATTGAGCTGCTTGAGATGTAGCTTCTGTTTGACCATTTATTTCTGGATGAAATGCCAAAATCAATCTTTTTCCTAAGTTAGCAAACAAAGTAATCCAAAAATTATTACAAAATCTAGAATCACAATCAGAAATAGTAACTTTTGGTAAACCATGATTTGTAAACACAGTTTTCAAAAACAGAAATATGTTCCCATGGTCTTGATGGAATAGATAAAGGCATCAGTAAACCATACTATTTACTATGATGTCTCTTAACTCTTTGACAAACTAAACATTCAGAAACAAAGTTAGATACATCAGTGTCCATATATGGCCAATAAAAATCTTCAGTCAATGTACGCAAAGTAGAGATAATACCTCTATGACCTTGATATGGAGGACAATGAATCTCATTCAAAACAAAAGATCTAAATGGAATTGTAACACATAATATCTTTTCATAAAACATGAATCCATTATTGTAAGACAGTGAATCAATAGGAATCCAGTTATTTGCAACTAATTTATTACAATCACATTGAAAAGTAAGATCCTGATGATAAGTATCTTTCATAGGGATAAGAGAATCAAATGATATGACAGAGATATTATGAATGGTCGGTCTTCTACTTAAAGCATCGACTACTGCATTTTCTTTTCCTAGTTGATATTGTATAAGGGGATGAAAACTCTGAATGAAAGGTGCCCATTTAATATGTTTGTCAGATATTTGGGGTTGACTAAGGAGATGTCTAATGCTTTGTTGGTCAGTCTTAATCATAAACTCAAAACCCATTAAGTAATATTTCCATTGATGTAAGGCTTGTACTACAGCTAGCAATTCTTTATCATATGTAGAATATTTAAGTTCAGATGGTCTCAGTTTACAGCTACTGTAGGCTATGGGATGATTATCTTGCATAAGTACGACTCCTATTCCAGATCCGCTAGCATCAGTAACTACTAAAAAGAATGGTCTATTGAAATCAGGTAGTTGTAATACAGGAGCATGGGTTAGTGCATGTTTCAATAAATCAAAAGATTTTTGTTGATTATCAGTCCAGTTATAAACAATACCCTTCTTTAAAAGTTTAGTCAAAGGCAAGGCAAGTAATGAAAAATTTCGCATAAACTTCCTGTAAAAACTAGCAAGACCTAGAAAAGAACGTAACTCATGCACATTTTTGGGTATGGGCCAATTTAATATTGCTTCTATCTTTTTAGGGTCAACCTTAATACCTTCTGATGAAACAATATGACCTAGATATTCAATTTCTGTTTGAAAGAACTCACTCTTTTCTGGATTAGCATACAATTGATTATCTTTCAACAACTTGAAAACTAAAGACAGATGTTCATAATGCTCATTCTCATTCTTGCTGAATACCAATATATCATCAAAGAATACTATAACACAATGCTAATATTTCAAAAATATGCGATTCATCATTCGACTAAATGTAGCAGGTGCATTACTCAATCCAAAAGGCATCACTAGAAATTCATAATGTCCAAATTGTGTTCTAAATGCAGTTTTGAATATGTCAGATTTATCTAATCTCACTTGATGATAACCAGATTTAAGATCTATCTTGCTGAATATGGCAGAACCTTATAGTTTATCCATAAGATCATCTACCCTAGAAATTGGATATCTATTCTTAACAGTAATCTTATTTAGGGCACGATAATCAGTGCACATGCAATAAGTATTATTATTATTCTTTACCAATAAAACAGGTGCGCCAAATGGAGGACTACTAGGTCTAATTAATCCTCTGGTTAGCAATTCCTCTATTTGATTTTAAATTTCTTTCTGTTTAATATGATTATGCCTATATGGTGCTTTACAAGGTGGTTGTGTACCAGGAATTAAATCTATTTTGTGATCTTCAAGACGTGAAGATGGTAGTCCAGTGGTAAATCATCAGCAAAACAATCTTTAAATTGAGCAAGAAATTGTTTATGCCTAGGATGCATATGTTTTTCTTTAGCTTGAAGTTCATTCACCCAATTTAAATAAGATTTGGTACTTTTACGTAATGCACTTTAGCTTGAGTATAAGTAAGTAGTGGAAAATTATTAGATGTGTGCATACCATGCAATGTAATTTATTTTTCTTTGAAATAAATTTTAATTGAATGCGTTGAATAATCTATGTCAGGGTTATACTGATGACGCCAAGGCATACCTAGGATAATATCACTAGATTGTAGAGGTACAACTAGAAAATTCCTTCGTTTAGTGTATTCACCAATTTTAATTTCTAAGTCATGCACCTCTTGTGTTCCATTATATCTTGTGCCTAGAAATGTTGCTTTAATGCGATAATGTGTAGAAACAGTTTGTAATTTCAATTCTTTCACTAACTTTGCAGAAATAAAATCATGTGTGCTACCATCATCATGCAAAATAATCTTTTATTTACCATGCACAAAACATTTCATTGTCAACAAAGAATGTGGAGTTGGCATACCTGGTAAAGTGTCTGAAGGAGTAACAATGTCGTCTTTATCTTTGTAAAGTCAGGCATTTCCTCACGTTCTTCTTCATCCATTGCTCCAAGATAATTGATATGGATAGGTGGTTTCTTCAATTGGCAATTGGCTGCTAGATGTCCAGGTTGATGGCATTTGCAACAAACTATTGGTTTGGCTTTAGATACATTGTTGGCAATGGCAGGAAGTCTAGGAATATTAGGATTTGGCTGTGAGGATGGCTTAGGGTTTGGATTGGTATTTGATGGCAAAGCAGGTGGTTTTGTCCAAGACTTATGGAAAGATGATGAAGGAAAACGACTTTGATTGAATCTTCTAAAATTTGAATTGAATTGCTTGGAACCATAGTTACCATTTGCTTGAAATTGTTGTGGACGCTTGTCTCTTCCTCGAATCTTGTCTTCAATGTCATGAGCCAAAGAAATTGCATCTTCAAGAGTTGTAGGCTTGAACATATTAACTTCAGCATAGTAATGTCCAAGTAAGCCAGACATAAACTTGCGTTTGTGAGTCGCTTTTGGTACATCTTCGAGCATTCGGAGTTGCAGTAGGGCATTCCAAAAATGTTCGGTGTATTGGGAAATAGGTTCATGATCTCTTTGCTGTAGAAGATCCCATTGCTTTATGGCTTTTTCATGGAATTGGGGAGGAAGGAAATTCTGCAAAAACTTCTTTTGGAAACTCTCCCAAGTAGTGGGACAATCAATGCTCTTGCAAACCATAGTCCACCATAGAGATGCTCGATCGACTAAATGATTAGTGACACATTTAATTTTGTCTTTTTCAGTATATGTCTCTTCATGAAAGTAATCATCAAAATGATTCATAAATGCAAGTACAGTCTTTCCATCTCAAGTTCCATTGAAAGTACGAAATTTGAAGTTTCTTTTACTTATCTTTGTTTCTTTGCGGATGGATTGAGCTTCGAGTGTCGCATCGATGGTATGTCGGATAAGATCTTTAGGTTGTGGTCCATCTTTGTCGGTGGTAGATTGTTGTAGATTGACCAATTGAACTTGCAAAGCTTATCGGGCTCTTTGTTCTTCATCAAGCTGCATCATAATTAAATCCAATTTTTGTTCCATCGTAGGTTCGGGAAGATCACCTTCAGCTATTAAATCGTCCATGTTTTGTTCCGTCATCCTGTAAAAATCCAAAAGACCTCACACTCTCGAAATCTGATTAGCGGGATGAGCGTAGCTCAAAGTCGGGTATACAAGGCTTATATATTTTTGTTTGGCTTTTACGGTCTTTGTCTTTTGCCGTTGCGAGATTCGTAGTCTTCCTAGAAACTGCATATGACCTTCTGCGTGTGCTGAAACTGGTTCAGCAAGTCTGTGTATGTGAACAAAGTCTTCCAAGGAACAATTTTGTAGTTTTATGCTTCTGCACAGGAACAGTCTTTATGGGAGTAATTGAGATAAGTCGGTTTTGATCCTCTGTGACTTATAGGACTTGCAGAGTAAAAAAACTTGCAGAACTTGGTAGACTAGGAAGATTTATGACTTGTAGCTTAGGTGACTAAGCTTAAAATTAAGCTGACTGTCGTCAATTTGAATTTAGGAGGGAGGTAGCTGTTTTTCGCCGTTGATTCCGTCCAGCAAATGCTGCGGTACCAGACGGAAAAATTTGGGCCCCTTTAAGCTTTTAAATAAGCTTATCAAGCTTACTCAAACTTTGAATTAAGATTTTAAGCTTTTGGTTATGATGAAGCTTACTGTTCTCTCTATGGAAAAACGACTTGAAAAAGGAGATGTTGACGTGGTCCTCCGCTTTCTCAAGCCGATCGTTCGCAATCAGAGGCTGCAGACAAAGGTTCTTGACCACCAGGAATCCACTCGTATCGACAGTTCATGATGAAATTGACTGTAGAGCTCAATCGTTCTAGGAGCTCTGTCTTCGCGCAAGATGGGTAACGATTGGAAGCTCTCGATCTTAGCTTCGCTCTAATACCACTGGTGCACAGATCAGATGCCGTAAGTATGCGTAGTGAGCGTCATAAGGTCCCCAAGAACAAAAGAACTCTACTTTTTGCACACAAATCAATGTACAAAGCATGCACGACATGAACAAGAGACCAATTGGGTGCAATCTCCCCCCGTGCCTTGTGTGAGCGCTCCACAAAGCATGTATTTTTATGTATTAATCATCTTCAAGCTCAAATAATAGCCCAAATTACAAAATAACACGCTTTTGGCTTTTGAGTTTGCTTTAGTGCCAAATAGAAATAAAGCTAATAGGCGCCCAAGGAGTCAGGCATACCCAATACAATGTCCAAATACAAATATCTAAATCGTGCGTCCATGCGCATACAAAAATAATAAATAAATATCCAATGCCTTAATAAATAGGCACGACAAAATATAGGCGCCATGCCTAAGGTATGCGCCCATCAAAATATAGATGATAACTCGAATACACGCTATCCTACAATGCTTTCCTACGCCACTGCTGCTATCTCTACACATCAACTGAAGCATTCACAATTGTTAGTAAAATAATACAATTAAACCGACAAAAGTGAATACCTAGCAGTCTTCAGCTACATAAATAAATCAATTGGTTAGAAATCAATCCTAACCTTAATTTATCACGAGTGCACACTCTAAACTCATAAACGTTTATTAATTTAATATGTATTTTGCGGAATCACCCGCTATGGAATCACCCATGTACACACTAAATTAACGAAACACCCAAAAAGGATAGGCATCCCCATCGACTTTTCGCACAAAGAATCCACTTTGTGTATGAGCCCCGATAATAAAAGTTTACGGAATCCACCGTAAAACCTCACGGAATCCACCGTGTAATATACCTCCTGGCATCAAGGATAGAAGCATTGTGAATGTCACGATGAACATTATGTACAAGGATGTACTTCAGAAGATGCAATAAGGTGCATTGCTTTTTTGCAGAGATGCATACAGAGATGAATTTTTTCGAGGGTGGAATGATATGCTTGCATTTTTACAAAGATGTATGATGGCTTTGTAGTCCATGCTTGGCATATATGTGAAATGGCCTTGTGTGCTATATTCGGTTGGCATATACTCGATGGTAATTGAGTATATATTTTCTACACTGTATATAAGTGTTTGCTTGCATTTTGTAGATGCCTACTCCAAGCTGGGGTTATTATCTAGCTTCTGAGTATCAGAAGGAACTGCAATGTCTTGCGCGCAGTGATAATGCATGATATTATAAGAAGAATGCTTGCAAGGGTCATTGAGCGTTTATATGATGATGTCAATATGGAGATTTTACTTCCAATTTTTATTGAGGTGATGCATTGTGGATATACTAAGTGCTTTCGATTGCATATGGGTGAAGCTAAGCAGGAAAAGAGGTTTCGACGATCTCACATTGATAGAATACCGAGGGGGTGGTCAGCATATGAATTTAAGGACCTCGGTTGTTTTGTGGCGCTACATCAAGCTGTGACAATGCCTGCCGAGTGGTTTGCAAATGTTAAGCCAGGTATTGTTATTCCAATGTTAAGTAATCTTTGTCAATTGTTAGATGTGTTCACGTTTACGTTGTGGGATTTTAAAATGTTAGGTGCAAGAAAGAGAGAAAAGACTATCATGTCCCCTGTACCATCACCGGACGAAGAGTGGCAATGGGACTTGCTTTACCTGGGCATGTTGTGTTGGAGAATTAAATTTTTCCCAATGATTCCTCAAAGAAAAGAAAGCTTCATTTTGGTTAGGCCCCATGGGAAGTTTCAACATTTTTGTAGCGTTTGGATGTTTTGGTTAGGCCCCATGGGAAGTTTCAACATTTTTGTAGCGTTTTGGATGTAGATGCATAGGTGTAATCAAGAAGTGACACTTTGTGGTTTGTTGATACTTGGATTTATGGTACAAAATTATCGGCTCTGGAGCAAGCTTTGGTTTTGGGCTTTGCTTCACCTGTGTGAATTGCTAATACTGTTGAGAGTCTGTATTTGATGCTTGGATATGCTTAGTTTTTGTGGTTCATTTCAGCGTAGCAATGTTATTTTTGATTGTAACATCGAATGATCATGTAGAGCTACTTCTAGCTATTGCGCAGAGCAAGTATGGATGCAAATGCAATATACGGTGCATGGTCATTGCATGTATATATAAGTCTATGTACTCCTAGATGCATGTTTGACCTTTTGTACATGCATGTAAGAGAGAGAGAGAGAGAGAGAGAGAGAGAGAGAGAGAGAGAGAGAGAGAGAGAGAGAGAGAGAGAGAGAGAGAGAGAGAGAGAGAGAGAGAGGAGGAGGGAGGGAGAGCGTGAGTGAGTGGGTGTGAATAGAGGAGGGGAGAGGTGTAAAAGGGGTGAGAGATAGAGTAGAGGAGGGGGTAAAAGAGGGGAGGGAGGGAGAGGTGACAAGGGGGGAGGAAGGAAGAGATAGAGGTTGTGGAGGGAGAAGAAAGATAACAAGGGAGGAGGGAGGGAATGAGGATGATAGATGTGAGAAAGAGAGATGGGTAATAAATATACGAGAGAAGAGTCGCAAATGGAGAGGGGGTGAAGACATGTAGGGAGAGGGAGGAAGAGGCAAAAAATAGTGAGAGAGATTCGGGATAGAGAAAATATGGTAAGCAAGCATATGGTTTATTACACTCAAGGATACAAAATATGAATTTTGTATGTCTTTTGTTTATGGTTTGGTGCAATGTTATTTCCAATTGCAACATCCAATAGAGCTACTTCTAAATATCATACAAAGTACGTATGGGTAAAGTTTACAAGTTTGATACATAAAAGACATTGTATACATATATGAGTCTCTATACATCTAGATGCAAATGCATATCTATCCTTTTATGCGTGTGTACACGAGAGAGAGAGAGAGAGAGAGAGAGAGAGAGAGAGAGAGAGAGTGTGTGTGTGTGTGTGTGTGTGTGTGTGAAAAGATAGAGAGAGATGTAAAAATTGTGTGGGAGAGGGGTCGCAAACAAAGGAGAGGCATAGACTAGGGGAGGGAGGAATACATTGTGGATATACTCAGCGTTTTTAAGTGCATATGGGTGAAGCTGAATAGGATAAGAGGTTTTGACGATCTCACACTGATAGAGTACCAAGAGAGTGGGCGATGTACGAATCACCTCAATTGTTTTGTGACACTGCATCAAGCTATGACAAAGCCTATCGAGTGGTTGTGGATGTTAGGCCATGTATTGTTGTTTTAATGTTAAGTAGTCTTTGTTGGTTGTTAGATGTGCTTACATTTACGTTGTGGACTTCTAAAATTTTAGATGCAAGAAAGAGAGAAAATACTATCATGTCCCTTGTACCATCAACAAGACGAAGAGTGGCGATCGGACTTGCTTCGCCTAGCCATGCTATATTGGAGAGTGAAAATTTCCCAGTGATTTCTCAAAGAAAATAAAGCTTTGTTTTGGTTAGACCCTATGGGAAGTTTCAAAAATTTTGTAACATTTGGAGGCAGATGCATAGGCACAATCAAGGAGTGACACTTTGTGGTTTGTTGATACTTGAATTTGTGGTGCAAGGTTATTGGCGCAGTCTCTAGAAGAAACTTTGGTTTTAGGCTTTGCTTCACCTATGTGGGTTATTAATATTGAGAGTTTGCATGTAATGCTTGGACAAACTTAAACTTTGTGGTGTGATTCATACATCTTTCATTTGTGGTTCGTTTCGCCATAGCAATGTTATTTCTCATTGTAGCATCCAAGGATCATCTAGAGCTACTTCTAATTGTTGTGTAGAGCAAGTATAGATACAAGTTTACAAGTTTGGTGCATGGTCATTGCATGCATACATGAGTATATGTACTCCTTGATGCAAATACATATTTAGCCTTTTATACATGTGTGTAAGAGAGAGAGAGAGAGAGAGAGAGAGAGAGAGAGAGAGAGAGGGAGGGAGAGAGTGATTGAGTGTGGATACAGAGGGGGGAGGTGTAAAAGGGGTGAGAGATAGAGGGGTTGTGAGTAGAGGAGAGTAAAGCATGTGATGTTTTGTGATATTATTACCCACTGTGTGATAGGGAAGTGAAGCTGCAGTCACTTCCCTTGCACCCCACTAGCGTTCCTTGCGTGCGAAGAAGGAATGCTAGTCTTTGTAGTTGAAATAGTTGGTGCTACCTCTAGTTCAATGCCAGAGCACATTTTGAAGAGCCATTTTTCACTTGTAAGGCTAGGAAGATCTAATGCAAGATGATTGATCCTGGTAAAACGGTTGGAATGATCAACACGTGTTTGACATGAGAGGCTAGAGCATCTTGGGAGGGCAGGTAATCCAGGTGCTTTAAGGGCCCATTAAGCACTGGTCCTTGTGTCACGCAGCAGCTGCTTCACAGGGCATGATGACACATTGAAATCCAATATTTATAAATGTTGGCCTCCGAGAGAGGAGTTAGAAGCGATTGGCTGCGGCCGCGCTGCGTGGCCGGCATTTAATGTCGCTGGGGCGAATTTTAAATACAGGTGAAATCGGCGATGAATGGATTTCCTTTTGGAATTAAATAAAAAAACGGGGCTTTAAGACACGAAAAGTGGAGCGTATTTAATATTTTTTAATGAAAAAAGGAAAATTTTGGAGATCGGGACCACCGCGGCCCCCGCGATGACGTCCCTGAGGGGCCCCAGGCCTTCCAACGGCTACAATTTTGGATGGCCGTTTGTACCACCCACTACAAAAATACGAAGTACACAATTCTTTTTTTTAAAAGTGCTTCAAAATGTTTTTTAAAATGGCTAAAAACCAGGAGAGAGCGGCGCCAAAATGGGCCCCCCAGACACGTGCAGAAGGCCTTTTTGACTTGGGCGGGACCCATCCATGCACCCAATTTCCAAATTCAGGTCCATGATGTGAGTTGTGTTGTGTCTTGAAGGCATGCCTTAGGACCGTGTCACACCTCGGAGCAACGGGGTGAAGGCAAACCCCCCCCCCCCCCCGCCCCCCAATTAGGATTCCATCGCACCCAACATGTATAGGGGGAGTAGGGTTTCCCTAAGACTCGCCAGCACTTGCTAACACATAGGAAAACACAAAATTATTAGAAGAGGCACTGATTAGCAAAAGGCTTCTGATAAGCATCTTTAACGGCTGCCCTTTGCTTGCACAGAAACATACTTGGATATCCCTAGCATGACCACAACTTTAATGGGAAACAACCCACAACCCCAACCCCGTTTGGAGTTGGTGCAACACAACTCTAAGCTTTCTCGTTGCAAGTTTGCCCTAAGACAACTTGTTGTGAAGAGAGTCCAAACTCCATACTAGAGGAAAACCCCAACCCCAATTGGAGCTAGTGCAACACAACTCTAAGCTTTCTCGCTGCAACTTTGCCCTAAGACAACTTGTTGTGAAGAGAGTCCAGACTCCATACTAGAGGAAAAGTGGACCGAACAAGGGTAAAACATGGGACACTAGATGCAAATGGACTAATAACGCCATTACATAGGTGTTCTTAGCAAAAAAATCTCTATATATTGTTTTGGGTCAAACATAATGATGCTTTTGCCATACATCCCATGCATACATCACAAATCAAATGTAAGGTCGCTTTTGTTATAAATCCCATTAGAGATCTTTGTTTGTCGATCAAATGTAAGTGCAAGAATCCACACATTGATATTTCTTGGTCACATTTATGGGAACTTAAGTTCTATGTTCAAGCATTTATGCAAGCATCGATGCTATATCCCTAGTTTCACACGGTTTTGGAAAGCATCTCCACTCGACTAGTTTCAAGGCTCTTTGAGAGGTGTAGATAATGACACTTCGACTCGTATGAAGAAATTTATGTAAAACAAAGTTATAGTTCAATGGCTTGTGTTGTTGGATGTGAGGAAAACATGCGTTCATTGGTGTGTGGAAAGCCCCTCTCGACTCTCCATCTAAGAGCGTAAAAGTTCTTCAACATTCACCTCATCTTATTACTGTGAAACGTTTCTCATGATGAGGTTGAGACTAAGAATCTTCTTTATGACTATGTCTCTCTAACTTGTCTTAATATGAGTCGAAATGGAACATTATAAATAGGAAGGTGCCTAGTAGGACATTAATTACAGGATGTCTCAATTGTTTAGTCCAATGCCAAGTGTAGTTGTTGCTTGATCTTTAATTGAGAGTGAGATAATTGTGAGACTATTTGGCAGGTTGCACTTGTTGCTCCTTAACACCGAAGCTTTGGGGTTGGACTTTCAATAGACGATCACAGAGGCAACCGGGCGGCGCGTTGGTCATGCGACCCAACCCTAAAGGTCACATGCACTGAACCTAAAATATACGAAGAATGGATACCCACCCACCCATTCAGCAGCACACAAGCCCATACATAAATTAGCCAAACACATGTTTTGAAACTGAAGAAATAAAAAAAATGGGGTCATATGGGGGTGTATTTCTTCAAACCTTTTACACGACGGGTAGCAAGGAGCATGTAGTGAGTGTGTGACTCGACTCCCGAATTAGAAAAGAAGACGTTGGGGAGGCGCCCGCCAAGGGGGCTTTTCTTGCCAATCAGACTAGACTACAGGCCTTTTACCCTTCCGAGTGGAGAGAAGAGAGAAGAAGAAGCAGCAGCAGCAGCAGCAGCAGCAGAAGAAGAAAAGAAGTTCTGAAGAAGAAGGAAAAGAAAGAAAGAAAGCGGAAGAGGAAGAAGAAGAAGAAGCACTCTCTAGCTTTGAAACGCTGTTCTTTCTTCTTCTTCCTCCGTCACCGTTCCACTCATTTGCTGTATCAGGATCCAGCTCCATCACTGTTGCATTCATTTTTGTCTCCACCAGCAGACATTCTTGCCCCACACACACACACACACACTCACAATTTTGGCTTGGCCTACATACCTTGGCCCCTCCCATGGTGCATTCCCATCCCCCGCCATTCCCCGCGGCCTCAGCTCCCCATTGACACCTCGTGCCACCCGAAGATCCGATCCTCAGACTGCCATGGCCATGCCGAATGCGGAATTCTTATTCCAATGCAGCAGCCCCTCCTTGTTTGGCTTCGACAGGGATTTGCACAGCCATCGATCTGCAGAAGACGACACAGGCGAAATGCATCACGTGACATCATCAGCGCGGCTCAGTGATGTCCATCTCGCCTCGAGGAAAGCCAACGAAGCAGGTACCTTAGAACTGGCTGAAACCAGTGATCAGTGTAAGGTATAGTGCCATTTAATTTCACCCGGACTGTCAGCTCAACGTGTGCATTTCTTTGGGACACTGCAGCTTTAAGAAGATATCAGGCTGCATCCTGGCTTCAAACTATGGTCGGACCTCTTGAATTGCCGGTAGAGCCTTCCGAGGAGGAGCTTCGCTTATGCTTGAGAAATGGCTTAATTCTCTGTAATTTGATAAACAAAATTCATCCAGGGGCAGTCCTGAAGGTATGTGTGCATGCATGCATGGGTGTTTACTTCTGAGCGTGCACACATGTTTGTGCAGGTGCATGTGTGCGCACCCCTGTGCAATACCACATGTTTGCCCTGATTGCATGCAACCATTGTTGTAGTCAAAGCTTTACAGGCTCACAACATGTTTGCATGCACATGTATGCGTGTACATCCGTGTGCACTCACATATTTGCCCCAATATCATGCAACATGGCCTTATAACCAGCACGTGTTGCAGATTGTTGATAATCCAGCGCCTTCCAGCCCTCCTCCACAGGGAGCAGCACTCTCAGCATTTCAATATTTTGAGAATGTTCGGAACTTTCTAGTAGCTGTTCAGGAGATGAACCTTCCATCTTTTGAAGCCTCAGATTTAGAACAGGTATATACAACAAGCATCTGTTTGCAGGGAGTTGGTCCCCAATGCTCAAGTTCTAAGATACACCAACGGGTAGTTTCATGAGATATCAATGGCTAATTTCTTCTCTCATCCTGCAACCATTAAAGGGAAGCTTGCAAATGGGCTCGTCTGCTAAAGTGGTCGACTGCATTCTCTCTCTCAAAGCATACCATGAATGGCAACTAGGAGGTGGACAAGGTTTATGGAAATTTGCAGGTCCATGGAAATCTCCTTGTGCCCCAAAACCAGCGGGTAAACTTGGATCTGGAAGATCCCTTGATCCCCTCATATCCAAAACAACTAATCAGTTCCGCAAGCGCTGGGCCTTTTCGGGCTTTGATGGTTCCAAAAACTTGTCTGGAGACTTGGGAAGTCTTTTTGCTCAGACGGGGAAGTTTTATGGCAGTGACCCTTCTGAATTGTTGGGCAACAGCACTGGTACGTTGACTATAAACAGAATGTGTTTGGGGTTGCACAGATTGTATTTAGTTTTATTGAGAAATTATTCAAATCATGCAGAATGGATGCAGCATTTGAGCCAGAAGTTTGTGGACATTTTCCATACAAGCACTAAAAACTTGCAGGAGGTTCCCATGCTAGGGATGCCAGACTCTGCAAGAGATCTCGATGTAATGCCTTGTGTGACTTACCCCTCTTTTGTATGGAGTCTTGTACAGTGCAGTGGTTTAGACTGCTGATTGTTGATATGTGCAGAGCATTGCCTCAGAGTCCCTATTGAAGTTAGTGATGCTGGCTCTTCAGGACAGGCAACCAGAAGAAGTACCTATGGTCAGTTTATCAGCACAAATGCATGTTTCTGGCACTTACAATATCTGTCTTCATAGCAGTTTTATTAAATCTCTTTGAGTCTGGTTCCGACAGCTTGTAGAGTTCATGTTGAGAAAAGTCATGGAGGAGTTCGAGCGGCGACTATCCTGCCAAGAGGAGCAGGTAATCCAGTTCATTATGCAGTAGGAAGCTATATAAAGTTGCTAAGGGATGCAATAACTGTGAATGCATTCACGTGCACGAAATGCAGATAAGGGAAATGCCTGGTTTTGAAATTAAAGGTCTCTGTGCCATTTAGTCAGGGATTGGAAACTGCTCAGAAACTCTGCTTTATCAGTAGAGAGAAACCTTGTCGCGGAAAACACCTGCAGACTCTTCCTGCTTCAAACTGCACCATGTCTTTGAACTTATAGAAGTGCTGAAGGTAGGCCTACTAGTGGTTTGTTGTGCTGATTAAAACACCCGAAGAGATTCCCAGCCTTACACAAAGCTGACCAAGTTATGTCCATTGGACAGATGGAAGATGGATGTACGGTTGTAATGTTTCTTGGGCATATTTATGTTCCACAATATAACCTTGTGAACAATAGGGACCTGAGTTTTGCTGTAAGATGTCATCTTCATCAGATGTAGTTCTCTATTATTTACACTTCTGCTGTGTCTGATACCTGGAAATAAATGCCAACAAGAGGAATGGTCACCCCTTACAATGGGACTTTCCACATTGCATGAGATGTGGTAATAACAGACTGGTTCTGAGTAGTGCCATTGACAACTTTGTGATTTGCTGTGACTAGTACACTAATCTGCCTTGCCAACACAATGTTAACTAATGCAGCGAGTGAATATAGGTCATTTTAAGTGAAACGGGTGGCAAGTTCTTTCCTCATTCCCCACCAGTGGTTCCATTCTTCCTTGTCTGTGTAACCTGCAGATTGTGACATGAGTTGATGACTTTCTTGTGCAGCTAAAACAAACCCAAGTGCAGGCCTCAGAGATGCTTCCCACTGGCATGAATATTTGCTCAGAGCACCTGAATAAAATTCAGGCTCTTGAAATGGAGCTAAAGAGAGTCCTAGCTATGGACCAGCAGCGAGCCCGTACTCTGGAATCACAATCTTATGAATTGAATGTGAGGATATTGCCTTGTATTTCTTCTGAATTTGCACTTGTTGACTATTTGTCACAATCTCTCACCTTTTTGCCTCATCATTTATGCTTGGTGGATCTAGGGGCTTAAAAACTCACTAGAAACTACAAGGTTTGAGTTTCAAAATATGGATTCTGCATGGAAGAAAGAAATGGAAGCTCTTGGTGAGTTTGATTGAAAGGTTATTTGGAGTCTAGTCTGTTCCAAGCTAGCTGCTGAGTTTCTCTTTATGAAACAGAGTTGAAGCTACACGGCCTTGTTCAAGCTGCATCGCAGTATCACAAAGTTGTTGTGGAGAATCGTGAACTTTACAATCAAGTACAAGATCTTAAAGGTTTGTTCTGACACCAAGGTCCTAGAATCAGGCTCTCTTTTTGGAAAACTCACGTGATATCTGCTTGCAGGAAACATAAGGGTATACTGTAGGGTGAGACCATTTCTGCCTGGCCAGAACAACAACCAAAGTGTCGTGGACTTTATAGGAGAGAAAGGGTCCATCATGATAGCAAACCCTACAAAGCAAGGGAAGGAACAGAGGAAAACTTTCAACTTCAACAAGATTTTTGGACCCACTGTCACTCAAGGTGAGTTTGTGCATGCCTGTGTGCATCCATGTAAGGTCTCTGTTGATGCCAGTGCATCTCTGCACTCTTGTAACTCACAGTTAGACACATGCAGATGTGTGCACGCACCCACACACACACGCGCGCGCACACGTGTGTGCATGCGTGCGTGCATGCACGTGTGTTTGCTCAACTCATACATGTTGCAACTTGCTAGGGCAGAGGAGGTATTCCTTGACACAACCATTAATTAGGTCTGTGCAGAGAGAGAGAGAGAGTACGTGCACGTGTGTGCTCATGCATTTGCTCAACTCATAAATGTTGCAACTTGCTATGGCAGAGGAGGTATTCCTTGACACACAACCATTAATTAGGTCTGTGCTCGATGGTTACAATGTGTGCATCTTTGCATATGGACAGACTGGCTCTGGAAAGACTTATACAATGGTAATTATTTGAGCTCTTTTGGGATCTTTGTGACAACTTGAGCTGTTGCAATTAAACTTACCTGAAGGGCTTTGCAGACTGGCCCCAATAACCCTACTCCAAAGGATTGGGGGGTGAACTTCCGAGCATTACATGATCTTTTTCAAATCTCTCAAAACCGCAAAGACTTAATGAATTACAAAGTTGGAGTTCAAATGATGGAGATATACAATGAGCAAGTTCGTGATCTCCTCAGTACAGACGGTGGAAATAAACGATATCCTTTTGATTTGAGGCATCCATAGCTCAACATGCTGCTTAATTAAGTAGCCGTTGCTGTACATGACGTTTCCTTGACTGATGCAAACACTGGAGATACGTAACAACTCTCAGCAAAATGGATTAAATGTGCCCGATGCCAACATGGTACATGTTGAATCAACTGAAGCTGTTCTGGAGCTTATGGCCCTAGGACATAAAAACCGTGCTGTTGGGTCAACTGCTCTCAATGAACGCAGCAGCCGCTCCCATAGGTACACAATCTTTCATGAATTTGGCTAGCCTAGCCTTTCTATAACGTAATTGTTTCATTGTCACTAAAACATAAGGCTTGCAGTGTCTTGACAGTGCATGTCAAAGGTACAGATCTTGCATCAGGTGCTGTGCTTCGTGGCTGTCTCCACCTGGTTGATCTAGCTGGGAGTGAGAGACTAGATAGATCTGAAGCTGTAGGAGAAAGGCTGAAAGAAGCTCAGCACATCAACAAGTCACTTTCAGCTTTGGGAGATGTAATAGCTGCACTTGCTCAAAAGAGTGCTCACATTCCATACAGAAACAGCAAGCTGACCCAGCTCCTGCAGGACTCTCTAGGTCTGGAGATGCAATGTCCAATGTCTATTAGAAACATCTGGCTGTTTTGGCCTGCTCTCTTTGGACTACCATAATTTTCTAGAGTTTTTCAAACTGATATTTTTTTATTTCTTTTGGGCTCGTTTCAGGTGGACAGGCCAAGACACTTATGTTTGTTCATATAAGCCCTGATGATGAGTCTTACTCAGAAACCATTAGCACCTTAAAGTTTGCAGAGAGAGTAGCCACAGTCGAGCTTGGTGCAGCCCAGTCTAACAAAGAAAGTGGGGAAGTTAGAGATCTCAAAGATCAGGTAGGTAGAAGAATTATGCCCTGCTTGGTTGCTTTCATGTCACATGCCACTAACGGACAATATGTGCCATATGCATGCCATGTGGAACAGGTGGCATTCCTTAAAGAAGCCCTAGCCAAGAAGGATGGGGAGCTTGAGCGTGTCCAGAAGGAATTAAAGAGCAAGAGCACAGAATTTGCACAAGAGAAACCAAGAGTAAGGCCAGGAATATCACCCAGCCAGAATATGCTCCAGAAATGTACAATTGGGGCTATGATGCAGCATGGGCAAGCCAAGCGCAGACAGCCTTTGGAAGAAGTCAGAAACTCTGAGGTGAGAGTGCTCCATTTATTTTTCATTTGTTCAGTTCCATTGATTCATAGCTTGATGGTAATGTTCTTTGTAAACAGGTTCGCCATAGCCCTGGCAGCCTCAGCATTCTAGCTCAGAAATGCATTCCTATCAAGTCAATTGATCTATCGCAGCAGCAACCACCTCACACACCTCTCACACCTGCTGGAATGCGTGACATAGTGCATTCTTCACAAGAAGAAGACTCTGCCACTAAGCGAAGAGCAGAAGATGATTCTGGTAAATTGAGGGCAAGCAAGCTTGCTCGGCAAGGTTCTTGTTCTCCTGATGAGGAAGAAAATGAAGAGGGACGAGACAGCACAAGAAGAGCAATAGGATTCTACAGTGATCTCGCTGCTTCCACAGTTCTAAGCTCCTCAAAGACCAAGATAAGGTGCGAGAATTCACTTGACACAGACATCACAAGCAGCTTGAAAACTCCTCAAGATAGAACGAGGATTGGCAGGAATTTCAATTTTACAGTTGAGACTACACCCCTCAGTAGCAAATCTGCACATGGAGCAGGAGCAGCATTGGCAGCACCATCTCCATCTCTATCTTCTTTTCATGCAGACATGAAAAGGGATTCCAGGTTTGCAGCGGAAGTGTCTCGCCTCTCCTTTGCTGGAACACCCCCTGCAGCAACCCCTGTGTCCTACTTTGATGAGAGACAAGTGCCAAAACAAGCAAGAGGCAGTATTGACAGTAGTAATGGTAGTAACCGTGACTGCTCATCAATTAGTGAGGACTCTGCAGGTCACACAGGGCGTGGAGTATTTGAGGAAGAGGAAGAGCACGAGAGCAGCAACATTTTACGGTCTATGCATGAGATGGAGGAAGCCCTCCGAGCTGTTGATGTTTGCAGTAATAGAGTGGCGGGCAACAGACGGCAAGGTCCTCAAAGCAAAAGGTAATGACATCGTGTCCAATGCTGTAATATGTATGAAGGCCTGAAACAATGTCATTGCTAAACCCTGTGTTATCACTCTGCAGCAGCACATCCCACAAGCAACCCTCAAGCTCCCTTCCCAAGAAGAAGGCTGGAGGAGCTGCTCTTACTGGGCAGGCACTTGCTCGAGCAAGGAGGAGGTACTCTCTGGTTGGTTCAAACAAGGATGAGTGTTCTGCTGCTGAGACAAACAAAGGAGGAATGAAAGCCATTCCTACATTTGAAGCCAAGCTCATTGGAGGTAAAGCAACCAACATTGTCATTGCGGATAGAGGACTAAACTTGTAGACGTCATGTGTATGTGCAGTACCAACATTGTCATTGTCATTGCGGATAGAGGACTGAACTTGTAGACATCATGTATATGTGCAGTACGTTCTTGGATATCATCATATACATAAAAAGGGGATATTATCATATGTATAAAAAGCACCTGTATGCATAGCATTCACTTCATCAAATAGCACTTCTAGATGTCAATCAAGTATTCTGTAGCTGTATGCATAGTATTCACTTCAGCAATAGCATTAGCACCATACTTGTATCCTTGCTGCCATGGAGCACGGATTACATTGCATATTCCATGAAAAGTGTTTTTGCACTTGCAGAAGGTGGCCCCGTGGAGAGAAGCAGCTTGCCTCGGCAGTCGGTCGTGGGATTAGCTCCTGCTTTGGGTGGTGGCATTCATTCCAAGTCCTCCAAAAGATGGGTCTAAAGGGTATAAAGCTGCATTCATTCCAGAACGTGAAAGCAACTGAGCGTCCATGGCTAACCAATTCCCCTCCCCTAAAGCTGCCCAGCCTGTCACAGGATACGTAACCAGCAGCTGAACTGTGGAAGCTCTGGTATCATGCATTTTTGCTTTGATGTGAGTGTAAACCCCTCTGTGTTTGCACGCCAGAAACACAAACGAGCAGGAGTTTGCTCTTAAATTTGAGAGCCCAACTCCAGAGTGCCCCCACAATGTATATAGTTAGGTCCTTCTAGGCTCGGAAGAATCTGTTATTCTTTGTCATTGCATGTGAAGAGCAATGACATGTATTCTACCAAACGAGTTGAGTGAATTAATAAGATTCTCATTGTTCAGATAATCACATGCGTCTAGCAGCAATTCAGAGAAACATATATGGGCTAATGCTATGTTCCTTATTTATACCTTGATAATTAACGACTACTCTTCCCTCTCATCCTCAGCATGTAGGCCTGCTCGTGTCTAGCATCGAAATGAACAACATGCTACTTCTGAACATAGTTTTTCCATATGGCGATTATAGCTCATACGCAAACGGGCATGAAAACATGATTGGATTATGAATCATACGTCATAATCCAATCATATACGCAATCATACGTCATATGCAAACGACTATGAAAATATGATTGGAGTATGATTTGGGCCCGGGGCTGAATCGTATGTTGCCCCAATTTCAATTTTCAAAACTAATTAAAATGTATCTAGAGTAACTAAGATAATAAGCTGAATAAAAATTTAGAATTTCTTTATTGTTAAAGCATCGATGGTGGGTGTTTGCCATACAATGCTGTCACTATAGGTATGTGACATTTAAAAAAAATAAAAATAAAGCTGTTAAGTTTTGGGGAATGCAACTGTTGCTATTGCAAATTTGCGTTTAAAACATTCCCGTGAGAATGCTGGAACTTAAGCAATTATACAGCATACAGCATAACAGGCATCACCGGTGAATCAGGAGCTCTCAGTACCACGCCAGCTATGGAGAATCCAAGCGGCTTTGCGAAGGCACCCATCATAATATCAGTGTCAGCTGGCTCCACACCAACATGTTCTCGGATCTCTCTACCAGTCTTGCCAATAGCTCCAATGCTGTGCGCTTCATCACGGCAGATGTGTGCCTTGTACTTCTTGCCCGTGGTAACATTTTCATTTAGCCTGCACATTTCCCCTTCCTCCATACTGTTACAGATGTCTTCAACCACAACTGTAATTTTCTTCCAAGGCCTATGAGTCCGGGGCGGGTTATCCATGAATTTACTTTTGCTCTTCTCAATCTACGTAAACTATCTATGCTTCTTAGTGTCTTTCTTGTAACCATAAACTCTTTCTTGTAACCATAAACGCCTTTAATAATCTGCATAGCAATAAGCTCCTCATAAATTTGCTATCTAATGAACCTGGTCACTACCAACGGGAACCTCTGAGTCCTTGTCCTTAAGGATAATTTTAGTATTACGCCAAACATTCACCCAACCAAATCTCACAATCTCTCCCATAAATAGTTGTCCTCACAATGTTGACTAAGTAGACAACCCATCTCACATCTAAGGGAGCCCTTCACGACCTTCAAGCTCACCCAACCACCTTTCCCACTCATCATGAGGTAGGATGAATATCTTAGTTCTCATGCATGCAAAGAATAGTGCGTGCACAACAAAAGGTGCTCTCTCAAATGTACATGCATCTAAAATTAACTACATATAGCTATTGTGGGCATCATGCCGTGCTAGTGCTTAATGATGGTGCAAAGAGTGCATTAACCTAACCCATGGCATGAAAATAATTGAAAAAGTTTAGGAGATGACCCAACCACCTTTCCCACTCATCGTGAGGTAGGATGAATATCTTAGTTCTTAGTTCTTATGCATGCAAAGAATAGTGCGTGCACAACAAAAGGTGCTCTCTCAAATGTACATGCATCTAAAATTAACTACATATAGCTACTGTGGGCATCATGCCGTGCTAGTGCTTAACGATGGTGCAAAGAGTGCATTAACCTAACCCATGGCATGAAAATAATTGAAAAAGTTTAGGAGATGACCCAACCACCTTTCCCACTCATCGTGAGGTAGGATGAATATCTTAGTTCTCATGCATGCAAAGAATAGTGCGTGCACAACAAAAGGTGCTCTCTCAAATGTACATGCATCTAAAATTAACTACATATAGCTACTGTGGGCATCATGCCGTGCTAGTGCTTAACGATGGTGCAAAGAGTGCATTAACCTAACCCATGGCATGAAAATAATTGAAAAAGTTTAGGAGATGACCCTTGAGTGCAATGCATTTGACAAGTGCAATGTGAAATGCTTGTGAATCCATGGCATGAAAATAATTGAAAAAGTTTAGGAGATGACCCTTGAGTGCAATGCATTTGACAAGTGCAATGTGAAATGCTTGTGAACCCATAATCCCATTGATGTGCAAATATATTGGCAAGAAAGCATATCCGATATAGGATGACTAGTAGCTACAATCAGAATCCAGGTCCAATATGTCCAAGAAAATACCAATCTCAACTAAGACAGTCAAGTTCTCAAGCACAAGAGATCTAGAATAATGACAAAAACAATTCCTACCCTAGACAAACACTAAAAATTTAGCTTTAAAAACAAGTCAACCAGTCATGTAAACAACTGAGCACAAAAAAATTCTAACTACAAGATGTGTTACTAGGAGTTTTTAGTTTACACAAGAGCGCAACATGTGTTCTCAAATGAAAACCATCCTATCCTCTTTTTCTCTTTCTATTGGTGGTGAACCCTCATATGTGTAGTGTTACGAGGGTACAGTTCTAATATATGACTCAATGTTGTATCTTTCTATTATGAATACAAAGGATTCCTTATCGATATAACTTGCTAGTGGTGAACCCTCATATGTGTAGCGTTACGAGTGTACAGTTCTAAGATATGACTCAATGTTGTATCTTTCTATTATGAATGCAAAGGATTCCTTATTGATATAACTTGTGTATCTTTTCATTGTGCCATTTTTGTGCCTTGTGACAAGTTGTGACTTGAAGTCTTGTGATGGTCTATTACATTTCCCTCTCCCCTTCTCCCCCTCCCCCTCCCCCTCCCCCTCCTTCCCTTGCGCACATATGCCCCCCCTCGCCCTCCCCCTCCCCCCAAATGTAACCTTGTGAGGTTTTTGGTTTCTTTGGGAAGACTTTTCAAGTCCAACCATCCACCTCCTCTCCCCCTCCTCCCACCTCCCCCTCTTATAAGGATTTCATAGCCTAGTCCTCTCTCTCTCTCTCTCTCTCTCTCTCTCTCTCTCCCCATGAATATGAAAATTTGACCTTTAACAAGGCATCCAAGCTCCCTAATCACATCCATATTAGTGTTTAACTCATTCCAAATAGATGGAAGAAGTATTCCTACTATTATTAACAAAGGCAATTGGAACACCATGCAACAAGCAAAATGTGGGAAAATACGAATATATGAGAGCTCATTCATCTCTGCTTGGAAGGGTAGAATTGGAAATTTCAATCTTGGAGTAAATAAGAATAGCATAAAAGAGATGTTGGTGCAACATGTGTTTATTCATAGAGAGCTATATTTAGAACCTAGAACTTCAAATCTTCCAGTGCATAGACCAAATTATAAGAATTTGATTCTTAAAGTATTTATTTTCTTGAACTTGGTTTCAAGTTTTTGTTTATAACATTTGTTTGTCTTTGTAAGCAACGGTCGAGTCTATTGTTGATGTTATGCATGGTTCGATTGGAGAATAAATGCACAAAGGTAGAAAGAAAATAGAGCTTGCAGAGAATGGAATATTCTTTTATGACCATTCTTATATTGTCCCCATGCAGTGTAGCCAATGGGGATCAATATCTCTCCTTCCTTTGCCATAGTTTTTTCAAGCTTTGAGTGACCTTTGCCAAGTCCAAGCTACTACTAGTAAGGGCTATAGATGTAAAATATTTTCTCAGATACAGAGAGCATTAAAACCTAATATCTCAAGTATGCTAAGTAAAGTTACTTTGTATATGCCTATTAATATATTTGTTAATTTTTTTTCTAATATTGAGATAAGAAGATCAAAGGCTATGCTTTCTCTGAAGAGACTAACATATGATCATGTCATACAATTTGTTGATAAAGCATGGGACACTAGGATGGAAGGAAAAATTATATATAAGATAAGTCAAGACTCTATAGCTTGTAAATATATGGTTGCTACTCAAAATTTCATCCTTTGCTTTTATTATAATAGATGCCATTATGTTGGTGATAGTCTCATTGCTTTAGACCAAAATCTTAATAATTTTAGCAAAGATCCTATAGTGGATCTTGATGTTTGGTTCAAAGAGGACATTATTGCAATCCTAAAGGTTAGATCATCATGTATGCTACATTGAGTAAAGATGGATTTACAAAATGAAGATATTGAGCTACCATGCTTATTTATTTTCCAACTTAATAACAAACAAGTAAGTTTTTATATTATATTATTTTCACTTAGGTGTATATCTGATTCCACTTCTTGATCAATAAACATTTGTAACATATGTTTTGCAGATATCAACGAGGAGAGAGAAGAATATACAATGAAAAGATATTGAAGAAAATATCTCCTTACACTCAATATAAAATACATGTACAAATTTTATGGTAAACTTTTGTCAGCCATCTCCATGACTTATACACACAAGGGCTTACAAGCAAGGAGGCAAAGCTACTTCCTTTTTTGAGGATTTTTCTTAAGAGAAGGAACATCCTTTCCAAGAGTCCTTTTGCCTTTCTCTGATGCTTTAGTTGCCTTAGGTGTTGAAGGTATAGCTTCACTTGCTATAGTTACATATAGCTCCTCTCCTTCATTGTCCAAGTCTCCACTACTGTCCGTTCTTGGTTTCATACAGTTGACCATTATGTACTTCATGACCTTTGCTCTTATATACCAAACATGCTCACTTGTATAACAATCCTTTGAAAATTGTCATATATTTGTAAGAAAAGATTTTTAGTTCATTGTTATTTTTAATAATGGAATATATTATTATCATCAATGGACTATTTTGCAATGAACCTCTATATTAAATTAAAGGGTAGATAGCTCTTTTTCAAAAGATGGTAGCTTCTCTACTTTTTTTTCTTCTATCTTTTTCCTTCTATACTCCCTCCATTTATCTGCCTGCTCTTTTGTGGCATTTTTCTCCTTCTTATATAGTCTTGTGTCCTTTTCATGGGTGACATCTTTAACCTTAGGACAACATGGATCACCTTTCTTTTTTCTATATGGAGGCACATTTAAAATATTGAAAGTCTTCACATCAGTAAAGTAGATTGGCTCAAGGACCTTTGAAAATCTGTATTAACCTCCTAAGAATTATCATGTCTTTGTCTATAAGTGTAAGCCTATGTGCATGAGCAACACAGATATAGGAATATTGAAAAAACTCAATAAAAAAATCTTATGTAGTCTCCTAGATGCAATTGAGAGTTGTCTTTGTCCATTTAAAACTATCAAGACTATGCTTGTCACAATTTTCTCTGACAAGCCTTTGAAATGGTAGTTTTGGAATTGCATTACCTAGAGTCTTCATTACTCTTTTAATCTCCTTCAGGCATCTGACATGTTGTGAAAACTTTCTTCTTGGCTTTGATTTCCTTGCAAGTTTAGAAGGCTTGGAGTACTGGTGGATCTTTGAAGCAAGGCCTCTAGGATCAATTTTCTGCTTTCTTACAGTAGCCTTAGTTCTAACCATCTGAAATCTCTAGAAGAAACAAAAAAAACCTAAAATTAGGATAGCCCTAAGTCAAACAAGCAAAAGATTGACATAGTCAAGGATCTTATGCATCCACAGTTGTTAGCTTGATGTATGCCATAGTTGCTACACATCATGAGGTACTTGAATGACACTGATGTTTGCTTCAAAGTGCATGAAAGATCACTTGCATAATTATTACACTATGTTCTATTGGTGCAGGCCTCCCATAGCAAAAAATGTAACCAAGAGAAAGCTTTGTAGATGGTTGGTCTGTCTATTGCCACTCTTACTATGACTACTACCCAAAATTTTCCAACCTCAAACCACACCCTACCTCTACTGTTGAAGTTTTTATCTCGACAAAATTTTACCCAAAATTTCCTAGTGTTGCCTCACTTATGTGGTAGCAAGAATATTTGGCACAATAGGTTCAGTAGCAAGTTCTTAGGCTTTGTCAAAAAATAGAGCAGGTGTGGTAGGAGAATATGGCTCTTTAGGTGCAAGTTTAGCCACAATAGAAGGTAGAACTCTAAGAGTAATAACAAAGGCATAGTGTAGAAGAAGCCCTCCCTTTGACATCAAGCTGTACTCCAATCTGACGTATGAAACGTGAACCAAAGACCTGTGCATGAGAGAGGGAGAGATGCTACTTTCACCTTTCATATGTCCAAAAAGAATTTCGGAGAAAATTTAGAGAAAGCAATTTCGGATAGAATTTAGAGAAAATGGTTTCGAAGAAAATTCGTAAACGAAATTTTGAACAGAATTCAGAGAAAATATCGAAGAAAATTTGTAAATTTTTTTGGAAATTATATCATTATAGAGCTAGCTAAGATTTGTCAAAGGAAATTACAGGCCCAAGATTATAGCAAATACTGTGCGTTATGGGACCTATGTTTTGAGCAAGTTCTAAGGTGATCATTCATAAATAAATATACGTTCCCAAGTCAACCTGGTGTTTACACAAACTTTCCTTCTACATGTTTTTTTCTCTCTCTCGCAACCACACACTTTGCACATCGCAAGCGGAGAATACACGTGCTCTTAACAAACACGTTCATGCTCACAAAGCAATACATTTCTAAGGTAACAAACTTTTCATCATTTGTTTTGTGCACAGATGTTGAGAAATGATTGAATTAGTTAATTTTCTTATGCATGAGCATTGAGAAATGGTTGAATCAATTAATTTTTGTTGTATGAAATGTGAGAAGGCTCCTCAAAGCTCTTCTAACCTCCATAATCGTGTTTCATAAGTTTCAAGTCATAAATCACAAATACCCAATGAAATGCGAAAGATGATGCCATGGTTCATTGCTTGAAGACTCAACTCGCATTTCATAAGTCATTTTGAAGGAAATCCTCTTTTGATTTCTTATTCTAACTAATTTAATTGAGCCTAATTAAGGATACATGCAATACTTTTCTTAGCTCTTATATTATTCATAGAGCTAAGGCTAACTTGATTTTCTTCTAGGTTTTAGATTTTTGGCTTACTAGCTTTACCATGAGTAGTTATTTGATCTTCTTCGAGATTTGGAAATGTGACCTAGCCTCCTTCATAATGCATCATTGGGATTAGATAGTCCATTCCTAACAAACACTCATAGACACCCAAGTTTGTGACATAGAATCTTACACTAGTGGGCTCATTCCCTAGATCAAAATCCATATTCCTAGTTTGTTGTGATAATGCAACTTTCTTTCCACAAATTACACAAATTTAAATTGCTTATTTGGATTTAAGAAAATGTGGATTGGTTCTTTGTATTCCTAAACTTGTCTTGTTATTTTAGGATTTGGTTCTGTGAGTAATTAGGATGACTAAAAGGAACATTTCTCTAGAGGGAATTGAGGAAGAGGATCTGGAGGATACATGTGATGAGAACCTCTTTCATTTCCTCCATACAATTGAAAATTCATCCAGATTCATTTACATAAGAGATATGCTCAATGTTCCCTTTGATTTGCAAGAGTGTTAACCTTAGCACAAGAAGAAAGCGAAAAAAGTGAAAAAGCACAAGTTCGGACCTAAAAGAGGTGACCGAGAAGGGAATCAGACACAATGGAAGAAGCAAGAAGGGAAACAACTGAAAGTGCAAGGGCAGCCTCAAAAGCTAAGTCAAATGCAAAAAGCATTTTTAAATGCAAGGCACCCTTAAAACTTTTTGTAAAAGAGCACTAGGCTCCCTCATGTGCAAATTGTAAAGGTAGATGGGTGGTAGGAAGGGAGCTAGGAAGATAGAAGGACAATGGAAAAAAGGGCCTAGGCCACGGCTGGCCATGTAAAAAGGGGATGACCGCCTAAAAGGGATAGGATTTTGTATATAAAGTTGAAAATTGAATGAGGAGCTCATTCTTGTGTGTGGCTAGAAGTAGCTCTCCTCCTCCTCCTCCTCCTCCTCCTCCTCCTCCTCCTCCTCCTCCTCCTCCTCCTCCTCCTCCTCCTCCTCCTCCTCCTCCTCCTCCTCCTCCTCCTCCTCCTCCTCCTCCTCCTCCTCCTCCTCCTCCTCCTCCTCCTCCTCCTCTTCTTCTTCTTCTTCTTCTTCTTGCTTGAGCTTGTGCTTGAGAGAGGGAGTGCGAGAGTGTGAAGGAGTGAGTGTGTGAGGGTGAGGGACCGTGGTGTAGAAGCTCTCCATATTCTCGTCTATTTTTCTATTCTCTTCTCTTGCTCGTGGCGGCAATGGAGCTTGGAGCGTGGAGCTTGAGGATCAAGCTTGCTTAAAGCTTGCACTTGGATCATGGAGCTATCGAAGTGCTCCAGAGAGGAGGCAACTTGATCGTGCATGGAGGTAAACTCACTACACTCGTAGAGAGAGATAGCGCACCGGCTATGTGAGAGGTAGCCATTAGTGCTCAACTTGAACTCTACATTTTGGTTCCGTGTCGGGACCAACAGATTCAAGCCTTGAGTGCTTGCGCACTCTAAATCGTGTCGGGGTAAAAGGCCCTTGGGCCTGCCCGTGTACAGTGACCGCCCATATTCTTTATTCATATATATATGAAAGTACAATAAGGCTGCCATAACATTGTTGACAGCACCTATATTGTGTGTGCTCTTCTCTCCCGCTTCTCCTCCGTCCCTTTCAAAACTGGTATCAGAGCCGCTCCTTCGCGAGCTCTTCCTGGCATCTACACGAGGTATGAGTGCTTGCTTCCCACTCAGCTCTTAACCATTCTTTGATATGAACAATAGGGTTTCATGAAGAGGCAGCCATAACTTCCATCATTGAAGCTTGTTTTCTTCACCTCTTGCTTGGACTTTTCCTAGGCTTGTGTAGGCCTTCATTGGGCTCTTACTTATCCCCTACCCACCCTGATTTGGCCCCTCAAGTACAGTAGCATACTCACATTTTATTTGTGCATATTTGCAAAAATGGCTCAAAAATCAATCTTTTTGTCATATCTCGGGCATTCGGAACCCGATTCAGGCAAGGTAAGAGTCTAAGTTGGAGTTTTGGCACGCTTCGAACGCGATGGTAATGTTGGATTTTGCCAAATTTTGATAATAGAATATTCTGCAATAGATTTCATGTCTGAGATAGCATATATTTATATGCCTATGGCTTATGTGATGCTTCATATTAGAATTCACCAAGTCGAAAATCAAGCAAAAATCTCCTAATTGGCAAGAACTCTACATTTGCTCCATTCAATGTACCTATGAAGAGGAGCTCTACAACACACATAGATAGAAACCCTACAAAGCTAGCATGAGCATCAAGGCATGCATGGAAAAAATTAGAACAGACTTGCAGATAGGAGAAGCAATTAGTCCAGGTTGAGGGGCATTTCTAAAAATGGACGGCATACCTACATGCTCAAAGTCAGAGAAACTCTTCTTCTCCTCTCTTCATCTTTATTTTCTTCTCTTCTCTTTTCTCACGCACATGGCTATGGAGCTTGAAGCTTGGAGCTTGGAGATGGAGCTTGCTTGAAAGTACATCTTGGATCGTGAAGCTACTGGTAGATTCATGGGAGGAGGAAACTTAGTCAAATTCAAAGGCAAGCTCACTACACTTGTGTGTGAGAGAGTGCACATGGCTATGTGAGAGGTAACCATAGCTCTTGGCTTGAAATGCTTGAAGCAATAAGGGATTCATGGGTCTTGGTGGTGTGCTCATGAGAGCACCGATATTTTGGTTTCGTTGCCGGGATCAATAGATTCAAGCTTGAGTGCTTGCGCATTCCAAATCGAGTGACGGAGTAGGAGTTCATCTCCAAAACGGTGCTTGATTTAGGTAGGAAGCGAGGGAGTCAAAGGGTGTTCGATCTCCTTTGGTTGATAGTTTAGGTGTTGGAAGATTTAGGAGCATTAGTTAGATCAGTGGTATGTTGTTTTTTGTTGTAGGATGCATTAAGGTTTGGGGAATAAGAAAAAAAAGAAGGAACAGATAAGTCTATGTAACAATCAGGAAATAGGGAAATAGAGAAAGAAAGGAAAAAAAGATTTTGAATATCTGGGAAGGAAAATAGATAGTAAGGGAAGAAAGAGAAAGAGCACTAAAAGGAAAAAAAAAAGGGGGCAAATAGCTCATTTGAGTTTGTGAGAGATTGAGAGAGAGAGTAACAGGTCCAAGGAGAGTAGTGGCCTGGAGATGTAGAGATCCATGTGTCTTGGCCCTCGATGGTTCCAAGTATAATCAAAACCCTCCTTGCTCATTGATGAATGTGGACTAGGAAGAAACGAACCCACTAGTAGAAGTGCAACCTTGGAAACCAAACAAGTGACCCAAAACACAAGAGATAAAGATCTAGGGAAGACAGAACCATCCGATCACTAAGGAAAGGAAGGACTAACTAAGATTAGAGACACATCTTTAGCTGTAGCCTAGTCAATTTCATAGAAATACTAGTGGGACAAGAGACAACCACCATGGTAGGTACCAGTTCGAACGAGAATGACCTCGACCTTGACTTTAACGTAGCAAGGTACTTGAATGACATCCCATGACTTATCACACAATATGACCAATAGATAAGGATAACACATCATGGAAGACTTGCAGCCAGTATCATAGCCGATATTGAGAAAGAGAGGAGGCTAGGAAGGATCGCGCTACAACATATAGCAGATCTTACATTAAGGGAGTTTCTCACGAAGTGATTTATATATAACACCAGTACCAAGCAAAATGGAGCAACCTTGGCAGCATCATTGCTAGCTGGGTTGGGAATCACCCCAAATATTAGGGGCCAAACAAAGATATCCATAGTGGCCAAGCAATTCGACAAATATCAAGTATGCAAGGACCCTATAGCTTTGTCGAGCAATTTGAGAAGGTGTGCAAGGCTAACAACCTCATGGACCCAACTCAACAAGCATAAGCATTCGGTCTTTGCCTAGGAGACAAGGGACATACTTGGTTTACCTGTCTAGATAATGCCGAATGCAATAATTTCAATGATTTGAAAGATCTCTTCATCAAGAGATTCTCGAAGGTAGGATACTCCAACAACTCATCGTTAAGTTAATGAATGTCAGCCAAAAAGACAATGAGGATATACAAGGCTATGTCACTCATGTGAGGAGTCTCTATAAGAGGATACATGTAGTTGAGTGACCTGATGAGAGAGTAGTCTCCACCGTATTCATCAACGAGATCCACAATGAAGAACTTTATAAGGCCTTAACGAGCAACACAAACTTGCAAAGGGATATGCTAGCAAGAGTCCTTGAGGAGGCTATACGAGTGAATGATTTGCTCAGCGAAATAAGCTCTAGGGCTACATGCAAGAGAACAATACATTTAGAAATGCTTAGAGAACTACAACACTTAGCAAACTATCAACCCCTAGCAAGCAAGATAAAGGAAAGAATGTCAACCAGACACAAGCAATAGCTGATCTAAAGTTAGAGCAAACTAGACTACAAGATTCATTGCAAAGACCAAAGCAACCTCATGTGTAGTATGTGCATTGTGGAGAGAACCACCTGCCATCTGAGTGTCCCAATCCTAGGTCCCATCCTTGTGCCAACTACGAAAGATTCAGCCATGACACTATGCACTACCAATTGCCAAGACACTTGCCATACCAATGACCCTATGCTTAGCCATACTATCCAGGAGTTAAACAACCTAACTTTGAAAGAGAAGCCCCTTTGGCTCTAGCCACACCTAACGATTCAAAGCCAATTGCTCCAAGGATTGACATCAATCCAACAGGAATCCCTAGACCACTAGGACCTATAATGACCCATCCACCAAGTGATGCTCTAATGCACTTTGTAGAGGAACCACTCGAGGAAGACTCACACATGAATCCTTATGTCTCTTATGACAAGGAGGGTAATCCTATATTGATGGACTTTAGGTCTATGCTGGTCATGGCTTTAGGGAGAGGGAGAGGGAGAGGGAGAGGTAGAGGCCTAGAAGGAGGTCAGAACCATGAGCCCGTAGCATGTTGGAAGTGTGGCCATCTAGAGCATATCTCATCCCGCAACCTTGAAAAGGAGCAAGCAAATAAAGAGAAGGCCGACTTTAGGTGTCCTGAATGTGGAATCACACACCTATTTGTCGATTGCCATAGGCAAAAACCCTCCACTAGTTCAGCAAATGTACCATTTGTGCCGCTCAAACTCTTTTATGTCAAATCACCCACAACAATGCCACACCCATCCCCATAAATGTCATGATATGAGCCCAAATGAAGTAGGCTAGTATTTCATTACCTGGACCTAGTAACCTAAATGTAGCCTCTATAGGAAAGAAGAGTCGACAAAGGAGAAGAAAAGAGGATTGATGCAAAAATAACACTCAAAACAGAGAGCACGACCACTTTAACAAAGGGAATGCAAGTTAATACTGCGGAAGCAGAAACATCTACTTCTAAGACAAGGGAGAAGGGAACTGCTAAGGTTGGAGAGTACCCTGACCCCAAGCATCAACTAAAGGTTGTGGATAAGGTCAAAGAATGAATAAAAGAAGCACAAGCTCAATTGTTGTTGAGCCTATCATTGAGAATGAAATCAATGAACTCTAAACCATGAGCCCACCAATCTCTCCCACGTACTTGAGAGCAGAAGAGGCAACATCACCACATGCACAGTTGCATAGGCAGAACATGGAGGCCATGAATAGATGAATTGCCTGAGAGCATTGGCAAGAAGCTTGTGAAGTTGATGAGGGAAAGACGGTTAGCAATTTGCTCACCACACTTATATCAACTCTTGTAACATTGCCACTGGGAAAATTGCTTAGGCAACACCCTGTGTTGTGGCAAGTGTTGAAGTAATGGTGGGTAGAACGAACTGATAGACATGAACTGCAAGACTTGCCTAACCACAACGCTGTAACACACATACCAAGTCTAATTCTAAATCCAATGTTTAAGTCCCCATAAGTGAATGCCTTTTGGGAAGGCACTGAGATGCATGCAATCTTACCTATCGTTGCCCTAGGAGATACAATGCGAAAGGGGATATTAGACACAAGGGTAAGAGTTAATGTACTTAGCCGTACAGTCTTGTAAGCTTGTAAAAACCAACTAGTAGAAATTGCATGGTTCAATGTCACTCTAGTGAATGGGATGAAGGTTAGACACTTTGGAGTCCTAAAGGATTGGCCTTTAAAGATAGCAAGAATTTAATTCTCCATGAACTTCATAGTCATGAAGGGAGTGGATTATGATATCTTGTTAGGTAAACCTTGGGTGAGGAATGCTCGAGTAATAGAGTATTGGGATAATGGCCTGATATTCTTAGGCAATAGATCAGAAGCAATTAGAGTAGAGATGGACACTTGGAAAACCTCACCAGTGGACCTAGATGCCATCTTTGCCATGCTGAATGATGACTCAAAGGCCAAAAGTGCTTATGGACCTCTAACTAAGCACATTGCTTGTCCTAAGGATGAGCGTGAGAAGATGCATGTGTTGGCAACCATTGATCTACCATTGTTGGATGATGAAGATGTATATAGGCAAGTTGTAGACTCAACTAGCAAACCCAACAAAGCCACAACTTCTAACCTATCCACAGTGTCCCTATGCATGTGATGGCCAAGAGTTCCATCAACTAACTGGCACCAATCACCTATCATGTCCTAACTAATAAATTAGAACTCCATAGAATCCTCGAGTACTTGTCAAGTGAGCTAGATGGCAACCTAACTTGCAAACATAAAGCCCCTCAAGGATCTCATGGAGAGTAAGGAGTGGCGATGGACTAAGGTGCATGACTTAAACTTGTTATACAACTGGACTCTCATTACAAGTAGAGAAAAAACTTGAGGACACAAACCCTAAAAACAATGCTTAGTCTAAGTATGAGGATTCTCATGATGAGTACGAAGACTTTTGTTCCATTAGTGAGGAAAGAGAAGAGGAAGTGGAGACCAAAGAATATGACACAAATGGAAGAGTGATTGAGCAAATCATAGTAGACTCTGAACCCTAAGATGTCAATGCTTTTAAAGTGAACAAAGGAGAACTTAGCTAGAATACCTAGAGGTAATAGATTATGAGCAAGTGTGATTAGTCCAGCCTAGCACCACATCATTATTTGGAGTGGAGTTAGCCTTAGAGCTGTGACCACTAAGGGAGACAACCTCTTCCAATGAGGATTGTGAGTACAATTCCGAGTCAAAGGTAAGCTCTAATAGTGACCCCAAAATGCCTCAACCACCTAATAGGACCAAATATACTAAGGGTGACCTCCCAATCCACCTAAGGCACAAGAGGCTAAAGGAAGAGAGAAGGAAACAATCAAAGTCTTCAAAAGTTGACCGACAAAAGAAGCCTTAGGATTTGCCCCAGAGCTTCACGAAGTTTAAGAAGGGTGATCAAATAGTGGTGTTAGTGAGAGCCAAGCAGAAAGGGCAAGCGAGTAAACCCATTGAAGAACTAGCCAAAGTTAAGGAAGTCAACTTGGCAAAGGAAGGGGATAAGCCTCGACCCATGTACATAGCGGACGACCTAACTAAGGAGGAAGAGACTAATCTCATAAATCTCTTAAGGGAATTCTCTAACGTGTTTATATGGTCCTTAGATGAGCTCAAAGGAATAGATCTGAGTATTGTGACTCATAATATTCCCATGATCCCCAATGCAGTACCAGTTAAGCAACGGCCATACGCAATGAATCGTAAGCATGCACATGTAGTGAAGGAAGAGATTGATAAGCTACTAAATGCATGATTCATTTACGAGATAGAGCACATGGAGTGGGTATCACCCATAGTGATAGTCATGAAAAAGAATGGAAAGATTCAAGATTGCATGAACTATAAAAAGGTCAATGCAACTATAAAGAGAGACAACTACCCATTACCATGTATTGAGCACATGCTAGAGAGAGTGGTAGGAAAGGAAGCCTACAGTTTTCTGGATGGCTTCTCCTACTATAACTAACTGCAAGTCCATCCAAATGATAGGCACAATACGGCATTCACCACCAAGATTGCATATATAGCCATGCCAATTGGGTTTGACTAATGCTCTTGCTACCTTCCAGTGCCTCATGTGTGCAATCTTTAAGAACATGCTCAGAAAATGGTTTGGAGGTATTTATCATTAACTTGTGTGTCCACACCAATTGGGGAAAGAGCGCTTAGAAAAGCTAGGAATAGTCTTTGAATCATGTAGGCAATATAGTCTCTCACCAAACCCCTTAAAGTGCAAGTTTTGGGTGAAGCACGATTGTATTTTAGGGTACATTCTTTCAAGGAATAGGATAGCCATAGACTCCTTGAAAGTTAGGGTAAATGTAGGCCTTCCCCCTCTGACCAACTTCAAGGGAGTTCAATGCTTCTTAATCCACACAGGGTACTACTAGCGATTTGTGCTAAACTATGAATTGATTGTTGCTTGACCTTTGTACAAGCTATTGATAGTATTCAAGTGGATTGAAGAATGTCAACAAGACTATGAAAGGTTTAAATAGGCTGTAACTTTAGCTTATATCTTAAGAGCCCTAGGTTGGTCCATTACCTTCCATGTGCACATTGACGCATGAAAGTTTGTCGTGGGGGCAGTGTTGTGCCAACCTGGTGAGTATAACCTTGATTATCCAGTGAGCTTTGCTAGCAAAAAACTCACCGATACGCAAATGAAATATTCCACAATAGAGAGGGAAGGGTTAGCCATGGTGTTTGTTGTAAAGAAGTTTAGATATTATCTTCTAGCGACACCCTTTACTTTCTCCGTGGATCATCAACCATTGCTTTATCTTGTGAATAATCCCTACACAACAGGATACATTACTCAATGGTTACTTTTGCTTTTGGAATTTGACTTCTCTATGCTAGTACGCAAAGTAAAACAACACTATATAGCAGATCCTATGTCCCGCATACCCATAGGTGAAGTGGTTGGACAGGGCATCATAGATGACCTACTGGATGAACATCTTTTTAGAATGCCCAGCGAACAAGACTTGTTTAAAGCATACCTCACACCATATTAGGTGCATGATATAGTTCACATCCTAGAGAATGGATTGCCTAAACAACACATTAAAAAAGCTAGGTTAAGGAGACTAATTTTGAATATCCAACCCTATTAGTTGATTGCTGATCAATTATATCAGTTAGGATAGGATAGACTTCTAAGGAGATGTGTCTATGAGCACGAAATGCACAATGTGCTCATAAAAGCACATGGTGGGATTGTTGGAGGACATTGTTGGAGGACATTTCAATGGAGATACCACAACACGCAAGTGACCTATGTTATTCCATGACGCAGGTAAGTTTGTGAAGCACCGTGATGAGTGCCAATAGACCAAAGTTCCTACTCGTAAGGACAAAATGGAGTTGACCCTAGTGATTGCACATCAATCATTTGAGAAATGGAAAATTGACTTCATTGGTCCAATCAGCCCTGCGGTAACGAAACTCACAAGTCAAGTACATCTTTGTTGCCACAGACTATCTCACCAAGTGGGCAAAAGCTCAAGCAACTTGTAAAAATGATGCCAGGATCACGGCCAAGTTCCTTTGGGATCAAGTAATCTCAGGGTTTAGTTGTCCCATAAAGTTGGTTAGTGACCAAGGCACACACTTCATCAATGAAGTGATTGCTCACTTATTATCCATCTTCTTGATAATCCACAGAAAATCCTCACCATATTATCCTCAAGCTAATGATCAAGCTAAATCCACGAATATCCTAACAAAGGTAGTCTCTACTTTACACAATGATTGGGACAACAAGCTCATGGCAGCTTTATGGGCATATAGAATAGCCTACAAGATGGTCATAGAGGACAAACCCTGTTCAAATTGACCTACGGAATTGAAGCAATTCTACTAGTGAATTCTTTGTTCCAAGCTTGAGAATAACAATCCAAGAGAGATGGGAGGGTAATGAAGCATTAAAAAATCTTTTGGTAGAGCTAGAATGCCTATCCAAGGCTTATCTCACTGCAACCGATGCCCTAATCTGTGAGAAGGTGTGACACAAGAGTTGGTTTAACAAGCACGTCAAACAATGAGGCTTCGAGCAAGGAGACCTAGCCTTGCTATACTTTATTAAGTTACACAAGAGCAGAAGATGAAATTCAAGGAATTGGGACCTTTCAAGATTCACAACACCAATAGAACAGGCAATGTAGAACTCACAAACCTTAGAGGGGAAGGACGTAGGCTTTTTTAAGAAGTCATATAAAAAAGTATTGCCCTCTATCACATCCACTCTATGAACCTCCAATGATAGAACCACCAATGAATGTGAGAGTTGCAATTATCACTGAAATAGAGGATGAGGATGAGGAAGTAGTAGCACCAACCTACCTACGTATAATAGTGACAGCTTAAAAGGCATACACCTTTGACATGCTAATTGATGAGGGAGTTAACTATAATATCTTAATGTATGATTATTGAACCACTATTGGTCAATCCCGATTGCACAACCAATCAATCCAAAGCTTAGGCCATTTAGGGGGCAATCCTATCCACTCTTGAAAAAGTGCAAAGTACTGGTTTCTATCTCGAGACTGAGAGCCTACCCATCAAGTACTACCTAACAGACAAAGTATTGACAAGAAATCATTATTGGGTCGTGTATTTAAAAAACAACTTCACGGTAATGTTGACTACGACTCTCAGCGCATCCATCTTGCCATAGACAATGTTAGAATAGTAACGGCTTTCGGTAAGGGCAATATAGCCATCCAAAAGCACGAAGTCCCATCAACATCTAGAAACCACACCTAAAACTATGGATCAAACAATCAAGTGGGTCCCCAAGTGTAGACCACGACCTCACAAAAGCAAATCATCAAGAACTCATAGTTTTCATGCCTCACACTCTAGACTTAAATAGAGGAGTTGACGCTCCTATGGTACATGGGTGACTAGGCCGTGCTAGGTCCTAAAAGCCCTATTGCGTACCCAAGGTTACTGTGAAGGTAACACCTTGGCGTGGCTGTCCAAACTCACGTGGCATATACACCCCTCAATCCTAGGCTCCAAAAAATAATGCCCAAAAACGTAAATCAAAATAGGATAAGAGAAAAGCAATGAGAAAGGGTGCTCAATCCATGAGTGCTCCAATGGTCTATCAACCAAAAGCTCAACCAATCTCGTCAATGAGTAATCAATCATCAATGAGCTCCCACTTAATAACTCTAATGTGATTACCACTACACAATCCAATGATAAAGTGTCAATCAAAATTCAAACTCAATCAACTTCTTAAACCATGCTCACCAAACCCGATGAGAATCCCAAAGTAGAAGCATCACGTACTAACCTATCCAGTCCAATTAAACCAAAGCTACCAGTAGGCCTTAAGCCATCACAGCAACGATGATCCATTCTTTAATTGGCTTCCAACATGGCCATGGACACGTGAGATGACTTAGTAATGTGCATTTGACAATTGGACTCAATTTTCACATTGTTTGCTAGAAGTTATGAATGCTTGATACTTGACGAGCACATAGCAAATGAGATACGTTCCTTGTCGTGTTCTTGGGAAGAATAAAAATTCATATTCATAAAGGTCTCCACCATTGCAAAAGAGTTGATTGCCAATGAAATTTCAAGAGAACATGCCTTAAGGAAATACTTAATCACATCCTTCAAGAAGAACAAAATTCCCATTCCACCACTAGAACTTGTTGAGCTCCAATGATTAATTGAATTCGAGTCCAATTTCTTATGCAAGTGGTATACTCTAAGCATTCAATGGGAATAAGAGAGTTATTAAATCATGACCAATGTGGAGCAACGACATGCCATCAAGACTTTCGAGTATAACCAAACATGTATGGTTTTAGGGTATTAACAATGATAAGAAATTGACCATTAGAAGACAATATCATGCCACATCTATACTTGGATAGGATCCTAACATAGGGGGAACTCCACATTACAAGCCGAATCAACTCAGGTGACCTTTTGACTGACATATTGACTTATATCACACATGTGGACATTCATCCATTGGATATGAACTGTCATGCAACATTAGAGTATAGCTTAACCTTTTACAATTGGCTCTTGAAACAGTGGGGCACACCAAGGATGCACTGAAGGCCCTTACACCTTTACTTTCACAATCTTATGAAGGATTTTCATCATTTCCAAGGGGGAGGGGATAAAGTGAAAAGATGAATGAAAAATTAAAATAGGTGAATGAAAAATCGAAATAGAAGTTGAACTTCAAAAGAAAAGGATGAAGTGAATTTTCTTCTTCTCTTAGTGAAAATTCTCCATGAAGTTCTTGTGTCGAATGTATAGATTGATTGATGTGAAATTTTCATTTCTTGGTTAATACATTTCACCATTTGATAGTATTTCTTTTTAATCATTTTATCTTTTATGCAAGAAATGTCTTTCAAAGAGAACTCATTGTGGATTGTTATGCAATGACAAGAACCCAAATGGCAGAGCAACAAGATAAAATCAACAAGCTCCCATTCTCTAAGGAAGAACACAAAAAATACTGTGTAGCCACTAAGACACATGTCTTCAACCAACTAAATAATATCCATAACCTGGAGGAGTTGGTGACATCGGAAGAGGCAATCAAACAGTTAATAGAATAGTGCAATCTTGCTAAGTACTTGGAGAAGGTCGGCCAGGATATAGATCATAGCAAATGCACTAAATTTCTAAAAACTTTTGATACCCATAAGAACAATGGCACATTGACAATTAGATAGGGAGATGCCACTAGGAGGGTGGAAGTTGAACTTAACCTGGAGGTCATGGAGAAGGCCTTGGGGTTAGTGAACAAGCCAAAAAAGAGGCCGAAGGGAGATATCTATGGGGGGACGTTAGGAGTAGATAAGAATAAAATTTACATGAATGATTGAATTAGCTTGGCTAATATTCCCGAGCCCACCATCAGACTGCAAGTGAAGATGGTCCCTGCTCTCTTATTAAGTCAAAGATATAATGCCCTTATAAACAAAATAGGAGTGGCCTTACTTGAAAGCCTTGCAGCAAATGCATTGGATGAGGTGAACTAGAATGCTTATGCCCAAAAAACAATCCATGCATTAACAAAGATGCTAGCAATAGCTCCAAGGGCAACAAGAGGAGAGTCTCCAGCTATAACGTCTGAATTAGAGAGGAAAAGTTTGCATCCAAGGCGTCGATCATAGGGTTCGAAGGGGTGTTGATGGCCATAATATAGGAAGCCATGAGGAAGATGGAAAGAGAAGAAGTAGTGGAGGAGACCCCTCAACAATCACTAACCTAAGAAGAGCATTGCTCTCCCAGTCTAGTGAGCCCTCCCACTTCATTCTCAATAGGGAATTTGGGGGAAGAACAATTCAATAGAGTTTAGTAGGAGAAGTCATAACAAGCTGCTAAGAGAGAAACCACCCACCAAACTCAACAACAAGAAACTTCAAGCAAGAGGACTGTTGATGAACAAGGGGAGTAGAGTTATGCTCCATCAAGCCAAGGAGAAAGAAGAATAATCATGTTGAGAATCCCAAGTAGAAAGACTAGAGCCATAGTAGAAGGGGGCAAATACTTAGAAGTTGCCCAAGTAGAATCAAGGAGACTAGAAGAAGAATGCAAAAAGAAATGGGAGGAAGAAGATGAGCGATTGAGAAGAGCAGAAGAGGAGTCAAAAAGATTTGAAGAAGAACATAAAAAGAAATAGGAGGAAAAAGAAGAAAGATTGAGAAGAGAGGAGGATGAGTAGATGCCTCTTGCCATTAAAAGATCAGTAGAGCAACCCTCTCGATCTAAAGAGTTAGCCATGTGGAGCCCATAACATGGAAATGTACCTAGCACAAGCGCTACTGCAAAAGAGGCGGAACAAAGGCTTATGGTAGTTTGCAAGGGAAAGGGTCCCTTACACCCACCCTCACTAGTCATGGTCACCATGACCACTTCAACGCAAGGAACCATAAAAGGGGCAATCATCAATGAAAGTAATGTCATGGCTTGGGTGCAGTGTCTTGTAAGCAAGTACGCAAGCTTACACCTACACCAAGCGAAGGAGCCCCACGCAGGAACCAAAAGGCTAGCAACAATTGATGTGGAATCATGCCAAGGACTGAAGGTACCTCACCTTGAAGTATCTACTACTTCGTGCCAAAGGCTGCACTTGTTGAGCTAGACGAAGAAAGGAATGCCTTTGCAAAGTACCGACTAGAAAAAACAAGGCAGATGACCATAATAACCAGGGAAGTGATGGTATTAAAAGAGGCCTTAAAGGCAAGGCAGGGTGAAGAGAGCTTGCGAGACTTATATGATGAAGAAAGGGAGAGCTACATTCAAGAGCTTGAAGCAACAAAGAGAATAGCTATCTAAAGAACTACAAGGGACAACGGCACAAGGTGAGCAAGAAGCAAGGAGAAAGATGGCAGAGCTTCAAAACAAGTTGTAGGCAATACTCTCCAATCAGGAATGGCTGAAACAATAGGTAAAGGACCAAAACCAAGAGAAGGAACAAATGAGTGTATTATGGCGAGAGCAAGAGTAAGTAATCACTACCCTTGCATAATACCAGAACCAAGGATTGGAGCAAATGAAAGGGAAGGTGGAAGAGTGGCCAACTAAAAATGATGACATGATTAAAGATTTGGCTTACCACACTTGGCACATTCAAAGAGTGAATGCATCATGGCGGAAAGCAAAGTTGAAGCTATGGAGACAGGGATGCTTGAGCAACAAAAAGCCTTCTCGAGCACGGCAGTACTGAATGTCACCTAGACAAGAGAGGAAGAGACGATTGATGAACTCAAAAGGAAATTAGAGCTGGCAAGGAGAGCACTTAAACATGGACTCTATGCTAAGGCGCCCAAACCTAGCACCATCTTAGGTATGAAGGAACAGAGAGCTCATTTGATCACAACTGGATTATCCATGCAGGAACTTGAATTGCTAGGGAAATTAGAGCTGGCAAGAAGAGCACTTAAACATGGACTCTATGCTAAGGTGCCCAAACCTAGCACCATCTTAGGTACGGAGGAATAGAAAGCTCATTTGATCACAGTTGGATTATCCATGCAGGAACTTGAAATGCTAGGGTTTGGGAAGCAAGAGTAGCAAGCACAGCCTCCCCCTAAGGAGTTGAGAAAGCCAATACACAAAGAGGAGAGACTTTGAGCAAGACCACGATGAGGAAAAGCAATCGCATGAACCAAGTCTCCCACTGCAAACACAAGCACAAATAGAAGAGCAAGGTGAGAAAACCATACCCCCTAAGAGAATGGTAGAAATGAGCCAATACACGAGGAGGGGATAGACTTTGAGCAAGACCATGATGAGGAAAAGCAATTGCATGAACCAAGTCCCCCACTGCAAACACAAGCACAAACAGAAGTGCAAGGTGAGGAAACCATATCCCCTGAGAGAATGGTGAAAATGAGGCACAAGCAGAGAGAAACATGTAGAGCTAGCATGAAGAGAACTCCAAGCCAAGGCACAACAAGTTCCTAATGTTGTTCCAGTGTTATTCTTCTAAAGTAGCTACTTGCCATGACACTTTATGGCATTCAATGATAGATTCTGTAGTCTTGAACCAACCACAGAATACAGCCTCTACTCATGTTCAGAACACTAACCAACTGAAAGTGGATCTTTTAGCTTATCTTTCCAAGAACCATCCATTTGATTCATCCTTCTTTGATGCCTACCATCGATGATCTGTTTTGGGTCCCTTTGTTCCTAACTTATTGTATTATCAACAAATGGCCCATCACTATGATGCTTATTTTTCTCTTTATCAATCCAACTCAGTAGCCATCTTACCTGTCCTTTTCCAACCTCACGGTTCTACTCAAGGAGAGGAGTGCTATCTTGTAAACTGGAACTAGGAACTTGCAGCATGGGAGCAGTGGGAGAATTGCAACCAACCCTTTGAATTCACCTTCAGCTTCTCTCAAACACTGGATAGAGTGTTATCTCCAAGGATAGTGGAGGAAGTAATACAGCTCTCGGTAAGGTTGAAAAAGCGATGGGTCGGAGGAGAGAATTAGATATCCCATAAGGTGGCATTGGGAGCTTGCAAACTATTGGGAGGACAAGATGATGGAGGTACCCAAGAAAGTGGAGGGATATGAAGCACAATCAAAGTGGCGAAGAAACATTTAGGAATCTAACTTAGACACTTGGATGGCATTCTATAACACACACTACCATTCAAGAGGAATAATCCTACCTACATGCCCTATCTACAGAGAATTGGAGTTGATTTCAACTAGGAGGTGCATGGTGGGTACAATTTCCCTAAGTTCTACAATGTAAATGCTGCAACTCTGGAGGAGTGCATGACCTTCATAGAGAGGGACCTCTGCCCATCCATAGCACGCTTTCTCAAAGAATTCTCTTCTTGCCTAGATCTTGCCTTCATCACCACTTGTAATTATCTCCGTTTCTTGAGGGTCTTACTAAAATAAAAGCATAATGTAGAGGAAGAGCGGTTACCGCCCCTCTTCTTTGACATTAATGTAGGGATAAATAACCATGCAATGATTCGCCTCATGATGAGAGCCACCCTCTTGCTAACGTTCTGTATGAGCTTATTAGAAGATATGAACAATAGTAGGTTTACTAGATGCAACCATCCATTTTTATCCACCACACCCCTCAATGTAAGAATCAACCTGAAGGGTTATATGCAAAGTTGACCTTTCCTAAGCAAATTCCTCAAGCCTCCCCGTTGCAGCTTGGCACATGTCGATGAATAGGATGTCACTTAATGTGCTCCTTGTAACAAAAAAAAGAGAAAATTAGTAAAAAAGAAAAGAAAAGAAAAATAAAATCCCTCCACAAAAGAGAAAAGAAGTAAAAAGGAAAAGAATAGAAAAAAGATCCTTCCATTTGTACTCTACAAGTGTCGGACCTAGGGACCACCCTAGCCCCTCCTTGACTTCACAACTTAGGGCACATAAAAGGAAATACATTTTGATAAATACGTCTCTCTAAGTCACACATAACACTTTCCTTTACACGAATTGGGTCTTCAAGTGTGGGATAACACCTTAGGCTTGGTTCGACCCATCTCCCAGTTCCACCACCATTTGTATAATGCGCTGCATGGTAAGATAGATACATCCCCCTAGGAAGTGTACTTGTTCTTCTTTTCAGGTACATTGTGTAGCAATGTGCAAGCCAACAATTGTGGAGATCTTCTTTAATCACTAATCTATCTTCGATATCAACAACCTTTAAACCTGCTTCACAGAGTGCCTCCAACATGACCAACCTTCCCAAAGGCTCCAAGAACCATTTCACACCAACCCTCAACATCTTCAACTTGTACCATCAAGTGCCATGGGGCTGGTACTCAGGCAGGAGGAATGCCATGCTAACCCTCGAAAGACCAAGACAGAAAATCCGAAAAATTGAAAGTGGAAAACAGTCTCAAGGCAAAAGGAAGATCGAGGACAAAGGTGCACTAAGAAAAATTTGAAGACATAAAGCGTAGGAAAAAATTCTAAATGTAAGAGGGAGGCACGCAAGAATAAGTACACCCTAATATTTTTGCAAAAAGAGCATTAGGCACATTGTAATTTATTTTGTAAAAAAGCATCGAGCTCTCTCCTATGCAAGTTATAAATAATAAGAGGCACGGGTTAAGGCTATGCTAATAGGAAACGAGGAGGAATGAACAAAGGCCGGACTAAAAAGGGGATGGCCATCTAAGGAGGAAGTAGGGCATGTATAAAAGTCAAAAAGTGAATGGAGAAGCTTATTCTTGGTGTGTGGCTAAACTTGCTTTCTTATTGTCTCTTGCTTCTTGCTTCATTCTTGTGTATGAGAGAGGGAGAGTGTGTGTGTGTGAGAAAGTGAGGGACCATGGAGAAGCTCTTCTCTTCTCTCTTTATCTTCATCTTGTTCCTTTCTCTTTTCTCGTGCATGTGGCTATAGAGCTTAAAGCTTGGAGCTTGGAGATGAAACTTGCTTGAAAGTGCATCTTGGATCATGGAGCTACCGACGGATTTGTGGAAAGAGGCAACTTGATTGGATTCAAAGGTAAGCTTACTACACTTGTGTGTGAGAGAGTGCATCTTGGATCATGGAGCTACTGACGGATTCGTGGAAAGCGGCAACTTGATTAGATTCAAAGGTAAGCTTACTACACTTGTGTGTGAGAGAGTGCACACAACTATGTGAGATGTAGCCATAACTCTTGGCTTAAAATACTTGAAACAATAAGTGGTCCGTGGGTCTTGGTAGTGTGCTCGTGAGAGCGCTGACAAACCTTTTGTGAATTATATTTTTATTTGCTAGTTATATGTACAACTATAGATTGATTTTTTGATACAAGTGTTGAGACATAATTGGGATGAAATCGAAAGTATAAACGTTTCTTTTTGGTCAAGTTGTAACAAGCAAAGTTTAATTGTCAACCAAACCCTAGTGCTAAATCCTTCAAGACAAACACATTTAAATCTCTTTTCAACTCTCAAATTGTTGACCGCTTTTTCCCTCCCTAGTTGATAGTCTCTCTCTCTTTCTCTCTCTCTCTCTCTCATTCTGCGCGCGCACGCTCTAAGTCCTTAAACCCAGAGTCTGTGCCGGATCGTTAAGCTCTCTATTTCCTTGCTAAATCCTTTAACTCTGAGAGAGTCCGATGGTCATGTCGAAGAAGGCTGGGCTCTGCCGTCGCCAGAGATTCCTTGTACAGACATTCTTGCAATCGTTTCTTTGTACCAGGAGCTTGAGCTCTGTTCCAGCAGCAGGGACTCTCGTCTGCGATGATACTGACCCGGCTTCTTGCTCGCCACCAGAACGAGAGCAGGTCACAGAGGGAGCAATAATCGCGCAGAAGGAATCTCCTTCGGTGGCACAGAAGGAGGTCCCTTTAAGATGGGCTGTATTGCCCGCAGTGCCCCGTCTCAGCTTGCTCGCCCGTGTTGCAGGGACGGACAAGCAGCTCACAGCTCTCAAATGGGTCTCCAAATGCTGCCCTGACATCCCCCACAGCGCCATCGAGAAGCTTTTCCGCCTGAGGCAGGTGAGCATGTAACCGCATCTTTCATTGTTTGCAATCTTTCTTTCGAATTTATTTGCCTTTTTTCCCTAAAAGGAGGGCCTGCAATTCTTTAGTAATAACAAATCTATCCCTCTCTCATGCCAAGAAGCATCTTTCATTGTTTACCTCACAAGAGATGCCATTTATGACAGTAACAAGACTTTGTAAAAGTTCCCTTTATTAGCAAGCTGTTCTTTGCCCATGACTTCTAGTCTGAGCTTCTTAAGAACTTCTAAGAAGCTTCAAGCTTATCTTGTTGATAATGTTTAGTCCTGTCTAGGTGTCGCTGAAGCCTTCTAAGCATGCGTGTCCACATTGCAGGAGAAAACGTCAAATCGATGGCTTTTTTCTTGTAATTAAATGCAATTTGATATTTGATCAATATAAAGGCCGAATAGAGTAGGTGAGAGTGGGTATCCCTATTTTACTCCAATAGTGTTGGTGAATTCCTTTTACAACCTTCCTGGTGCTTGTATCCATCTTGTAATAGATTCATACAGTGCTAGTACCCCCCTTCTCATCTATGTCCGAACCTCCAGCTTTTGTAGTCTCTACATGAGCTTGGTACGTGGTTGTAAAATATTACACGGCGCAGCGAACAGAATCTGAGAAAGAGATAGAGAGTAAGTACACAACAGATAAGAGGAGAATCAGTAAATTCTTTAACTTCAAACAACTGATACAAAGATGGCTCTGTCCACCCGTGCGCTTCCACTGTGTGAAGCTTAGATGGCGATCTAGATAGAAGATAGGTGAAGAGCTTAAGGCTAGCTGGAACAACAACTCTGACTGGGTGAAAGATGAGTGAGTGATGGCTGCGAAGGGTTTTAGCTTTTATAGCCTGCGAAGGTCGTTAGGTCGGCCTGCTGACCGACCTACCATATGAGCCTTCACTAGTCGGCCAGGGAATATTCCAGGGAATATTCCCTTTACCATCGGGCCGGGGGCGCTGCCCTCGGACCCCCGCCAGGGGGGCCGTTGGCCCCCTGGGACCCCCCAGCCAGGGGCCGCTTCCGCGGCCCCGGACCCCACAATAGGGGCCCCTTTTAACTCCCTTACCACGCAACTCAATGCAATGTGCCTCGAGTTGCTACCAACTTAACCTCTCCGTCTAACCCAAAGATTAGACCCACAATGGTCACCTTTTTGCCATCCGGTCACATAGACCTCATCTGATATACAAGTCAGGACTCCACCAATGTTCGGGCTCACACTTGGCTTCTCCTCATAATGGGGGCCTTACAACTTTGAGCACCATGGATCATTGGTAGCACCGAATGAGGGTGGGGCATTGATCATATCTAACAGTGGTATTGTGTCAAAGGCCTTATGGAAATCCACAAAGCAATAGTATATCCGCTTGTCCTTTGCTTGCTCTAATCGATGATGGCTCAAAGTGTGAGGATATGATCAAGAGTGGAGTATCCCCTCCTAAACCCTACTTGTCCACATGCTCGATGTTGGTGCTTCTCTGCCTATTGGTACTATAGTATTAGTTGACCAATTGGTAGGGGAGCCTTCACATAGGGCCCTATTGAATAGTTGGGCTAGAAGGGATGCAAGTATCCTCTCCTAAACCCTACTTGTCTATATGCTCGATGTTGGTGCTTCTTTGTCCATTGATACTATAGTATTAGTTGAACAATTGGTAGGGAAGCCTTCACATAGGGCCCCACTGAACAGGGGCTAGTAGGGGTGCGAGTATATCTTTGGTATGTGATAGGTGCTTTGCTTCTAGTTCATCATGGTCCTAAGCTTGGCCATTTTGGGGTCTATTGATGGCGTTGCAAACCCTCTTTGTGTTGAAGAAGATAAATGATGTGGGTCTGTCCTTTGGTGGTTGAGGCAACGGGGTCTATCTAGACACTTGATCTAGTGAGGTAGTATATGCATGCCAAGTATTTGGGGAGGTAACTGGTGTATCGGCTCGGGGCTCTTGGAATGCCTTCCACGCCTCCTTGCTATCCTATCCCAAGAATAGCTGGTAGAACTTGTGCTCCAATTTGTACAGATATGCCCTCGTCTTTTCTTGCTCTAGGTGATGAAAAATGAAGCGTGTCTGGCTGTGTGTGTAGATCCCTTGTGCTTTGCCTTGCTAGAGATGAAGACGGGTTTCCTTGTACTCCTCGTTATATCAGCTATTTTGTGGGACATTCTTGCTTGGAGGGGTGGAATGGGGATGTGCGTAGGGAAAATACATAGTAGTTGAGGTGTGAAGTGCTTACCTGTGCTCATCAATCTCAAAGAAGGGAACTTGTCTCTTTGCTGTGCGAGCATTGAAGTCCCTAGTCAACAAGACATGTCCAATATTGGAATAGTGCATAATATCCTCATATAGTGGGAAATATGGTGACTCCATCCTTGCGTGCATATGGGGAGTTCATTGGAGCAAAGTAGCACAGTACCATGTATTTGTATATATGACGGGTGATCTGTATGTATCTGGATCTACATAAAGCAAGCCTCCTCATCCCTCCGCATGATTTGTACCATATACTGTAGCTCCTCCTTGTACAATATAGCCGCTCCTCTAAACCCTTTGGTCCTCCCTCATGATTGGGTTTTAGGGCAGCATGCCGTCTCCCATGTGTAGCCTCTCACCTTTGGCAAGTGCATTGTTGGACTTTGGTGTCTCTATATGCAAGATGATGTCCCTATCAGTAAAGGTCTCTTGGAAGAGCCTTGCATTGATCCTCATGGCTCCATTATAGTTTCGCACTGTGAATTTCAAGTGTGTTTCACAAGTTGCGCCCTGTCATTTGTGCCTGTTTGTGATAAAGATGTATCTATCTTTGTATATTTCCCATTCGAATCTATGGCATGCATTCCTTGTGGTGGGCTACTTGGGCGGGTGTGAGATTATCCTTAAGATAAGACTTTTTCTCTTGTAAAAGCCTTCCTTTTGGAGAGGAAGGCTCGTTATGACTCCAAATCAACAAATTTGAGGAAAATGGGTTGGCCCTTGTCTAGATCCTTCCTTATGCGCCATGTGTTTTCCACAATGGAGGGGTCCTCCACTCACATTTTTCCACATATGCTTTTGGCATCTTCTAGAGGGTTGTCTCCCTCTTTCCATCCAACCACTTGGACATGTAGATTTCTAATTTTCCTACTCTTCTCCTCTTCAAGTGTTGCATTCACGAGCTCTTCCTTCTTTGTTGGCATCTTCTTTGCCACTTCAATCCATATGGAGTTTTTAGCTACTTTAGCTTGTGCTTGTTTCACTGTGGTTGCCCATGTGTTGATCTCCTTCATCATGTGTGTCTTCAGCTCCTTTATTTCAGTTTGTACTTTGTTGGGCATCACTTTGGTGATTTCCCCTTCCTCTTCCTTAAGGAGGTCACATTGTTTTTGATAGTTGGTGATCTCATGCAGAAGTTCTTCAATTACCCTATTTCTTTCTTGGAGAGAGGCTTCAATGTTGACCTTCCAAGAGGTGAAGTGTGTTGTAATCTCCTCCCATTTTGCATTTTCCCATTCTCGCACCTTCTTAGCCATCTCCTCCCTGATTTGTTGTATGGGCTTATCACACATTGCTCCCATCATCTCTTTCCATATCTTGGTCTTACATTTTGCATATATCTCGGAGCATCTCCATGCCCTTCTTCATATGGGAATACGTCACTTTATCGATGTTGCTCCAAATATTAGAGTATTTCTCATTCTTCTCCCCTCTTGTGCGGCTGAACAATGATACTTAATCACAAAAGAAAGGCAATGGACTAAGTATGAATGAACATACAAAGCTTGAAAGACCACAATGAATAGCACACTTAATGTGCTAGGGTAGTATAAAGCATCCTTTTGTGGACAAAGATAACCCTAATTCAACTTAATCGTTCTAAGAAATCCTAACCCTAGTGACAACAGAGTTCTAGGTGACTAGGTGTAACAACTATTTCAAGTATAGTTTAAATAGACTAATAAGCCCCAAACATGGAATAAAGGGTATCAATGTGGAGCCGATGACTTTCTATATGCTTCAGACTCACCACAATCTTCTTTTTCTTTTTCTTCCATCCCACTAGGTCTTGCCTCCTCTTTAATCTCTATTGCATAGTCATTTCTTCTATTGTGTACATTTCGAGGTATTGAATATATGTCTTTTCCTCTTCTTGGCAAATGGCGGCAATTGGGAGCCAATTAAGTTGTAGCATACTCTTTGCATTCCTCTCCCTCCTTCATGTCTTACATTCTCACTATAGCAGTTTCGAGCTTAGGGTTGCTACACTGCTCTCGGTTGTGGTTTCTCCATTACATGAAATTTTAGAACTTGTAGTTGCTTAAGAGAGCCTCCATCTTATCTATCATTGACGGTTCTTCTCTTTGCGGCACTTGCACATTAGGTTCTTTGATAGGGACAACATTTTGCGATTGTTCTTGAGATGTTGTGCAATGATAAATATTTGACAACAAAGAATTGACATGTTTTCGACAAGGCATTTAAATGGATATTCATGTGATTTCTTGAAGATGCTTGAAATATGATGCAGGTGAGAGTATGGTTGTCAATGGAGGAGAACAATGATGGAAGAGAAGGTAGACTCCAAAGAGTAAGTCAAATTGTGCCCTTGCAAGATGCATTCAATTAATACATGCTCAAAGTGGTATTTTTGATTCATATTGCAACAATAAATGCTTTGGTTGAAACAATAGGAAGGCTTGTGCATTTTGTGCTTTATTGTGATAGACTTTGCACAGTTATTTACTGCTATTACTTTTGAAAGTTCATGATTGAGAAAAAGAATCTTCATTTAATCAGGGAGGCTAATGTAGCTAATGTAGAAAAAAGTCCATGAATACTAGATTATAGTGTTTTGGTGAAACTACACATGCAGAAGTGATTTATGCACCATCCATACTAATCTAGAAAAAAGTCCATGAATAGTTGTAGATTATTATGTTTTGGTGAAACTACACATGTGGAAGTGAGTTATGCACCTAGGATTGTATACAGCATGTGGTACAGAGCTTATGCAAATAAGGGTGGGTCAGGGTCAAGGTTTATTGACAATGATGATGCTATGTGAACTGAGTTTAGAATAGTAGAGGCTTGGGAAAGATATGCTATGGTTGGGCTGGAGAATCATTTGTGCTCATTTTGAGTCTGTTACACTCAGTATGTGGGCAACCGGTTCTAGCTATGTGCCTGGTTTTATAGGGAAGTGCCACATATAATATTTTTGATTCTAACTGAAGGAACAAGCTCTATAAGGTGAGAGAAAGAGCTATGGAGGATATAGCTCCATGGTAGAGAGAGAGAGAGAGAGAGAGAGAGAGAGAGAGAGAGAGCAAACAGGTGTAGCTCAGTTGGTTAAGATGAACCCATGGTGACCAAAAGGTCTTGGGTTCAACCCCTACATTCTGAGTAGTGACCAAATGGGTGTATAATGTTACCCCCCAAATGTTGTTTGAAGACTTTTCCATACCTTTTTTGCTGTTTTGGTGAGGTGGAGGTGATGGAGCAGATTATCGAAGAGGACAAGCTTGATGATGACTAGAGTGCTCTCGTTCTTTTTGAGCTAGTCTTGGTGAAGCTGTGAATTCCCTTAAGCATGCTTTGGTTCTTCGATAGGGATCACTTTTCATGCGTCTTCTCACATGAGAATAAGTTGGATTTTTGTTTTCCGTATGGAGAATCCGACACCCAAGAACTACTTGATGGTGATGGTGTATCCTGACATGCTGATGGTAGATGCCATGGTTTGGTGAAGGCTCAAATGTTGGTGAGAAGAAAGAATAGCTTCAATGTCAATGAATTTGGATGATTTTTTATAAAAGCCCAAAATTCTTATGGTGAAATTGGGTGAAATTGACTGGTTGAAGATGAGAATAATGGCCATTGTGAAAGGCCCCAAATTTTGTCATGAGATTTAAAAGATTTTGGCCTTGATTGAAGAAGACCCAAATTTTTAATGAAGCATTGTCGAGAAATTTTTTGAATTCGGTCTCAGATTGAAAAAACCCCAAATTCATGTGAACTTTGTTGGTAAATAACTAAAACTTAATTAATAAGAGTAAAAAAACCTTAACTTCTAGAATAGTGGTTGTTGAACAGGCAACAGGCAGCAGGTCCAATCGGCGTGGTGACGTGGTGCAGGGAAGAGTAGGAGCCAGACTATCTGACAGGCCGCATTCAGTCCAGTGGCAGTGGGCATGTCATAGGTGATAGGGCTTCAGACAAGGGCCTATACAGGGCAGTTGATTTCAGCCACAGATAGGTCAGGCTTTCTGCAGGTTGTAGCATGTGGGGCCTGGCAACAAAGAGTTCAGGGGTCTCCTACTTCTCTTCTTGTTCTTTTTCTTGTTCTTCATATGGCATAGCCAGCAGTGCATAGGAACAGGCAGTGTGTAGTTGCAGACCGACGGACAAGGTGGTGGTGTTGGAGTTGTGATGGGCTGAGCTGGTGGGACAAAGATTGGCAGACAACAGTGCTATACTTCCTACACCCTGACACAGACGTCGATAGCACCTCCATAGGCAGACGCAGAAGGCTATTGCTCAATCTAGAGCTAGGCCCTCTATACCCACATGAGATTGTATCAGATAGATCTCTTCTTATCAACTAGTGTTCTCTTTTTTATGTATAGTTTTTAGCTTTCTTGTGCTGTTCATTTACACTTACATTTACTGTTCTTTTCAAACAATGGTATTATCATCCAAATGATTAACTTATGGTCTCAGAGGTCATTTTGACCTCTTGCAAACGTTAATATATCATTTCATTTCACCTTATGGAGCTCGATCCTTTAGTGGTATCAAACGGGGAGAATCCAAGACTGTTGTTGGTCGACAAGTATGAAAGAAAGAAAGTTATTAACGTCTACAAAAGGCCAAATCGGCCTATGAGACCAAAATGTAACATCTGAGAAGTCTGGGAATTTCCCATGTCCCATAGCCAAGCTAGATGGTTTGATCAGTCAATATTCCTGGTGTATGAGTAGGCTATGGCGATGCTGGAGTGCTCTTGATGGTCCTTTTGTGTGTGAACTAAGATTGTAACTACATTGAAGCTTCTTGAATCTCCCTCACAAAGAAATTTTTAAGTTGCCTTTAGATAGAGCCTTGGTGTCCTAGAGTTGCCACACTAAGGAGATGTAGGTCACGAAGCTGTCATATCTAAGGAGGAAGAGGCTAGGGTGTCACGAGGACATGTATTTCAAATGCTTAGCTTTGACATTAGTAAGTCATGCACATGTGAGGTGCACATGTGAAGTGCAAAATCAGAAGTGATTGTGAATACCTTAGTGATCCAAGTGATTAGTGGGTGACATGGACAAAAGTTATGCCGAACAAGTACTTGTGGATATTTGGTGTCAGTTTGGGTCTAGGCCATTAATTGGGCCATCAAATGTCTAGTGACAACATTAGGACTAGGCATTAATTATTTAAATAATGCTAGTCATAGGTCAACTATTGTGTGGGACACTTGAATGTCTAGCAGGGTTTAGCACAATTAATGTGAATGGGCACTAGCTAGTTATTCGACAGGGTCAAATGGATAATTAATTAATTTTAAGAAACTAAGTTCTAAAATTTAATTAATTATGACTGGATATTACTTTTGGAAATCTGCCAAGTGGCAAAACAGGCTGTCACTTGTCAAGACTTCCCAAGCAAACTAGAGGAGGGCTGCTTGGGGGCTAGCTAAGGGTTATTCCAACATTCAAAGTTTGAGAGAGGAAGGGGGAGCCATTGGATGAGCTTTGAGAGAGGTGACAACTGATCGTGCAGTGCGACAGGATAGGGGCAGTAGGTTTCCTTTTGTGCCTCAGTGAAGGGCGGTAATAGAAGAGAAGGGCTTGTCAATTGCATTGGGGTCTTATCCCCCTTTTGAAGCTGTTGGCGCCATCGGAATTGCCATGAAAGCTATTGATCAAAAGATACTCCTTTCAGTTGGTCTTGTCTCTTGCCTACCAATCAGCCCTCAGCAGTTCTCAGCCAATTTCAGCTTGGAGTGAAGAGTATTTGTAGAAATTGCTGCTGAAGCCTGAAACCTTAATTTATAGAGTAAAGGAGGGATCGGTCTATATATCTTTCTTTAAATCAAAGCAAGAAAATTAAAGAAGTACTGCAAGGTGCGCTAGTTGTTGGGGCTAATTGTGTGTTAGTTGTCCAAGATTAATTGGTAAAGTGTATATTTCCAGGTTTGTATATTTAGTGCTTGTTGTAACTTGAGTTAAATCAGGTTTATACGACCCTTGCCAAGAAGAAAGGTCGGGTTTCACAAGGCAACTTTGGTCCATCAAATCCATGATTCTAGATAGGGGTCCAAACTTGGTTCTAAAGAGACAATTGAAATGGCCTCGAATCTCATAGTATGTTGGGCATCGGCAAATGTAGTGCTCCTCTGTCTCTAGCTCTAGTTGGCATATTTGGCATATGCACTCCTCTAGTGATATAGATCTATATCTACTAGTCTCAGTTGTTCTAAAGAGACAATGGAAATGGCCTCATATCTCATAGTATGCTGGGCATCGGCAAATGTAGTGCTCCTCTGCTCTAGCTCTAGTTGGCATATTTGGCATATGCACTCCTCCAGTGGTATAGATCTATATCTACCAGATTCAATCTCTAGTTAATGTGAAGATGTGTGCATTGGGACAATAGCTCATGCGTTCTCGTGTGAAAGGTGGGTGTCCATGTATCTTGGATAGGTAATAAATCCATCATTTATACCATGGAGGAGATGCTCTCTATCGATAGCCATCTTTGCTCACAACTCTTCAGTCTAGTTGGCCTTTGATGCTGATGGTAGATTCATCACTCCATGGGATCGCAACTATCAAAGTTTTACCTCCCATTTTGCAGATGCACCTTTCTTCTCATAGGTGGACCATCAGCTATCCAATCCCTTGTGGTATTGGGGGACCTCTTTGAAGATGGTGTGCTAGAGACATTGGCAATGAAGGCCCAGGCCCATGTAACAAAATCTCATCAAAACTCTTGATCCTTTATGTTTGTCTGGTCTTGAGGTGTTTTTTGCACTCTCATCTGTTTGTATTTCTTGAATCCGTTGTATTTTGTTCATACATGATGGCCTACAATCACCTTGCACTTTGTAATCTTGTTATCCTGTACTCTTTCGTAATTAATATAATTACCCATTAGGGATAAAAAAGAGAACTCTTGTATGTACACCAATTCAAAGTAGATTGATGTGATAGTTTGATGATGAAGGTGCAATAATTAGGGCGGGCCTCATTATATAGGCCTAATGCTTCAAGCTCTTGGTCCTTATTTAATGCGGGGTGGTTTTAAAGGTGTTTACACACACACACACACACACACACACACACACACACATTTACAAACGCAAGGTGTTCACACACCGGGGGGGAGGGAGTAGCAACACCAACAAACCACCTATGACCAGCACAGAATGACTACAAGCAGTAGTCATGGCGCTTGTAAGTTACTTTTACTGCAAGTGCAGTCAGATCAAATACCCACCATCAAAATGGCTACCCACAGCCATGAACACTACCACTCTACTTTGTGCTAGCCATCCTTGATCTGTGTAAGCTATGTAAATGGCCCAGGGACCAGCAACCAAGATACATAAGGGATCAGAAGCAGCATTAATGAAGCTTCACTGATGCCAGGAGGCATATTCCACGGTGGATTCCGTGAGGTTTTACGGTGGATTCCGTAAACTTAGATGACCGGGGCTCATACACAAAGAGGATTTTTTGTGCGAGAAGTTGATGGGGACGCCTGTCCTTTTCGGGCGTTTCATTAATTTAGTGTGTACATGGGTGATTCCATAGCGGGTGATTCCGCAAAATGCATATTAAATTAATAAACGTTTATGAGTTTAGAGTGCGCACTCGTAATAAATTAAGGTTAGGATTTATTTCTAACCAGTTGATTTATTTATGTAGCTGAAGACTGCTAGGTATTCACTTTTGTCGGTTTAATTGTGTTATTTTACTAACGATTGTGAATGCTTCAGTTGATGTGTAGAGATAGCAGCAGTGGCGGAGGAAAGCATTGGAGTCTAGCGGGTTTTCGACTTTTGGACTAGATTTTGATAGGCGCTACGCCTATATTTTGTTATGTCTATTGAGACATCGATTATTTATTATTATTTTGTATGCGCTTATGCGTCTGGATATGTTATTTCTATTTGGACATTGAGATTGGGCGTGCCAGACATTATGGGCACCGTCCATTAGCTTTATTTCACTATTTTTGTAGAAAGCAAACTCAAAAGCTAAAAGCTTGTCATATTTTTGTAATTGGGCTATTATTGAGCATGAAGATTGGAAATATACATAAAATAGATACTTTGTGAAGCGCTCACACAAGGCATGGGGGAGATTGAACCCAATTTGTCTCTTGCCTCATGTCGTGCTTGCTTTTACATGGGTTTTTGTGCTAAAAAGTAGAGTACTTTGTTTTTGGGGACCTTCCGGGATTCACCACGTGAGCTATCTGCGACCGATCTGCGCACCAGTGGTATCAGAGCGGAGCAGAGATCAAGAGCTTCCAATCGCTACCAATCTCGGGCGAAGGCGGAGCTCCAGGAACAAACGGCCTCTACAGTCAACCTCGTCGCGAACCGTCGATACAGACAGACTTCTGGCGATCAAGAACCCCTGTTTCCACTGTCAGATCGCGAAGGACCAGGCTCTGCAGGCGGAGGACCACGCATCCAACTCCTTTATCAAGTCGTGGATAATCAGAGTATTTTCTTTTCTTCAAGCTTAAAAGCCTAACTTTATTAATCAACAAAGCTTGGAGAAGAAGCTTAATAAGCTTCAAATTTCAAATCGTGGTAACTGAGGACGTCCGAAAAATCCGCGTCGTCATCAAAGACATACTCTTGTCCTCCACGAATTGCGCCGTTTTCTGACGGCTCTTCATCCCCACAAAGTCTAAGCTATTAAGCTTATTAAGCTTAAGCTTAATTTCTTAAGCTAAGTCACACAATACTCTGCAAGTTACACTGGGCAGACAAGTTCAGTAACTCCGGGTCTCGCACTTCTGAAGTCAAGTTCCGTAAGTCGACGGTAATCAAGTTCTGCAAGTTTTGCAAGTCGGCCTAAGTCCAGCAAGTCAACAACTCTGCAAGTCTGCTAAGTCTGCAACTCTGCAAGTCAGACTAAATCAGAACTGACTAGTGCTTAAAACTCATAGAAGACTTGTTTGTATGCAAAAACTCTGAACTGGAAAGTTGCTCGCAGCAAGCTGTTCTACCTATCTACAAGTTCGTTGAAGTACTTTCAGCAAACGGAGACATAAATATTGCAGAATTTCTGAAAATTGAAGAAGAAATACCCAAAAATACATAGCCTTGTAACCCCAAATTTGAGCTACGCTCATCTTGCTAACTGATTTTGAGTGAGAAAGGTTTGTTGAGTTTTACAGGATGACTACCCCACATATGGATGATCCTATGGCTGAAGACGATCTACCCGAGCCTACCATGGAACAAAAGCTGGATCTTATCATGCTGCAATTGGAAGAAGAGCGAAGAGCTAGGCAAGCCTTGCAAGCGCAATTGACAAAGCTACAAGGAGCGTCCACTGACAAAGAAGAACCTCAAGCTGAAGATTTGATTCGCTGTACCATCAACGCCACTCTTGAAGCACAAACCATTCGCAAGGAATCCAAGATAAGTAAACGAAGTTTCAAGTTTCGCACTTTCAATGGCATAAGAGAAGGAAAGACTGTTTTATCATTCATTAGCCAGTTTGATGACTATTTCCATGAGGAAACTTATTCCGAAAAAGATAAAATCAAGTGTGTTACTAATCATCTGATAGACAGAGCATCACTTTGGTGGACTGTAGTCCGCAAGAGTATAGAATGTCCTGCTACATGGGAAGATTTCAAGAAGTTCATGCAAAATTTCCTATCACCGCAATTTCATGAGAAGGCTATCAAGCAATGGGATTTACTTCAACAACGCGATCGTGAGCCTATTCCACAGTATACAGAGCGTTTTTGGAATGCACTCTTACAGTTACGCATGCTTGAAGACGTACCAGAAACGACACATAAGCGGAAGTAAATGTCTGGACTTCTTGGACATTACTACGCTGAAGTGAACATGTTCAAGTCTGCTACCCTTGAAGACGCCATCTCCTTAGCTCACGACACTGAAGATAAGTTACGCGGAAGAGATCGACGACCACAGCAATTCCAAGCAAACGGTAATTATGGATCTAAACAATTCAATTCCAATTTCAAAAGGTTTAATCCAGGTCGTTTCTCATCACCGTCTTTCCGCAAGAATTGGCCTAAACCACCTGCATTACCATCCACTGTCAATCCAAATTCTAAGCCTATTCAACAAGCAAATCCAAATATACCCAGACTCCCAGCCATTGCAAATAATGTGACCAAAGCCAAGCCCATCGTATGCTACAAGTGTCACCAGCCAGGGCATCTCGCAGCAAATTGTCATTCAAAGAAGCCATCAGCACATATCAACTACCTTGGAGCCATGGACGAAGAAGAGCATGAGGATATGCCAGATTTCACTGAAGAAGAAGATGATCCTATTACTACTTCCGACACTCTACCAGGTATGCCTACTTTATATTCATTGTTGACTATGAAATGTATGGTGCATGGAAAAGAAAGAACTATATTGCATGATGACGGTAGTACCCATGATTTTATTTCAGCAAAATTGGTAAAGGAATTGAAACTGCATACTGTACCTACGCACTATCGCATAAAAGCTGCATTTTTAGGCACTAGGTACAATGACACACAAGAAGTTCAAGATTTAGAAATTCAAATTGGTCCATATATTGAAAGAATAAATTTCTTAGTTGTTCCATTACAGTCTAGCGACATTATTCTAGGAATGCCATGGAGACATCAACATAATCCCAATATAGATTATTCCACACACACAATGAATATTAATTTTCAAGGAAAATCTACTACATTATTTGGTATGCATGCATCTCATATTTTTCCACTGCTTTCGCATACTCAAGCAAAACGTGCACTACGCAAGAATACTAAATCATATCTCATTTGGGTGAATGAATTGCACGCAAAGGAAAATTATCTGCACTCTAGGCATAAGGAATTTCTTGCATATTTTAAGGATTGTTTTGCAGAAGACCTACCACCAGGTTTACCTCCATCACGTCCAGAAGACCATAAGATTGATCTAATACCTGGCACACAACCACCTTGCAAAGCACCATATAGGCACAATCAAATAGAGCAAAAATAAATCCAGAGTCAAGTTGAAGAATTATTAAATAGAGGCTTAATTCGACCTAGCAGTTCTCCATTCGGTGCACCTGTGCTCTTAGTCAAGAAAAAGAATAATACTTATCGTATGTGTATTGACTACCGAGCATTAAATAAGATCACTGTAAAGAATAGGTATCCTATACCTAGAGTTGACAACCTTATGGACAAACTGCAAGGATCGTCTATATTTAGTAAAATTGACCTTAAGTCTGGATATCATCAGGTGAGGTTAGATAAATCCGACATATTTAAGACCGCATTTAGAACACAGTTTGGCCATTACGAATTCTTAGTCATGCCATTCGGATTAACTAATGCACCTGCCACTTTCAGTAGAATGATGATCCGTATTTTTCTGAAATATCAATATTGTGTGATTGTTTTCTTTGATGATATTTTAGTGTTCAGTCAAAGTGAAAAAGAGCATTATGAGCATTTATCATTAGTTTTTCAATTACTGAAAGAAAATCAATTGTTTGCAAATCCTGACAAGAGTGAATTCTTTAAGACAGAAATAGAATATCTAGGTCATATTGTATCAAAAGAAGGAATAAAAGTTGATCCTAAGAAAATTGATGCAATATTGCATTGGCCTGTTCCTAAAAATGTACATGAATTACGCTCATTCCTTGGTCTTGCTAGTTTCTATAGAAAGTTTGTACGTAATTTTTCATTACTTGCTTTACCATTGACCAAACTTCTTAAGAAAGGCATTGTTTATCAATGGACTGAAAACCAGCAGAAATCCTTTGACTTACTCAAACGTGCATTAACCAATGCCCCTGTTCTATAATTGCCTGACTTTAACAGACCATTCTTTTTAGTTGTGACCGATGCTAGCGGATCAGGAATAGGAGCCGTGCTAATGCAAGACAATCATCCAATAGCATATTCTAGTTCTAAGCTGAAACCCTCTGAGCTTAAATATTCCACTTATGACAAGGAACTCTTAGCAGTTGTCCAAGCATTAAAACAATGGAAGCATTATTTAATGGGTTCAGAATTCATGATAAAGACCGACCAGCAAAGCATTAGACATCTACTTAGCCAACCCCAAATTTTTGACCGTCATATCAAATGGGCTTCATTCATTCAAAGTTTCCATCCTATCATTCAATACCAACCTGGAAAAGAAAATGTAGTTGCTGATGCATTGAGTAGAAGATCTGCAATTCATAACATTTCTATCATATCTTTTGATTCTTTGATTGCTATGAAAGACACATATCACAAGGATATTACTTTTCATTCTGATTAGCAAAAATTAATTCAAAATAATTTCATTCCTGTTGATTCATTGTCATATAATGATGGATTCATGTTTTTTGAAAAGAGACTGTGTGTTACTATTCCATGATCTTTTGTTTTGAATGAAATTCATTGTCCCCCATATCAAGGTCATAGAGGTATCATCTCTACATTACGCATGTTAACTGAAGATTTTTATTGGCCGCATATGGATGCAGATGTATCTAATTTCGTTTCTGAATGTTTGATTTGTCAAAGAATAAAGAGACATCATGGTAAACAGTATGGATTATTAATGCCTTTGTCTATTCCATCTAAACCTTGGAAACATATTTCTATGGATTTCATTACTGGTTTACCAAATACTAAATCTAACCATGACATGATTTGGACAATTGTAGATAGATTTAGTAAGCAAGCATATTTCATTGCATGTAAGAAAACTTTAACAGCATCACAAGCAGCACAGTTATTTTTAAAAACTGTTTTTACTAACCATGGATTGCCGAAAGTGATTATTTCAGGTAGAGATTCTAGATTTTGTAATAATTTTTGGATTACACTGTTTACAAATCTAGGCACAAAGATTGATTTCTCATCTGCATTTCATCCAGAAACGAATAGACAAACAGAAGCCACAAATAGCACCATTCTAGATCTTTTACGTGCATACATTATCTCTAAACCTCAGACATGGGATACTCATTTACATTTATTACAGTTTGCATATAACAATACACCGCACACATCTACAAAGAAAGCACCTTTTGAAGTTATTTATGGATATAGATTATCTACACCTATTGCATCCTTGTCTAATAGAATACAGAGTGCTGATGATATTGCTGTTATGCATAACACTATTTTTGATGAGGTAAAGGATATGATTGCTAAAGCCCAACAATCATATACCAAACAAGCCAACAAGAAAAGACAAGCCATGAATTTCAAAGTTGATTATGTTTGGCTTAGAATAGAAAAGCGTAGACTGCAAAGTGTAGATAGATATCCAGTTGTCAAATTAGCTCCTAGATTCTACGGACCATTTAGAATCATTCATAAGATTAATGACAATGCTTTCAAGTTAGAACTGCAATCTCATTGGAAAATTCATAATACATTTCATATTAGTTTATTGAGACCATTTAGAGGCCAATTACCTATCCACCCTGTCTATGAAAACCCACCTTTACTAGAAGAAGAGACTGAAATACTTGAACCCGAAGCCATCATAGACACTGACTACATGACCACTAGAACTGGCCGAAGGTATTCTAGATATCTAGTGAAATTTAAGAACCATCCTGTAGAGGAAGCACGATGGATGCACGCTAGAGACTTAAATGCTTTCCCCACTCTGTTAGCTCCACATTGAGCTAATAGCAATTGAGGTCAATTGCTATCCCACCCCGGGGGTATGATGCCAGGAGGCATATTCCACGGTGGATTCCGTGAGGTTTTACGGTGGATTCCGTAAACTTAGATGACCGGGGCTCATACACAAAGAGGATTCTTTGTGCGAGAAGTTGATGGGGACGCCTGTCCTTTTCGGGCATTTCATTAATTTAGTGTGTACATGGGTGATTCCATAGCGGGTGGTTCCGCAAAATGCATATTAAATTAATAAACGTTTATGAGTTTAGAGTGCGCACTCGTAATAAATTAAGGTTAGGATTTATTTCTAACCAGTTGATTTATTTATGTAGCTGAAGACTGCTAGGTATTCACTTTTGTCGGTTTAATTATGTTATTTTACTAACGATTGTGAATGCTTCAGTTGATGTGTAGAGATAGCAGCAGTGGCGGAGGAAAGCATTGGAGTCTAGCGGGTTTTCGACTTTTGGACTAGATTTTGATAGGTGCCACGCCTATATTTTGTTATGTCTATTGAGACATCGATTATTTATTATTATTTTGTATGCGCTTATGCGCCTGGATATGTTATTTCTATTTGGACATTGAGATTGGGCGTACCAGACATTATGGGCACCGTCCATTAGCTTTATTTTGCTATTTTTGTAGAAAGCAAACTCAAAAGCTAAAAGCTTGTCATATTTTTGTAATTGGGCTATTATTGAGCATGAAGATTGAAAATATACATAAAATACATGCTTTGTGAAGCGCTCACACAAGGCATGGGGGAGATTGAACCCAATTTGTCTCTTGCCTCATGTCGTGCTTGCTTTTACATGGGTTTTTGTGCTAAAAAGTAGAGTACTTTGTTTTTGGGGACCTTCCGGGATTCACCACGTGAGCTATCTGCGACCGATGTGCGTACCATTCACATTCTGGTCATCACCTTCTCAAAGCAAATCCTGGTTGCCCTTTTCATCATAGCTCGTGATATACACATAAAAGGAAAAGAGCAGAGTTTGGAAAGCCTTATATCCTCCAAACTGACAGAGAAGAGCTAGACATAGTTTGTGATTGTCAATTGTATGGCGTAATTTTTGCCGTGCTTTGTCACCGACTTCTAATTGGTGATCTCTCTGTTACAGACGTGACATGGTTTAGCCTGAACAAATTTATGATTGATTTAATTTCTGACTTTCTGAAGATCAGAAACTTACAGCAAGCAGTCAGCCACTTCAATTGCTTTTTGATTTTGTTCATTAGTTAAAATTGGCTGTATATGTAATTATAAAGTGATTCAAGTGGCCTTATTTTACACATAGAGCCAATTTTGGCTAATGCATGGCATTTGGGGCATGGGGAGGTACTGATATGGACTGATTGGAGCATTGCGACCAGTCGTTAAACAAAGTGAAGTACACAGGTAAAGAACATCTTGTCATTGTCAAGTATATACATGTTTGCTTTGACTGTACATTCAGCTGAAGTCAGAAGAGAATATGCACACATGTAGCTTGTCAACTAATGGTGAGGATAAGGGTAGAGCGATGTTGAACATTGGAGCTTAAGCTCCGAAAGTAAAGCAAGATTATGTTGTTGTTGAAGATACTTGTAGATTGGACGGTTATATGGTTTGCATATTATTCTTCTCTTGTGCCTATTAAAAGTGTCAATTTTAACTAATGGAGGAATCTCAGTTCATGAAGACAATTTCAGTAGTCAATGCCATCAAACTGACCACTATAGCTATCAGTAGATACTCTAAGGTCCCCTTTTTTATTGGGGGAGTGTTTGTGCTGTAAAAGTCAAGATGCTCCAGAAAGCACTTCTTCCACTTCGAGAGCATGAAGGAACCCATGCCAATGTAGTACTGGACATCCATGAAGAAAGGCTGAGTTGCCTTATTTTCCTACTACCAATTTGTTAAGAAATCAGCTGGTTTGTTGCATAGTAAATTCATGCATGTTATGTGTGCATCGGTATATCCTTTCATGGTTTATGAGAGTGAGTTATACTTGTCTCACTCTCAGGTAGATTGTAACTTTTCTCACTCTCAGGTAGATTGTAACTGATCTTATCCCTAAGGGATTTGGGTTGAGCAGAAATACATTCCTTCTGGGGGGGGGGGGCAGGTTGTCTATCTTTACACCTTAGCTTGTCTCATCGCTTTTATATCTTGATGGCTGTAACTATTTCTGAATGATTTCTTCTTTCAATCTCAAGCATTGTCCTTGAAATATATTTTCATGGAAATAAGTGAATAGTTTGAGTTAAGATTACTATGTTGCATGAGGTGTTTTCAATGGGGTGCCTTACAAGTGTAATTGCAGCTTTTCATGTTGCTCACACAAAAGGTGACCTATCACACACACACACACCTTATAGTCAACTGATGCATGGTTTATGTTGGTTACAAGTTACATTTACTTGTGAAGAATATATGTTGTACGGGGTGTGTTCAATGGGTGCCTAGCAAGCATCCTGGCACTTTTAGCCATTCAGCTGTTTATGTTACTTATATAAAGACGCCATATCACACCCTCTTTACAGTTATTTAATGCCGGTTCTAATGTTGCTTACATTTGCCTTCTCTTGCAAGAGTAGTGCAAGCTTAGCAATTTCTCTAGTTCTTGCATGCTTGATTACTTTGTGGTTGCCCATGCTCTATCCTGCCCATTGTTAAACTTGTACTATCAAGTGGCAAGAGGGCTGGCTCAGAACAACAATCTGTAGTTCTTGCAATAATCTTCGTCAAGGATGACTACTAGAAAAAAGAGCTTGGGCTATCTTTAAAGGCACTAGTATACGAGCATGACATGTGGAGCAGGATGCTTGGCACTTAAACCGGTACATATACATGTAAGAGTACTCATCGTGCTAAGACTTACTAACATTTTGGGTGGTCCAACAAGTCTATCCTATAGTTCTCAAAAGCTATCATTAGTTCAAAGGGGAGATCTTGATGGCTTAGTTGGAAGACAATGGAGAGTACAGATGCTCAAGGAATTATTTAGAAGATGAGAAATCAAGTTATCGGAAGCTTTGCTTATTGCCAAGTATGGGGAGTTGACAAGCCAGCAGAGGTGGATTGTTTAGTGTGCTTGATGAAGTACCTCTTAAATTTTTTGTGTATTCCATGGCCATTTATCCAACTTGAGAGTCCTATACAGACTTTCCTCCGTTACTTTCTTCTCATCTCTTGCAAGTGTGAGTCTACACTCGCAATCTATGTCACTTTTATAGTTCTAATTTAGTTTCTTTCCGTTTCTTGCAAGCGTGAGTTCACTCTTGCAGTCCTGATATACTCTCTTCTCATCTTTTGCAAGTGTGAGTTTGCTCTTGCTCTGTGTGTCACTTTCACAGGTCTTTTGCTGCTGTTGTCAATTTTCAGGATAGAGAGCTTATGAGAATGCCCATGTTTGATTCTGAATCCTGATCTAGAATATTACATTTCTCATGTATTCATGTAAGTAATTTTCCTGAGGTGCATATGCATTGCTGCTAACTTCTGTAAATGCCAAATTTACCAGATAGTTTTCACTTTTTTAAGCAACCTGATCTTCCAGGGGTGCTAATATATTATTGAGCTGTGATTGACATTTCCAGATCAGTAGAAAAGCAATCTTGCAAGAAGGCTCATTGATTTATCTGCCTAAATTAGCACCTCTTCTGAATGCAAACAAAGATGAAAACTCAGAAAGAATTGTTGATACTCGAGAAGCAAGAAGGTCTTCTGCTTGCAAAAAAAAAGAATACTTACCGACTGATGAAGATATTGATTGGGCAAGAGAACTTATTCTTCATAAGGTATACTATGTGTCTGATATGACAATGTTCTTGACAATATTCTGTTTGCTTATTCTTTTGGCCAAGCATGCTGGCTGATCTCAATCACCGTGGGTGAATGCTAATGAAATTTTGCAATGTTAGTTCTCTAGGATTGCTTAAAGGATGTTCTTTTTTTGCTAAACCTTTTATCTTGCATAATAACACTGCAGGACACTCACATAATAGCAATCAACAAACCACCTGGACTGGCTGTGCAGGTTAGCTTTACACCCTGTCCTACCTCCCTTTTCTTATGTTTGTGTGTTGTTATATTTGTTGTTATCACATAAGTGGCATGAATTTCATTGTTGTCTTTTGTTGTTTTCTTGGGTTGGGTTTGTGGAAACGTAGAACTGATCTGCTGGTGTAAGTATGGGACTATTCCACACAAAATGAAAATTTTAAACATCAATTCAAGTTAGGTTTAGTTTGGGAAAAAGTTTTATAGAGCTCTTAACATGGTTGTTATCACATTGGTTTTTGAAATTTGTAGCAAGCCAGACACTGGCTTCAAAAGAGAAATGGAAATTTACTTATGAGGAATGAATGGTTACAGCGAATGTGACTGTCTGAGTTGTCAGAAGTACTCTGCTAGTAGAATGGCAGGAAAGATGCCATAGAATCAGAATGCAATTTCAGGAAAATATCAGGGGGCTATAATAAACAGTTAAAGAAGAGTCCTTGGTGAAGTGCTTGGAAAGATGCCATAGAATCAGAATGTAATTCCAGAAAGTTCTTGTGGGTGTTTGCCATAGTAAATAGTGAAGTAAAAGTCTTGGGGGAAGTGATTGGAAGTCTGGTAAAATGTCTCTTTTTCACTAGTTATTCACTTTAAGCTATTTTTCTGATTACCACAATATTTTTGTATGCCTCCAGTTAGCATGCAGTGGGCCCAGTTTTAGAATGTACACAAGTTGTAATTTCAATATGCGTATATAAACACAACCTAATATGTTAGGACCAGGTGTTATTGCCTTGGGAGTACGAGTCACCCTTGCATGCATAATTGCTTATTTTGAGGACAAGTGTTGATAGTCCCTTAGTGAGTAATATTTGGTATGCTATACCTGAATTTATTTGATGCTCTTGATTTTAACTTTTGCAGCATGATTAACACTCATCAAGATCATGCTTTGACTTGCCAGGGTGGTGTTGGAGTGGGACGCAATCTGGATGTGCTTCTCGGTCCAGCTTTCTCATTCAATTATGATGAAATTCCTAAACTTGTAAGGGTCATGAATCTGTATGTTGTTTCATGTTTTGATAATTTTGTTTGCTTACAAGTTTTTTGATATGTTTTTTATTCCTCTTTACTGTGAGTCAAAATACTAAATGCTTTTAGTTTGAAGCATCAAGACCAAGTAAAACAATTGATTTGTTGCCGATTTATGCTTTATCTCTTTTTTCCCTTGGGGGAGGGGTTTATTTGAATGCATCATACATAATTTATGCCTTGCTTACATACTGTTCTTGTAACAAGTAGAAAAGTTGGAAGCACCAATTTTGGAGTCAGATCCCTCAAATATAAAGAGGAAACAGTGTAGGTGCTTGCCTTGATGCGCACATGCAATTGGATTTGATACATTAGCCTCCCCAAATGCAATGGTTGCTCAAAGGACACTCTCTCACAATATTTGAATCAGTGTACAACCGAAAACCAAAACACAATCACCCAAGGAAACTTGAATTGCACAAGTGAAAAAAAAAGGGGTTCAGCAAGGGGGGTTCTTCAAACGTATATAGGATGCTTAATGGTTGAATATTTGCTTATATCTGTGATGAAGCAAAACAATGGAAGTGATACAAACATTGAGAAATGATTACCTCCATAGGCACATGAAAGAGTTGAGAAATTTAAGGATTAAAGTTGGGTAAACGTAGGACACCACCTCCCTCTCTCTCCTCTTTCAAGAAAATCCTTCCCAACCAACAAAAAAAAGAATTAGTTAGAGTTGGAGCTTTCACTTGGAAATGGGGACCTTCACAGGTGCTTGCTTTCATGGTGGCAAGCCCAGACTTGCAATCAGAATGTCTTGCTTGGCCCTCATAAACATGGTACTCCAATAACATGTGCTTAAGAAGGTTGAACCCTGAGTTTACAACTAAAACCAAGTATATTGATGGAAGGAAACTCGAATTATATTATGCATATAGGGAAAGGCCAAAAACAGGGCTGTTCAGCAAGGAACATCTTGTTGAGAGTCATTTCCTGTGGCCACATCAGCAGTGCCACGTGGCAGGCTCTGCCACGTGGCAGCAGTCGGACAGTCCTACATTAAATGCAGCCGACCTGATTATGTCAGGGTATTTTCAGGGTATTATTTTCAGCCTTTAAAAGGCTCAGTTTCCAGCAGTCTTGACATATTGTGTCTCACAGATTTCAGCCTGCAGACTGCGGAGATTGCTCTCAGGGCTGACGGAGATCAAGATCCTCGAGGTGGAGACATACGCAGATATTCTCTCTGCACCTGTCTATAATTCTGCATCCTTATACAACATTCTTCATTGCAGATTTTCTGAGTTTCTTTGTCTCTTTCTCTCTCTCCGTTCTCTCTCTGTTCACTCTTTGTCACGGTCATTCGCTTCCGTATTGCTTCACTCTGACACATCTTCACATTTTCACATCCTGTTAATTGTAACTTGTACCTACATGCATGAAATGTTGCTAGACACTTTTCTTCTATAGCTCATCTTCTTTGTTTGAAGCAGAAAGAAGGAACGCTCAGCAAGGAACAACTTCACATACTATTATTGTAACTTGTACCTGCATGACATGTTGCTAGACACTTGTCTTCTGTAGCTCACCTTCTTTGAATGGATCTGTAGCCTCTAGCTCTTCCTCTCATGTTCCATCTAGGTTCTTTGTTGTAATCTATGGCACTTGTGATGTAATCTACCACATGAGCTGAAGATAGCTGCAAAACTTGTTATAGGTATCCCTCTCATTTGTTAGCTTTAGGCATTTCATGGGTTCTACTGGCTTGTATTGTGAGCATAGCACTTGGAATTCGTATGCAGTAGTGTATCAAGGTTGATAAAAACTGGGTGATAGTAGAGGAAGAGAGTGCTGCTGCAAGGCGGCTTACACAGCATGAAAACACAAGGAGCAAGGGTGTGATGATGTCCTCAGTAGTTAGCAATGGCATGTAGGATTAAAATGCAGCTATTTGACACCTCTTGGTAGCAGTGCGTTAGCTAGAAACGAGGTGTCAAGGGTTGGAGTGAACTTGGTTGTAGTGGGCAAGGGCTGGACAACTTATGGAGATGTGGCAATAGTTGTGAGGGATGGACAGCCATTGGAGAGGGGAGCTAATGGCCGAAATATGCAAGAGGGGTGATTATTTGTTGCAAGACAAAGGATAGGTTGATTGGTGGGCAGCTTGTCTATTTATAGATGAGTGGATCCTATTAGCGTCATCACCTGGACCGGTAGGCAGGTGCCATGTGGTAGGCAGTCCGCTAGTTGCCACGTGGCAGTAGTCGGCGGACAGCAGTAGTCGGCTGCATTAATTGCAGCCAACCTAATCATTTTCAGGCATTATTTTCAGCCTATAAATAGGTTTCGTTTCAGCAGTCTTGATCAATTGTGTCTCACAGATTTTAGGTTGCAGACTGCGGAGATTGCTCTTGGGGCTAACGGAGACCGAGACCTTTGAGGTGGAGACATGTGCAAATCTTCTCTCTGCACCCGTGTATAATTCTGCATCCTTATATAGCATTCTTCACTACAGATTTTCTGTGTTTCACTGTCTCTTTCTCTCTCTCTCTCTTCTCTCTCTGTCCACTCTTTGTCACGGTCATTCGCTCTGCATTGCTTCACTCTGACATGGTATCAAAGCATTGAAGGACTAGGGTGGATCTATCTGAAGAGTTTTCAGTGCGACACAAGGTTGTGTTTTCATACTGCTGTTTATATTATGAACAGAACTCCCACAGCTGTAATTCATGGGATGACTCCTGAAGAATGCTTTACTGGCAAGAAGCCTGATGTATCGCACTTGAAGATATTTGGCTGTGTTGCATACGTTCATGTGCTAGATAAGCTACGGAAGAAGCTTATCCAAAGGTAGAAAAATATGTTTTTATTGGATTTGCGAAAATTATCAACAATGGTATAAATCATATCATGATGGTTTGAAGTAGTTAGCAAACTAGTGATGAACTCCATGGAAATCTATTCTCACAGACTGGTAGGGATAGCTCAAGGCATGAGTAAACCAAATGTTTTATCATGATGCCATTTAACTCTCTGACAGATAATACATTCATATACAAATTGAGCTACATCAGGTTTTTAACTAGGTCAATATAAAATTTATTTGTAGGTAGTTAAAGTAGATTGAATACCTCTATGATCCATACAAGGTGGTGTATATATTTCATTTATAGAGATGACTCTAAATTGTATAGATACACACAACTTCTTTTGGAAATGCAAAAATCCATTTAAAGAAGTATAATCTTGAAAATAGAAAGGTTAGAGTCATGCATACGATGCCATACAACAGAAGAATGAGATATCTATTCATTTTTAGACTTTATATACACATGGATTTTTTTTGTGTATGCATCTTAAGCCCTTTGCCCCCTTCTCTTGTCCATTGGTTAGCATTTTTTCCTTCAATTATCTAGGGATCTATATAATGTGCATGAACACTCAAATTTTGCAATAAATAATCTCCACATGTTACAAGTCTATCAAAATGAACTATAAAATGTTCTCAGACAATAGTGCGAGCAGGTGGGCTGCGCATCAGATTAAGTTTGAGGCGAGCGTGGGCGTACGAGAAAAGAGAAGATTTGTTGAAGTTGCTGGTGTTTTTTTTCTATTAGAGAAGAAGGTTGTGTTTTGGGCCTTCCAAGTGCAGATTTTACCTTTTCATCACCTTCGGCGGGTGAAGGAGCGGGACGAGCGAATCAAAGCCCTAGCAGGCTGTATTTTCAAAGTGAGAGGGGACTGCTCTTTGTGTTTTTGTGCAAGCATTGTAGGTAAAGATGTCTTCTGAGGCCAAGATAGAGTTTCAGGCGATTATGGACTAGAAGGTGCCCGTCCTACTGACTCTTCCTTCAGATCAAAAGGCTCGATGTTAAGAACTACTGCATTTGGCAGGTCATGATGCTTGCCATATTGAAGTCCTATGATTTGGTGGAGCTTGTTACGAAGGCTATTAATCGTCCTTCTTCGCGAGACGAGTCCAGACTCTCTTCCAGTGAGAAGGCGGAGTTGGCAAAGGCTTAGGCTTATTGGAATAAACTCAATGCTCACATTTGCATGTTTTTCTCTCTCTCATGCACTACAGCTATTATCTCTCATATAGAGCATTTGACGGTGGCTAGGGAGATATAGTTGGAGTTGGGTCAGATGCATAATCGAACGACCGTCATGAAGCGAGTATATTTGGAAGTGCAAATGAGGACCATAAGGGTCAACAAGTCATTATCCATGCAGGAGCATATCAATAAACTAAGGTAGCTTCAGATACAGGTTCAAAACGCAGGGAAGGTGATCACTTCTGAAGACATGGCGATAACTCTCCTTTCCCAGTTACCACCTTGCTTTAGTGGTTTTTATTCCGCCTTGATTGCTTCAAAGTGGTTTGAGACTCTTTGGTGGAAAGAGTTGGTTCCTATGGTCTTGGGACTAAGAGAAACAACTGAAAGGAACCAATGCTTCGAAATCTGAGGCTTTGGTTAGTCAATCCTCTCAGAAGAAGGGGAATGATCAAAAGGAGGAGGACAAATCTAAGGACAAAGACAAGGAGTCTACTTGCCATATTTGTGGCAAAACAGGTCATTGGAAGAAGGATTGCCCCAACAAGGAGAAGAAGGAGAAGGAGAAGAAATAGAAATCTTCAAAGGATTCCAAAGCGGTGGCTGCTTCCTCATTAGTTGCTTTCCTCCATTTGGAGGTGGTTGAGGATTCGACCCTGTCGGCTTTTGATGCTTTGTTAACGGCCCCATTTACTCAAGAGTGGATTATTGACAGTGGTGTCTCTCGGCACGACTTCTTCTTCCGCAGGTGTTACTCATTTGCGGCCTTCTCATGGTTAGATTCATATTCGAGATAGTTTGTCTATTCCTATTTAGGGATTGGGCAACATGCATCTTATTCCAAATGGATGTGGTGGTGCCCATGCATCTGAGGTACTTTGTATGCTGGCTTTGGGGTATTATCTTCTCTTGGTGCACAAGATTTGTGCCCTTGGCCTTTTGGTCGAATTTGATGTGGACTTAATCGTTCTCCTACTTCCGTCATTGTTGATATGGCTCCTTATGAGGTGTACTTTGGGTCAAAGCCAGATGTTTCTTATTCCAGGGTTTTTGGGTGTGATGCTTATGTTCACATCTCGAAGACACATCGTGACAAATTTGACGCGGCTTCCAGAAGATAGGTATTTGTGGGCTATAGCTCGCAATCTCAAGGCTATTGATTGTACGATCTTGTTAAGCGGGATGTTTATACGAACCGTGATGTTCAGTTCATGGAGGTTCTTGTCCCAGAGGGGGGTGAGGACCACCGTGTACTTGGAGATCCCGGTGATAGTTGGGCCCCAACAAGTGTTCCTCTGGAGCCTGTGTCTCTTGAGGACTCTTCTTCGAATGAGGAGCCTAATTCAAAGTTATCAGATTCATCGATTAGTCCTCCGTTGTCGGTGGACCTTTCAGAAACTTCAGTAGATAGAGAGCACTGAGACAAGATTCGGCCTCCCCCTTGTTGGGCGTGTGACACTCTCAGAGATTCAGGGATCGAGGGGGTCCTTGAGGAGTGGCAACCACAGGTTGGACCGTGGAGGTGACGGAGGCACTAGTGACATACTATGGAGCTTGTTTGCTTTAACTACTGTTTGATGTCCCATGTTATGTAGGATAGAGAGCCTACATCAGTGAAGGAGGCTTTCCAGTCTGCTCATTGGCGGGAAGTGATGGAAGCTGAGTTGGAAGCTATTGAGCGGAATGACACTTGGTATCGTGTGCCTCCTTCCTCTCATAAGAAGGTGATTGGTGTTAAATGGGTCTTCAAGACCAAGTACCATAATGATGGCTCTTTGGACAAGTACAAGGCTCGCCTTGTTGCTAAAGGTTTTGCACAACGCCCATGTGTTGATTTCCATGATACTTTTGCTCCTATTTCTCGTATGGTGACTATTCGTGCTGTTCTTGCCTTGGTTGGTCATAGGAGATGGCATGTCTTTTAGTTGGATGTGAAGTTGGCCTTCATGAACAGTGATTTGAAGGAGGAGATCTATGTAGAGTAACCTCTTGGCTTTGGTTCCTTAGATGGGAAGGTTTACAGGTTGAAGAAGGCTTTGTATGGCCTGAAGCAGGCTTCACGTGCTTGGAACGAGAAGATTGACTCATTTCTCTAGGCAACGTTGGGCTATCGACGCTCTAGGGCTGATCCGTAGCTTTATGTGCACACTTCCAAGGGTGGTCGTGTGTTGTTTGTTTTGTATGTTGATGACTTGATTGTTACCGGTGACCATGTCCACAGGGTCGAAGAGACGAAGTCAGCTTTACATCAGAAGTTCAAGATGACAGACTTAGGACTTATTCATTTCTTTTTGGGCCACAAGATTTATCAAACTTAGAGGGGGATTTTCATCTCTCAACAGAGGTATGTACAGGAGTTCTTGGTGAGCGGATACTACCCGCTACCGCCAACTGATTGGATCATTGATTTGGCTCCTCAACACACGGGTTGATCTATCTTTTGCTGTAGGTCTCTTGGCTGGGTTCATGAGTGCACCTCACCAGGTGCAGTGGCAGGCTGATCAGAGGATACTATGATTTCCGAGGGGAACCTTTGACCTAGGGATTTCCTATCTAGCAAGTATAGGTGTTTCCGATCTTGTTCTTACAGGTTGGAGTGATTCAGATTGGGTTGGCGATGTGGACCAAAGGCAGTCTTCTACAGGTTATTGTTTTACCTTGGGTGTTGGTGCTATCTCTTGGAGTAGCAAGAAGCAGCCCATGGTAGCCCTATCTTTGACTGAGGTGGAGTATTGGGCCGCGTCTTCTACCACATGTGAGACTGTGTGGCTTCGGCAATTGTTGGAGGAGCTTGGCTGCCCCCAAACTCGTCCTAGTATTTTGCGGTTCGACAATGAGAGTTGCATTGCCTTGGCACAGAATCTCGTATTCCATGCTCGAACGAAGCACATAGAGATCCAATAGCACTTCATCAGGGAGAAGCTTATGGATGCGACCATCGATGTGGAATATTGTAAGATTGAAAACAACCTTGCAGATTTGTTTATGAAGGCACTTTTCCAGGCCCTACTTTGTTGACACTCCAGATCCCTCTTGCTACTTGTGGACTGCAGCAGTCGTTGCATTGATTCCAGCTGACCTGATTACTTTCATCCATTATTTCAGCCTATAAATAGGCTGTGTTTTCAGCAGTCTTGATTAGTTGTGTCTCGCAGATTTCAGGCTGTAGACTGCGGAGATTGCTCTCGGGGCTGACGGAGACCGAGACCTTCGAGGTGGAGACATATGCAGATATTCTCTCTACACCCGCGTATAATTCTGCATCCTTATACAACATTCTTCACTGCACATTTTCTGCATTTCATTGTCTGTCTGTCTGTCTGTCTGTCTCTCTCTCTCTCTCTTTCTCTCTCTCTCTCTTTTCTCTTTGTCCACTCTTTGTTACGGTCATTCACTTTTGCATTGCTTCACTCTGACATATCCTTCATAGTCACTAGGGACAAGGGAGGTGGGATGGGGATAGATGAAAACGAGGGACGGGGGACTAGGACAGAGCCTAATAATTATATATTTTCTAGATATAATTGAGACACTTTATCATGAAACTAAACAAACATGCTATCTTAATTAAAAACCTTCTCGAAATCATAAATGTCACACAAAAGACTAAAATTTAAATTCCAAGGACTTGAAAGTCGAAACTTAACAATTATTAAATGAACAATGAATATTCATATTGAAGAGTAGAAGTGACAATGCCCAATGGCGACTTTATCATGAGAAGTTGGAATTTAGAATAAATACAAGAAACAATAATGAGTACAAGTGATACTTCGGATGAGTACTTGCTGCTCAAGGTAGCTGCTGAAGACTACAAGAAAGTGAAAACAATACAAATCAAGTAATGTCAAATGACTAGGAACTAAGAACTACAAATTTGTATCTTGATCATCAATTAGAAGGAGAATGCTCCATCTCATATATGATATAATCATCCTCTTGGGGATGTCCCTGTTGAGCATGCTCTGCTTGCTACTCTTGCTCGTCCTCTTGTTGTTTCTCCACATACAACAAAAGGGTTTGTAGGTGCAATCAAAGTCTTTTCCAATACGGGTGAATTGACACTCACAAATACCAAGTCATTTGCTTTCTACACCTAAACTATTCCGCTTTTTTGAAGCAATATGCGAATAGAAGCTCCATAGTTGCTCCAAATAAGAGGAGCTCACAACAAAACTTAAAGTGTGGATAGCCAATGCTTGTAACTCAGGCCCCTTGGCTCCATAGTCCTCCCACCAAAAGGCAGCCCCAACTCTACGTGTCATCTTGTGCATCCTCACTATCATATATGCCACAACGAGATTTGTACCTTACAAGACTGTCTCTGATTTTGCGTCTTTTGTCAGAGTGAGGGACCATCTTCCTTGAGATTATTATCCAACCAACTACAATCTCACTATCCCTATTTCGACGACTCTTCTAAAACTCAGGATCTAATAGAAATCCAATTGCATGGAGAGGAGAATAATAACTATTCCACCGTGTGATAATAATTTCTGTAACTGCTCACACCTTTGTGCCATCCCACAATCCTCATCATCATCAAAAGGAAAGAAAGTATGTAGCTTCTCAATCATTTTGTCCATAGCCTCGTAGACTTTTCCAATGCATGGTTGCATAGTGTCCACAAGCATCACCAAATGCATCATTGGTTGCACCATGGCATTAGTTTGACGCACATCATCCCAAAATGAGGCATCTTCTATATATTCAACACATTTTATTCTTGCAACACTGGAGGACAATGCATTTATGCGATACTCATCACTAATGAATATTTGTCTCAAAAAGCAACAATGCATGTGCTTAAGTGATGAAGCAACAAAAAATTATACGCAAACCGTGTTTTCGAGTACTTCAAGAGAATCTTCTTGGATCTCTTGTGAATCTCAACACACATAAATTGATGGTTCAACACAAACATCACCATATCATTTGCTTTCTCAATAACACAATCAATCCAATCCAACTTGCCAATGTCTTTTAGCATATTATTCAAGCAATGTGCCATGCAAAAAGACATTGTTATTAGTGGATATGCTTGTTGAACAATCAACTGCAATCCTGTCTGCGGGATCCCCATCTACAACAAGTCTTGTGACCCAAACAAGGCCAATTGTCTCAATGTTTTTCATCCACTCAGTTGCTAGTACATTTGTTGACTTGTTAGTAGTGGCATCATGAGAGTTTAGGAAATACATCTTGCCACGTGAATATGCAACCGTACCATGAATAGATTGCCTTCTAGTGTGTCACCATCTATCTGCAATCAAAGTTCACTCATTTATTTGTAGTAAACTTCTTGTGTTTTCAGTTGCAATCTCCATTGGTGACTGCATGTCTCTCCTTCTATAAAAGAGTGGTGCGCAAAGACTCAAAGGATGGTGGAACATAAGAGAGTTTTGCTTTTTCAATATTTTTACACATGTTCTTCAAGTACTTAGACTTGGTTGCATTAAATGCAATGTGATCATGATAAAAGTGTTGAGAAACCCTTCACCCTTCACCCACAGTTTGTGTTTTTGCGTTTTTGCGTTTAGGGTTTACATTGAGGGTTTGCAGCTCCAAAAAGGAGTGCCATCCTAGACTGACTGTGCTTATTTATAGGCCACTCTCTCATTCATTCCTTACGGCTGATTCATTTAGTCCGTCACCTCTTCTCTCCAGTCTCTCCACTATCCTCACACCCCTTTAGGAGAACATTGCGGTTCGTGGTTCGTGGCTGTCTTCATCATCTTCCTTGTGCTACGGCGCCCTTGTTCCCTTGTATCACATTCACTCCATGATTTAGAACTTCATCATTCCATTCATTAGAGTTTCTTCTCTCTTCTCTTCTCTTCTTCATGTTTGCCGAGTTCACTCCGTGTTCCTCTCCGCACACCCTACTGTCTCGCTAATATGTCATCTTTTGACATGGTATCAGAGCTGGATTTGCTCAAACAACGGCAAAGATTCTCCACTCCAATGAAGGCAAAGACCGGTGGCAGGTTCAACATCCACTTCTCTTCTTCTTCCGCTGCATCAAAATCTCGTTTTTGCAGGTTTCAGGTGTTTTCAGCTGCTGCCCACACCCCTTTCGCAGAGGACATCGCAGTCTCAGCTGTCCCTTGCTGTCATCTACAGTCTGGCACCTATTTCCAGCCTTCCACCCGCAGTTTGCAGCTGTTTACTACAGCTATTGCTGATCACTCTCCATTCAGAAAACAATCTCGTTTTTGCAGATTTCAGGTATTTCAGCTTGCTGTCCACACCCTGGACACGGAGGACATTGCGGTCCAAGTTGGCCATTGCTGTCTACAACAATCTGGCGCCCGTTTCCAGCCTACCACACACTATTCGGAGCTGATTTCAGCATATTGACTGTTACTGCTGGTTTTTTTTGCGTTTTTAGTCTTTCTCTCTCCTGCAGTCTGCGTTTTAAGTTTTTCTCTCTCCTCACCTACGTTTTTAGTCTTTCTCTATTCTCACTGTGTTTTTCTACTGGTTGCAATCTCTTACTGCTGGTTGCATCCTCCTCCCATAGGCAACTCACTTCCAACCCTTCCACTGCCCTTTCACCCCTTGAGGCAGACATTGCGGTTCGTGTTTCACATTGCCCTCACACCCCTTGAGGTGGACATTGCGGTTTGTGGTTCGTGGTTCATGGTGGCTGATCTCTTCCTTCTTCAGTTTGCCACACCGGTACCATGGCGTCTCCACCGACAGATTGCCAGTCTACTAGGTGTTCCTACCGCGGCACGAACGGTCATCCCACCGAAGACTGTTGACATTGACCATTGCTCCCTACCCCCCAGGAGTATATGCATCTTTCACCAAGCACTCCTTGTGCCACCTCTCCTTTCTGGACCACAGAGATCGTTCTACATCGACTATAAGAGTCCTATGCTCAAGGCAATAAGACGCATCCGATGCGCACTAAGTCCTTTCGAGTACATGGAGGATCGATTGGTGCTATGACCTCGTGGAGATTGTCGCAATGCCAGCGATAGTCTTCTCCCATCTATTTTCGGGTACAGTGGTTACCACGGCCCGCGGTTTTGCAGTCCAGTCCATTGAGAGACAGTGATTGTTTGATACCATCTCCTCGTCAGTTTGCTCCTTCGAGAGACAATGGCTGCTCGACTTCTTTCTCTTCTTCGGCTACCGAGTCCGCTCCACTGAGAGAGAACAACTGTTGCCCCCTCATTGCTCAATTTGAGCATCACCTTTCACCCTCGCCTACTCAGAGTCGAGAGGCCACCTCTGGGAGCTCTTCGGCACCCCAGATATCTTCTTCGGCACAATCGGCGGCAGTTTCTTCGTCATCAGACATTTCGGAGTCCGTGACCTATGAGTTTTTGGATTCCCTTTCTACTTTAGAGGGGGATTTAGAGGGGGATGTTATTTCTTTGCCCTCAGAGGGGGCATCTACTTCTTCGACTTCAGTGGGGGGGCCCCTCCACCTCCCACCTCAGAGGGGGTACCTACTCCACATGAAGTTCTTCACCCATCCTCTACTTTCTTGGGGTGGTTGTCTTCGATCAGTCATCTCTTCTATTGATACCCAGGATCTTTAGGTACCACCTCGATCGGGACCTCGGAGGTTCAGCCGCGATCTGGTGAGGAGGCCTTTGTATTCCTTCTAGCATGGATGCACGGAGCTAGTGGCTTGTCTCCCGAGGTTGAGTTTTGGGTTCTCCAGTTCACTCTGTCTACTGTTCTTTACCGCAGGTTTCCTTTTCGGTGGAAATCTTGGATCTTCAGGATCCTCCACATCTTCTTCCTCCTCTTCTTCTTGCCTTTGTCCCTTGGTTAGCATGGAGCCACCTCTTGAGATCAAGTACGGGCATATCCTTATGGTTCTCGGCACCATACAAAGTCTGACATTCCTCCTATGCATTGCATGTTTTCATCATCTTTGTGCTAGGGCGCTTGGGCAAGTGAACAATTTTCCTACGAGGGACACTGTCCAAGTGGCACTTGTTGCATGAGCATTCTTCAACATGTAGCATTGCATCTCCACCTCACTCTTCTCTTGTTCCCTTTTTGGGCTTGAGAGGGGGTGTTGAGAAACCCTTCACCCTTCACCCTTCACCCGCAGTTTGCGTTTTTTTGCATTTCTGTGTTTTTGCGTTTTGCATTTAGGGTTTGCAGCCCCAAAAAGGCAAGATTGACTGTGCCTATTTATAGGCCACTCTCTCATTCATTCCTTACGGCTGATTTATTCAGTCTGTCACCTCTTCTCTCCAGCCTCTCCACTACCCTCATACCCCTTCAAGAGGACATTGTGGTTCGTGGTTCGTGGCTCGTGGCTGCCTTCATCATCTTCCTTGTGCTATGGCACCCTTGTTCCCTTGTATCACATTCACTCCATGATTCAGAACTTCATCATTCCATTCATCAGAGTTTCTTCTCTCTTCTCGTCTCTTCTCCATGTTTGCCGAGTTCACTCCGTGTTCTTACCCGCAAACCCTACCGTCTCGCTGGTACGTCAGCTTTTGACAAAGAATCTTGCAATGGCCATGTCTGGATCCTACTTTTTTCTAGCATCCATATGTGCACGTCTAATACGTGTCACAATAGGTGTTGCAAGAGCTGTAGAGCCGGCTATTTCAAAAGCACCTCCACCTATGTTGCTAGTGGTTGTAGCTGCAGTGAATGATGGCCTAGTTGAACCTAGTATGCTAGAAGCAACAACAATAGTAGTGCAAGATGAGTGTGGATCAACTGCCACTAGTCGTGAGACTCTCCTCTGTGCTGAAATGGCATCTTGCTCAGCAACCTTTTGCTGAAGAAACTGCTTCTTCTCTTGGTTGATATTCTCACAAAAGAGCATCTGATGACTTGACTCTCTGAAGAAAATTGAAATGGACCCTGATTTTGTAACTTGTTTGCCTCACCTGTTCCTTTATAGCCACAAAAAGGACATTTCCAATGTTGTGAGCCACCCTCTAATACTGGGCTTTCAGCCTTAACCTCACACCACCATGACCAATCATCGGATCTCCTACCCCCACCACTGGTACGAGGGCAAGAGCTTGGGAAGATGTTGGCAAGGGACTTGGGAAGATGATGCCATGGCTTGCAAGTTGCTGGTCACTACAGTGACTCATTGTCAGTAACTGAGCACTTATCCTATTGACTGCACTTTAAAGTTTAAACTTTATACTACAGTCTGCATTAAGTGCACACTCTGTACTGCACTGAGAGTCTGAGTACATACTCTGTACTGCACTAGTCACCGAGGCTTGAGCCTTGAGCACACTATCACAGTTGAAAGTTCTCTGATGTCTGATTCCTGAAGCTGAGAACTGTGAGCTGTCTACGTTCTTTGGTCACTGAGCACATTGCCACTCTGCAGTCTGGACTGAGGGACTTAGAACTCTTTGCAGTTCAAACAGAAGAGTTATAATGTCATTATTTTAAATTTATAACTTATGATTTATGACTTGTGACTGACCAGATGGCAAAGACTAGAGTCCAAACTCCAGCCAATAGTGCAACTGTGCACGGCCCAGTCATCAAGGTATCTTTGACTATATTATTTGTTATTTAATCTTAACAGTTTTGACTTTTGAGTTATCATGGTGGCGCAGGTTACCTGGAGGTTGGACACTGGGCTGTTGGAGTCACGAGTGAGATTGTGTGCCCAGTGTCACGTCACATGCATGACTGTCGCTGATAGGTCATAGTTGATTGTAGGGAGCTTGGAGGACTTGAGGTGGTGCAGGTGGTAGAGGTGATGAGGGCAGTGGCTTGAGCAAGTAGGTTGGGTCTTGATAGGAGAGTCGGAGGTGGTACAATACAGGTAAACTATATGAGCTAAAAGCGACGGGTACGCTTACAAATCTTGCCATGTGGCATCCCAGTCACATCCTACAAGGCGTGTTACTGTTGGGTCCAGCATTTCAAGTTGGGTCTCCTACATCCTGGGCCCATGTCTCTTGTGTCCCTTCTGGCTATGGGATCCTTCCAAATTAGGGTTTGGCTCATGGGACACAGAAACTCTCTAGGATCATGCACCATTCAATAAAACTTTAGGTAATTTACAGGTTTTGGGGTTGTTTTAAAGATCTAATTGGTTTATAGTGCAGTTTTTAGCTCAATACTCCCTTTCAGGCCCAAAATTGGAACTAGGAAGGGATTGCAAGTGCAGCTCTAGCACATCAAGGGTATCGAACAAAGGGTGCACATCCGCTGCCGAGTGGCGTACCAAAATTGTTGGGGCGATGGCTATCTTACATTGAGAGCCCAAAGGGTCAAACCTTAGAGGCCAAGGCATTGGACAAAGGGTGTCCATCGGTTGCCCAATGGCCTACCATAGGACCTGCAAAGGTGGATGGAACTACTTTGCCCTTTTTTTTCTCCCTTGGTTTTTGTTGTTTTTTTTTGAGATGGTCTATCAAGTATTGTGCCCTAAGGGGAGAATGAAAAGGGATGGTTAGATTTAATCACATCACAAAATAGACAAGCTATCTTGACCAGCTGTGGGTGTCAGTGATGAAGGAAAAGGGTGAAGAAATATGGAGGTGTGCTGGTAAGCTGGTAAAAGAACTGCCATGGGAACAACTCAAGTTGTACTCCGGGATGCTTTGCACAATGAGATGCGTAGAGTAATGCCACATGATGAGAATGTGCATGCAACAGGTGCCACTTGGAGAGTGTCCATGGTGGGAAAATTATTTGGTTGCCCAAGCTCCCTTTTACGTAGTTGAGTATGATCGTGCAATGCAGAGGGGAGGCACAACAAGGAAGAGAGGCCAATGTCAAAGACAAATGCATAAACTTGTAGAATATCAAGAAAGTGTAGAAATCCCCTCTCAGCCATGGATGTTGATGTTGGAGGAGGAAGAGGAACTTGATGTCAGTATTTGTGGTATTGAGAATGATACTGACTGTTGTGGATGAAGCACACTAGCTGGAGGAGGTAGGGAGTGTGGATAAATGCCCTAACATAGAAACTCCAACACAATAGGTCTTAGACAAAGGTCCTGAAACCCTGTTTCCCTTATGCAAACAGAACTAGCACATATTAGCTGGAGTTGAGTCATTTTGCTAGTTATGAAATTTAATGCAGCATTCGGGGAACTTCGAAGAGTCACGGTTTGTTCCATGCATGATGCAAGCTAGGTGGATGGCACATAGAAGTTTTGAATTTGATTTAATGGTCGGTTTCAGCGGAAAGGACTGAAATGTGGATTTAAATCAGAGGCTATTCATGCATTTAAATCCTTTTATATGGATATTTTGCCAACTGTCCTGAACATTAAGATAATATCATAACTATCGATGTGGAACAGGAAAAATAGATGCGGATATTGGACTTTCTCCAATGGATGCAAATGCTGAACTTTATCCATCCTTGTGATATTGATACAATACTACGCCTGATACCATTGCTTCCATAACAATTTACTTTTGGTGTTGTATTGAATGAATGCTTGCCATCAGGTGCTAAATGGTACATTCTAGTTGTTTATCGAATATTATTTTCATTGCCACATGTAAAACATGGGTAGACCTCTGAGTGTTGCTTTTTAACCTTGCAACGCTTTGGCATATTATACATTTTTGAACTGCAAGCAGATGCCGTGCGTTTGCCACTTAAAAGTTTGACACCATTGCTCTTCAGCTATCAAAAACACTAGTCACTTGAATAAGCATTGGCACTGGTCCATGCCTGCTAACACTTTTGTGGGCTTGTCTCAAAGAACTTATGTTTGCTGCCACCATTAAATGGTGTCATTAAGTAAAAAGAGAAATTTGTGCCAAAAACTACTGTAGTAGAGAAGACATTATAGTGATGTCCTAAGTGCTAATGTGTGGGTAGGGACTACAATGCTGAGAATCTTGTGAGCAAGTCTTGAGCCAACCATAACACTCTCAATTGCTTCAACTTGTTGATGAATTGATTTGCTGCCAGTTTTTTATTTCCATGCTTTTAGTTGTGATAACCTGTGAAATAGGACTTTCTCCAAGCAGTGGGTAGCATTTGGTTAATTTTGCAATGCTTTTGTCATGATCGTTTTTGGATATCCTAACCCTGATGCAGTTGATATGCATCTATGATTTAGATGACTGTTGGCTATTTTTGAAATAGGGTGTAGAATTTGGTTAACTTCGCAATGCTTTTGTCATGATTGTTTTTGGATATCCCAACCCTGAAGTAGGAAGGTTTTTGTAGTATTGGTTGATATGCATCTATGATTTAGGTGTGGTCACCTGATTCTTGCAATATTAGTTGTAACTCCTGGCTGTTTTGTTTCTAGTAGGTATAATGGATAAAGTGAAACTGCAACATTATGGTCACTCCATAGCGTTGTACAAATAGTTATGCCATCACTTGCTGTATCATTTTCTGTCAGGTGGCAGACTGCAGTTTGTTAAAAGACACCTATTATTGATCTTGTCTTCTTAGGTGCACAGGCTTGACAAGGAGACAAGTGGAATCATGGTCATTGGCAGAACAGCAGAAAGCACAGCTCTTCTTCATAGTTTTTTCCGTAAAAAGACTGAAATTGCGATTGCAGGTCGTAAGGCATGCTGCTGTTCCCTGTCCTCTTGTTAAAGCTTACATGAGCCATCAAAACGTTTCTTAAACAGTCGTTATATTCAGACTGATGATGAAGTTGTCAAACGCAAGTACTGGGCAGTGGTAATTGGAACTCCAGAGAGACATGAAGGCTGCATCAAGGCTTCTCTTAAAAAGGTTGGAGTTTGTAATCTTGGTTGAGAATAAGGCTGTTACTCTCTTCCTTATAAGATAGTAGGTTAGCCTTTCTTCATGGTGTATGCACTGTGCATTGATTATAGGGATGGGAGGTAGAAAGGTCACAGTAAAGCTTCTCTAAACTAGGTTTTGTGATCTTTGTTGGAAATAAGATGTACTAGTGTTTTCAAAGATATTGAAAACTGAAGAGGAGAGACTTGGCTCCTGGCCTCTGGATATTAGGTTGGCTGGTCTAATGCATGAACATGGATATGTATCCCAGGCGATACTTTTAAAGGCATAGTTAAAATTTGCACACACACAGCTGTGGTGATGTATCTTGTTAGTGTTGATTCTGCCTTCAAGGTTGTCATTTGTCACAATAAAAGAGGATTCCTTGTATCAGGTCTTTCGCTTAGCAGCAGTAGCAACTGGCATTTTGATTGGTTTACTTGCTTGTGTTTTGTCTTTTGTTTATACTTTCTTTCTGAGAGTAGCTAGTGTTAGATGGAGGAAAGTCAGAGGCTATTGTGACTGCTGATGGTGACAACTCAGAAGATGTAATGGAAGCTGTCACAGAGTACAAAGTCTTGGGACCTTCCGTTCATGGTAAGGCATGAAAGTTGTGTTACATCAGTCTGGTCAATTACTTATTTTTAAACCTGTTGCATTACTTACTTTTGCCCTATTGGCACATGAAAAGGGTGTACCTGGTTGGAGCTTCACCCTCTCACAGGAAGAAAACATCAGGTGTGAGTTTTCTTAAGATGTTTACTTTATGTTTTTTGTGTGGACATGTGTCTGTTCTTAGCTATCTATCTTAACAGTGGGGGATTGGAACCAGTGTAAGTCCCCAGTTGTTTGCTGTAGCTTGATTATTTTGCCCTGGTGGAAGTAGTTAGCCAAGCTCACTTAGAGGTGTAGAGGTATCTGTACATGCTTATTGTAGGTCTGCTTGATGGATGTCTCTGATAAGAGATGGCAAGAATTTTACTTCATATTTTTTACTTAGAGGTGTAGAGGTATCTGTACATGCTTATTGTAGGTCTGCTTGATGGATGTCTCTGATAAGAGATGGCAAGAATTTTACTTTATGGTTGGCCATGCAGAGGTGCTGTGACTAATTTTTATTGTGTTGTCTTTCAGATTCGAGTTCACTGTGCTAAAGTACTCGGGACACCAATTGTGGGGGATTACAAGTATGGGAGGAGAGCGAATGAGGACCTATGCTCCAGGGTTCGCGACAGTGAGGGGTCTCAAGTGGATGGTTCGAGGAGCAGAAAGTCAAGGTCTCAATTGCCTTCGTCTGGGGGAATGGTAGAAGGTAGTGTCATGAGTCAGACCCCCTTTCTGCACTTGCACAGCCGCCTGCTGAGTATACCCAAAGTGAAGCCCTTTGCAAAGGAATCACCAACCTCAGCTGGTCCTGTCAACAACAAGGTTGCATTTGTGCATAGCTTGCGGCTCCTTGCTCCCTTGCCACCTCATATGAAGGCCACCTGGCTGCTTCGACAGCCAATCCTCAAAGGGCCATCCTGAAGAACTGCTGCAGACAAGGACAGATGACAGCTGATGTGTTGTGTCTGAATTGTTGGTGGATTGTATTCCTCATAGCCGTAGCCATGATGTTCCAGTCTAGTGTATCTGTAACATGCTTGTGACAAGAAACTTGATCTGACACAGAGAGAGAGAGAGAGAGAGAGAGAGAGAGAGAGAGAGAGAGAGATGATGATGAAGAATCAATATGCAGCATTTTGATGTCTAAGGTATCGTTTGAAAGCTGAAAGGAAACTAATTCCCCGTCTAGTTCCTATCTAGCATGCCGTATGAGTACAATCGTGATGAGTATTGAGTAATACATAATCTAGCAATGATTCCATCCAATGGGTATGACAAAATGAACTATCATGTGGTTCGGGACGAGAAGGGCTTTCGTATGTACTACCCATCTAGCATGCCATAGTAGTACAACGTACTGAGCAATAAATAAATCTAGCAGTAACTCTATCTGATGGCTATGACGAAATGTAATGGATCATACGTAGGATTGGGGTTGAGGGCTTTCATATGTACTCCCCCTGCTGTGGGTGTTGTGATGTTTGCTCCACATCTTTGTGATATTATGCTCTTATGCTATACATGGCTAATGTGAGTAGTGGTGTATGATATCTTATCTTGGCTATTTATGCCTAATGTGAGTCTGGTGGTCTATGCATGTGCAGTTTGGTTCCCTTGGTGGTCTTAATAATAGATGAGGGGGTCATGCAATAGCGGGCCTGAGTATGGTTGGGATTTGTGGATCTTTGTGGTGGCCTCTCTCCATACCTTTGTAGATCTGTGAGATTAAAGGCCAAGTCATCTTCGTGCAGGCAAAGACATCTCTCGATGCTTTTGTAGCTTTTTGTAACCTATGCTTTTGTAGCTTTTGTAGTATACATGGCATCTACAAATGCCTTAATTGTTTCCATCGTTGAATGGCAAAGCTTGCACATTATCTCCTAGATAATGGTAATCCTCATATGATGGTTTATATGAACATTCATGTAGCTTTGTTGCTTGATAAACCAACTATTTGAGAGAGAGAGAGAGAGAGAGAGAGAGAGAGAGATTGTGTGATTTAGATTTCAATTACAATTCACTTCAAGGCACCATTGGCACAAAAAGAAATCTGATTGCTAATGCTGTACAAGTTACTAAATACATTGCAAGCCTCAAGTAACCGTTGATGCTTTCAAAACTCTATGATGGCATTGCCACCTTGATGAATTATCCATTTGCCCTTGTTTCTTGTTGTCCTCATCTTGACAATTTCACTTGGTTTCTTAAGTTATGCCGGTGTAAACTCATTTGTAATCTACATGTTTTCGTTGAAACACCTTGATTTCTTTAACACTTTCGTCTTGAATTGAAGTTGATTATTTCCTTGGTACTTTGCCATGGTATCATTCAATCAAACCCTTTTTCTTCCAATGTTGTCCATAGTTTTGTCTCTAGTTTGTATAACTTTGAAAACCCTTGGATAGTCTTATCATCTAGTTCCTTGTGTTTCTTTATGCCATCCATCAAGGAGGCCTCCTAAACATGCCCTTAGCAGTCTTATCATCTAGCTCCTCGTGTTTCTTTATGCCATCCATCAAGGAGGCGTCTTAAACATACATGAAATGCAATCTTCTTTTGTAATGTAGCTTTGTTTAGTATTCAAAAGATATATGTTAAACCTTATTTATCTCTTCTCTCATTTTTATTTCCTTTTAAAAATGTTGCACTTTGGTTGTCGAGTCCACCATCTTTTGTCTTTTTAGTGGATGTGCCATATTTGTTGCAAGCTTTTTCTATTGCTCCACCAAGCATCTAAGCATGTTGACAATAGTGAGCATTTCAAAACCACAATTTATGCTTCATGTTCCAAACTCGCTCATGCAAGAATTTCTACCATGGGCTTTGCTCGATTGGCTTATATAGTACTGCAAAGACTGTTGGGAAGGTCTTTGGATACATCTCGTTGTTAGGGCAAGAGCTCAAGTCCAACCCTCATCCCTAGGTAGGTGGTGAGAAGGATTAAAAAACTCTAGCTCCTCGTGTTTGTCAATGGAGCTTTATGAAGGGGGGTCACAAAAATGCAAATATGTTGAATAAAGCTTTATGAAGGGGGGCTACCAAAAACGTAGATATGTTGGTTGCATGGGCGCAGAGAGAGAGAGAGAGAGAGAGAGAGAGAGAGAGAGAGAGAGAGATTCCTTTGTCTCAAAGGCATACATGATAAAGGATGCACTAAGTTTTTGGTTACAATCCACTTCAAGGAATCTGTTGCCACAAAAGAGACCCATGCTAAAGTGCCACTAGCACCAAAGAGAAAACCGTCTACTCAAGCTATCAAAGTTACTAATGCATCATATCATGACTTAAAAGTAACTTATTGTTTGGGCTCTTCGAACTCTTCTATGATGACTTTGTTGCCTTGATAAATTGCCATTTGTGCCAAAATTAACTTAGTGTTTAGGCTTTTTAAACTCCTTTGATGACTTTTCAACCTTGATAAAGTGCCATTTTTCCTCCTTTCTACTGTCTTCATCTTGGCAATTCGACTTGATCACGCTTTGAGGTGTACTTGTGCAAGTTCATTTGTGATCCTCCATACTATGGATCCCTTAAAACATTCAGATTGCTTTAATACTTGCCTTATCTTCCATGCTTCCAAACTCTAAAGTTACTTGATTCTTTCCTTGATGGTTTTCCATGGTATCATCCACTTGAACCCTTTTTTTCCACGATCCATCACCCAAGTGCACTAACATACCATTACTTGCATTCCACTCTTGATCCTAGTGTACTATTGTGCACTAAGCCCTCATCTTGTAGCCTCTAGTGCACTATCCCTAGTGCACTACATGTGCACTATCACACTCAATATACTACACTTTGCACATAGCCTTGCATAATTATTTGCACTACACACACACACACACACACACACACACACACACACACACACACCCCATTGTGCACTCAGTGTTAGATTTAATTCAGTAGATTCTATTGTACATGCACTGCGCACTATCATTGCCAAGTGCACATCATTGTGCCACACCTCCATGTGCTTATGAGAGTCATTTCTCTCTCAATTCCAACCCCAATACCCACACCTATTTGCTAGGGAGGGTTAAAAGGGAAGGAGGGAGGAAGGTGACACATTGCAGTGCACTTGTATATGTAGGTGCACTAGCATGTACTAGTGTGTATAGTGTACGCACATGCACTAGCATTGGCCTTGGCATTGGCATTGTCATGTGAACTAGCACATGCATGTCCACTTGTATACTATTGTGGGTGCACTTTTGCCCAGACCCTCACCACCTCTGGAACCAATTGTTCATAAACCTTGCATCCAACCTTAGCTATCACACTTGAGTGTGCTTAGGCACACTTGCATGCATTGACAATGATACTAACATTGGCACTTATAGATGCACACTTACACTCATGCATACTTGCACGTGCATGTGCACCTACGTGCCCTTGTGAGCACTTGAGTACACTTGCACTGATAATTGCACATAGCCCACCATAATGCACTCTCCACTTAGAGCTACACATCATATTGTACATAAACTACATTGCAGTTGCACATACTCACACTTATGCACAATGGATGTGCACCATGCACTAACCCGACACACTAAGTTCCATTCCTAACTAAGGCATGTTAGTACACCCTCTTTTACAACATACATCCACCTTCCTTAGTGCATATAATACCAAAACCTAGTGCACCTGTCTCACTCTTGCATATCAACCCTAATGCATGGCATTATGCATCTCAATTAAGAACATCTCACCTTGTGCACTGTCTCACATGATACCTACAAGTTGCACTTTGAATCCTAGTGCTCACGTGCACTAATGACCCTAGTGTACTAGTAACCTACACACACCTTGTGCACTAGTGTACCACCCTCACACACAACCTCTCACACACACTGCACCTAGGTTAGTGGATATACCATAATAAGCTTCACTTCATTCCATAATCCTACATCCATGCCATCACTCTAGTACACTAGTGCACATCTCTAGTGCAATACCCTAGTGCGCATGTGCACTAAAGCTCCACCTTAAGACTCCTTTGTGTAGTTAGTTCTCACACATCTATTAGTATGCATAAGCACAATGCAACATCTGCAAGAAGTCTCCTCCTCTTAAGTCCCTTGACTCTCATCCTTTTCACGAGGGAGGTCATAAGGTATTGAGGATGAAGGGAGTATCCTACCAAGTGCAATTGATACCCATCCTAGTGTACTAATGCATTGCACTAGTGCACACATAGTCACACCAACCTTGCACAACATCCTAGTGCACTACAAATACTTGCACTAGCATAACTTGTATTCACATAAGCTAGATTGAAGTACACTACATGCCATGCATGTGCTAGTGCACACATATATTATACATCACTTGTTACTCATAAGCTTTAGTATGCCTCACCCTATGGCACCCCCATCTACTCATCCTAGTATAACATGTACATGGAGGACTGCACTTAGATACTCTAATCCCTCTAGTGCATAACAGTGCGATTAGCACATGCACTAGTGGACATGCACACTAGCACATTGTCCTTGCACGTAAACTAATGTGCACATGCACTACTATACCTCCACTTAGTTAGTACCTACCACCATCAGCATATGTGATCTCACAAGCATATACAGACATTCACACACACTGAACGGGAAGGGTACTCACCACAATAAGGAGAAAACCAACAAAAAAGACAAACTCAAAAGGAAAAAATAGACAATCAAGAAAATTGAAAGAACCCACACTCAACTTTAACCTAGAAGTGTGTTCGCTCAAGAAAAGGTGTTGCATATTACAATGCCTTTACACAGTGTTTGAGGAAAAGAGAAAGCATGTTTGCGCATAGTGCACAAGTACAAGCTAAATTGTCATCAATAAAATCTTGCTTGTTAAAGAACCAACAATCCTAAGAAGAGAAAGAAAAAGATGAGAATAAGGAATTGAGAAAACCAAGGACAAAAGATAAGGATCGAAACAATGAACCAAACCAACATGAAAACCTAGGACTTAAGTTGGTGATGTAAGCACATGTGCTTGTGGAGTGGATATGACCTTTCAACTCCCACATCAAGTAGAGACCCTAGTCCTAGCAGATCTATAGGCGTTAAAAACACCTCTATTTGTGACCTTGTCTGCTAAGTATCCAATTAATCCACCTAGAAGCAAGAGAAACCAAGGGGATGACATAAAGCACAATGGAGAGAACTGAGAGCTCAATAAATGTTCACAATAATCGATAGCTTCCAAGAAGATGCGGAATTTGACATCTTAACCTTGACCCCTGAGACCATAGAAAGGAAACTCCAACCCACTATGCTAACATAGGCATAAAAGCCATAATCAAGGATATGTGTGATGAAAGGATCTATGAAACCTTGTTTGGGAACTATAAACTTAATCACTCCAACATCAGTGATGTTGTGGAGGCCATTTGTATGGACAACCTTCATTGTGAATACAATAGAGATAAAAGACCGTCTAGAACTGTTAGAATATACTTGCAAGACAAAGCCATACAGAAACAAAAGAAATGCAAGACTTGATAGTCGATGCTAGAAAGCAATAGCAAGAATCACTCAAGATAGTAGAATAATTCAAAGTTTCCAGGCCATATCATTAGAATGTGCAATGCGTTCACTATGTAGTGACCACCTTCCTTCCAAATTTTTTTATCGCATCAATCATGCATTAATTGTGGCCAATTTGGCCATGAAGTTGCATACGGCACAACCCCATGTAGGCTCCTTGGCCCTTACTTTGCCAACCAATAGGATAGTTGTGGCCCCAATTATGCTAGGCATCCCCCACTTGCCCCACAATTGGCATTGTTGGCCCCTCCATAATCACATGACAAGTTGAGATTAACCCTTGTGGGAATCATTAGATCCTCCATGCCGATTGTCATGCATTTTCCTAGTAATGCCCCTGTCCACTTCAAGAACTAGTGGAGGAGGAGGGATACACAAATCCTTTTGTTTACAAGGCAACAAAGAACATATAAACTCATGGACTATTGCCCTATATTCGTTATTATGTTGGGATGAGGCCAGAGTGAGGCATGCCTACAAATAGAGACCCCATTGCTTATTGTAATTGTGGGTAACCAAGACAGGCTTCTTGAAGGTGTCAACAAAGCAAGATCAATCTAAGGGGAGTGATGCTGACTAGCATTGCCCTAAATCTAGAATCGCACATGTGTATCTGGATTGTCCACAACGTAAGGCAAGCAAATAGCAATACAATAGTGTGGCCAATTCCCTTGAGCCTATTTGGGGTGTAAATGATCACTAATGAAGGTAGCATTGCCATTCTTGTTCACACTATCACTTGTGCATAGAGTGCCAAGAAAAGGAGAAAAAGAGCTAAACTCAAATGCAAGAGTAAAGGGCTCTCAACTCTACCATAAATAGGTGCCACCTCCAATGTAGAGAGTGTTACAATAGCATCTCAAAGTGCTAAAGAAACCATCACCAAGGATAAAGCATAGCTTACCCCAGTTTAGTATCATGCAATTAAGGTTAAGGAATAGGTTAATGTGACTCAAGATGAGTTATAGATAGGCCAAGCCAATGATATCTTAAGCATTCAAAGCCTGTTTTGTGCTCTTCAAGAGAAGGCATGACAACCCAATGAGATCACAACCAAATCCCCAAATGACCCCCATGGAAGAAGAGGCTTCTCTTGTTCTCGATGCAAGTAGGCTATAATATATTTATGAGACAATCAAGCCTACCATCATTACAACCCTTGCATCCAAAGAAGTTGCCATTCGTATTGAAACTCGACTGAAAGATAGCCTACTGATTTGACAAGGATAAAAATATTGGATAGAAGGAACAAACCTTGCCAAATCTTACCACATTCAACAACCCAACTTTAGTGCACCTCCAAGGCTAAGTGTTTTAGGGGTTAACATATTCTAGGAAGGATCTGTGAGTGGCATGTTCTTCTTCATGCTGAAACCCTTGGAGACACTATATGGTGAGGAATTGCCAACGTTGGAGCCAATGTGAGGATAGTTGATCAAGGCCTACTAACATAATGGATTATGAGACTAATAGACACAACATTAAGCAAATCTATATGGACCCCAAATCCTCTCAAACTAAGAGCCTGCTCAATTGATGCAAGCATTGTGAGATTGAACTCAAAATTAGAATGGCTCAAATACCTCAAGGTACTTGACTAGGAACAAATGGGGCATGAGTTCAACGACATCTATCCAAATCCTGAGATATTCACAACCAAGGATGACATACTTAAAGTCCAAGAGAACATCATGACAAGTTATGACTCCAATATAAATTGAAGTAGTGATTTTGACCCAAAATTTTTCCAACCAATCCAGGCTACGAAGTGTAAGACTAAAGTTCTAGTTTGTTTAAGGCAAAGAAACTAAAATGCAATACCCACAATAGTGAGTCAAAAACTCAAAGTAAGAAAAAAAACTGCATGACATTTCCCCACGATTCACAAATTTAAAAAATAATGATCGAGTAGTTGTATTTCTTGGTGCAAAGTGCGAAGGTATATCTAACACCACCCATTCAGGGAGTGGCAAAGGTCAAGGAAGAGAACATTGTAGCACATGGGGAATCCCCTAAGCACATGTATGCTATTAAGGACCTTAGTGCAAAGGATGAAAAGAAATCTATTAACTTGTTGAAAGAGTACTTGGACATTTTTATGTGAAGCTACTATCATCTTAAGGATATGCCATTTCAAGTTCTCACCCACATAATCCCTTTTAAGGGTGATGCAAAGCTTGTCACTACCCTATGAATCCTTGATACACCCATTATGTTAAAGAAGAAATTGATGAGTTACAAAAGGAAGGATTTATTTATGAAATTGAGCATATTGTTTGGGTGTCACTAATCATTCTGGTACCTAAGAAGAATGTAAAAATTTGAGTATGCATCAATTATAAGAAGTTAAATACTAGAACCAAGTGAGATCATTATCTGTTACCATACATTGACTATATATGATTGAGTAGGTAGTATGGAAGAAAGCCTGCAACTTCTTGGATATATTTTCAAGATACAATTAAGTCCACCTAGATGATAGACCAAAAAATGCATTTGCTACCAAATGGAGGGTATTCGCTTATATGAACATGCCATTTGGGCTCACATGCTCCAACAACCTTCCAAAGGCTTATTGTACAATCTTTAAGGATATGTTTTGGAAGTGGCTTGAGGTATTCATCGATGACCTTTGTGTCCAATCTAATTGGGAGGAACACCTTGACAAACTGCGTCTAGTCTTTGAGAGATGCAAGCAATATCTCCTTGAATCCTCTCAAAGTATCAGTTCTAGGTCAAGCATGGCATAGATCTTGGGCCATATCATGTCCAAAAATAAGATCACAACTGATACCACTAAAGTTAAAGCCATTATGAATCTCTCACCCACCAACCCTAAGAGGATGTAGTGCTTCCTCGACCATACTAAATATTACCATCACTTTGTGCTAAACTACATTGCTATTGCATGAGCAGTCTACATGCTATTGATTACATGGGCCTTGAGAGAGAAATGCCAAGCTTTCTTATGAAGCATTGAAAGAGGCTTTGATGATAGCTCCTACCTTAGGAGCCCCTAATTGGATGATAATATTCCAAGTATATATCAATGCCTCTAAAATTGCAATTGGTGGTGTTCGATAGCCTGGTGAGCATAATATGGATTTCCCAGGGAGCTTTGCTAGCCAACAACTCACTTCTCATTATGCCTTTCATATTTTTTTTTGACCACCCCATCAAGTAATAATTTACTTTGTAAATAAGCCTTGTGCTACGAGACACATCACTAGATGGTTCTTGCTTCTATGGAAATTTGATTTTTCCATTACTTTACTCAAAGGTAAATAGCACTTCATTACTAATCACTTATTACAAGTGATCAATGGGGAAAAGACCATAGGAGTTAACACTAATGCTTACGGAGCTCAACTCTTTAATAAGGTCAGATCTCATGCCTCATTGGGACAACAACATTGTCCCTATCCTCAAGTAAGGCCTATTGGAATGACCAATTGAGAAATCTTAACTAATGCACCTCATGATAAAGACCCGACCTTACCAATTGATCACTAGTCAATTTAATGTATAGGGCAAGTTTGTCTTCTTCGGCATCTGTGTGAGCATGAAATTAAGGATGTGTTACAAGAGGCACACAATGATATTGCTAGAGGACACTTTGATGCAATACGACAACAAGGAAACTGCTTCAATCCCAATCATAATGGCCCACTCTCTTTGAGAATGTACTTAAATTTGTCAAGCATTGTGACAAGTATCAATGAACAAGGTTACCCATCCAAAAGGATAAGATGGAACTCACACTAGTGGTTGCTCACAAGCCTTTTGAAAAGTGGACTATAGACTTGATGGAACCCATTAGGCCAGCTGCACAATACTCACATGCTTGATACATCATCATAGCCATGGATTACATGAATAATAGATTGAGGCTAGGGCAACCATGAAAATGATGCAAACCAATACACGGCTTCTCTAGAGCAAGTCATCTCATGTTTTTATTGTTCCATCAAAATTGTGAGTGACCAAGGGATAACTTTCTTAATGGAGTGATTGAGCATTTGCTATTGACATTCTTGATCATCTACAAGAAGTCTAGTCCTTACTATCCCTAAGCGAAGGGCTAGGCAAAAGATGTAAGCAAATTTTTTATCAATGTCTTAGTAAAGATTGTCTTAGCCTCACATTTAGATCGGGATCATAAGATTAATAGCATTATGAGCCAATGAGATAGCCTTACAAGATTTCCGTGCGGGGCAATCCCACGGGGCAAACCCCATTCTGACTCACCTATGGTACATACATCATTATGCCCATTGCTACCCAAGAATGGTGTGAAGGCAATCCCACGGGGCAAACCCCATTCTGACTCACCTATGGTACATACATCATTATGCCCATTGCTACCCAAGAATGGTGTGAAGGTACTAAAGCGTGGTAGTATTGCCTAGAAGATCTCAAGTGCTTGACCAAAACATATTTGCTAGCCATCCACACCCTACTTGCTCAAAAGGCCCAATGCAAGGTGTGATTTGACAAGCATGTCAAGCAACAATCCATTGACAAGGGGAACCTCATGTTGCTTTACTCGATCAAAGGAGACCATAAGCAAAAGTTGAAACTTTGAGGCCTCGGACCTTTCACCATCCATGTAATCAACAGGATAAAAAATGTTGAGCTAGAAACGCGTGGCCAATCCATCAGCCATTTAAATGGCAACATAATAAATATTATCCACCCAAACATCCCTTGTATGAACCAACTATGGTGAATGCTAATAGTCCTCTATTGCATATGGAACAAATATGTTATGAACAATTTGAGAAACAATATCAACACCCTCTTGCACCACACTTTAGACCAAATCCATTAGATCAAATTATAATTATTCTAGTTGTTGCCATTAGTAGATTACAAATGGAAGATGAGCCCCCTTATCCTAGTAGCATATCTTTGCACATGCCCCTTATAGCAGCTAAGTCACTAATGGCCGATGCAGTCATTAATGAGGAGCTGGATTATAACACATTTCCCTTATCTTGCTTGAAAAACCTAGGCCAAGTTAGTTGTAGCCAATGATGAAAAGTTGAATTCATATGGAGGATGGCCTTACTCATTGGATTAGTGTAAATTGACAATCACCATTAAGACTAAGAGCATTTCACTACTCTTTTGAATTATTCCAAACTTTGAAGCAAGTGGCACTAAGATTTTTTTAGGATGAACATTCAAGTTTGTTACCAATTGCAATGTTAACTATGTTGATAAATGCATTCATCTATAGTTGGCAGATGCACGAGTGATTGCAAGCTTTAGCTTTGAAGAGGTACGGTATGAGTCTACTCAGATCATCCTTATATGCCAATTTGACTAATTGCCTAAAACCACAATGCTCTTGAGCTAGCTCTTGAATGTTCAAGCCCACAAGAAGCCACCTATCATCTCTACTATGCAATGAAAGTGAAAACCTAAAAGCTCCTCATGCACCTCTACACATCACATGCCAGGAAAATACAAGTGGAAGCATACTCATCGGTGACATCAACTCTCTAAGAACCCGTAATCATGACCTGATGGGCTCTAAAGGCCCTTTTAGAAGTGTAAGGGTATTATGAATGTTGCCACCACAAACTTTGCTTGCCAAAATTGTCCATTGCTACACACATGGTCACCACCCATGGCAACATCTTTGACAACAACATGCCATATTGATGGGCTCTAAAGGCCCTTTTAGAAGTGCAAGGGTATTATGAATGTTGGCACCACAAACTTTGCATGCCAAAATTGTCCACAGCTACACGCATGGTCACCACCCATGGCAATAGCTTTGACAACATGCCATAGACCAACTAGACTGGAGGACTACACTATGTCCACCAACAAGGCCCTTGTAGAGTCTTCATGCAACACTTCTACTGTTAGGGCTTGAATTCCATGGTCTATTTAGTACTATTTCATACCGTAGTACTTGTATGCATGTAGGATTTTGGGATCAACATGTGTAAAGTGACTTTAGCTTTCATATGACATTTCACTTGAAAGTCAGGTGCAGGTCCAAAAACGTCAAGAAGTTGTATTTAATCAGATGCTGTATGATCAAGAATGATATATTCTTCAGGACAGTGTCATGAGATGGTTGCTGATGTTGATCCTACTTATCTATGCCTATTTCTTGAATATCTATGTTGTCTACTTTGAGTTATGTGATCAAGAGTAGTGATAATGGCTATAACGTGTCATTTATCTTTTCGAAGAATGGTGTCATATGAATTATCATAATATGTATTTCTTGTGTGTGTAGTGTTCCTGAATATTCAACGATGATAATGGCTCTAGATGGATTCATAAAGTTGTCGTTGTAAGACTGTTTTCAGGTAGATTGATGTATCATGTATTCTTGTTGTGGTCTTGAGAGGCCATAATACTTTGATGATCCTGTAGGTTTAATGGGAATAATTCTCATGATTTAGGCATTAGGCTGGGAAACAATTACCGCAAGAATAGGTTGAAGGAGTGCTGGATGCTAATGGCATTGAAGATGTACAAGGTGCCTTTTATGGGCCGCATTTATGTCACACAATTATCCACATTTGTCAAATCCCATTTTAACAAGAAGCAGATCTTGGGAATTAAGGGAAGCACTAGCAAGACAGTAATAACAAGTTGCGAGATTGAATGATAGAGGAGAAGCAAGAGGATTAGGTAGGGTGGATGAAGAGCAATTTACAGATGCTAGGTAGAATTCTTTGGTGGTGGGTACCTTGATAGCATATCATTCCCCTGGCACCTCAACAGAATCTCCTTCAATCTCTCCAAGCATACCAAGTTTGTCAGATAATGAGGAAGCTATACTACCACTTGAACATGAGGATACTCCTCCTAAACATGCACTTGAAAGGTTACAACATCTAGTGCTAGGGAGGACATTTCTTACTGCATAGTACCAAAATCCCCTATCATAAATCTCCAAAATTTTAATCCTTTACCATCATAGGAGGAAGCCCAAAAAACAAAACATAATGCACCCAAATCAGCTTGTCAACCTGAAGATCCGAGCATCTAAGCTTTCAAGGAAAAAGAAGAAAGACCATGGCTTCCATGTGGCTCAATTTGAGACAAGATGAACAAGAAGTGGATTCAACTAGATGTATGGAGAGGAAGTCAAGAAGCACCGGTTTGCTGCTACCTTACAGGAAAAGCTATGGACTGGTTTGCCAATCATGGTATGGTAGAATTCAACACATATGATGCCTTAAAGATAGCATTCTTAGGTAGGTCCCATATAAGGACAAAAATCTGGGAGACATTTTAAGGAAGATCAAGAAGATCAAACAAAAGAATATGTTGGTGGAGGATTATGCTCAGAAGTTTAAGAACCTGTTGAACATGTTGGATGCTGGTGATGCATTGTCAGTAGAGATACATATCACTTATTTTATGAAGGGCCTAAGGGGTAAAATTAGGAATCCCATTGCTAACGTGAAGATGGGTTAGAATGGTACATTGGGTATGTTGATCAGGGCTGCTATGAGGATAGAAAGGAGGCTTAGTATCCCCTGATTAAAGACCTGTGAGGATGACGACTCTTTGGATTCAGATTTTGATGCAAGTTTAGGTTCAAAATCAGAAAGTGATACTGATGATGAGGGTAGTGAATACAGTTCAAAATTCGAGGATGATTTCAGTGACTCTGATGATGATGAGTCTAGTAGCAAAAAACACAGGAAGAAAAAGAAGAAATCAGGATAATCCAGGACTAAGAAGAAGAAATCAAAGGATAAACATAAGAAAAAGGTAGAGGAGAGCAAATTGGATAAGAAGATTAAACAAAATCTGAAGGATTTAAGTTTTTCTACACCAAGAGGAAAGAAAAGTACTGTGAGATATGCCAAAGAAATGACCATGAAACCATGACTTGTTGGTACAATCCTGATGTTAGGATGGCACAACAGATGCCAGTGATATAGCCTAGGCCAAGGCCTATGCAAATAGCTGTAGTCAATCAAGTTATTATTGATATAATGCCTCAAAGACCCTTCAGGGGACCTATAAGAATGCAGGTGAGACAACCTTGGGGAAATTTTCAGGCACATCAGCAAACCAGTCAAATGGTAGTATGCCACTATTGTGGCGGTCAAGGGCACTTTGTCGGAGCAAACTGTGAACTTTGGGCAAGGCATAGGAGACTGAGAGAAGAATGCCAATAGCAAGGTCCCACAATGACAGAAGACTTGCAAGAGCATCTCATTCACAACATCCATCTACCCTAGTTGCAGTAGTCCTCATGGAGTTACCTGATCAAGATGAGAAAAGGCAATTTCCTAAAGGTGCAGGTGCTGCTGGCTATAGGAAAATTTAGTAGGAGAAGGTACAAGAAAGGGCAAAGAAGGTGTTAGGTAACACTAATACTATAAGTATGCATGCTCATTGTGATTGTTCTAGCTGTATTGTAGTAGGGGACTGTCAAGAGGAAGTAATGGTATTACCGGTTACAAGAAGCCAAGCTGGTTTGAAACTTGATTGGCAAGAATAGGAGAAAGCCATAAAAAAGGCAACTAAACAAGGCAAGAAGCTACAAAAAATGACAAGAAAAGCAGTACTTGAAGAGCTTGATGATCACGAGGGCCGATGTACCTTGGATGTTGATCAACAAGATCAATATCCTGAAGCTCATGTAGTAGGACATTCTCAAAAAGGAGGTTCAGAAGAGCTATTTCATGCTCTAGCAAAGTTCCCTTTGTAGTTATCCCTAGAGTATATCTTGGATTTAATACAAGGATTCAAGGAAAAGTTGCTTCTGAAGTCAGGCAAAAGCAATAGGAAGTTCTTGAACATACAATAGTTCAGGATCAAACAGTTCTTGACTATTAGGCAGTCATACAAATCCAACAAGAAGTTGTGGATTATCAAGTGCCTACCATTCAAGTTGAGTATGCACGAAGAAAGCATGATGATGTCTTGCTAGATGGGGGTTCAGGAGTCAATATACTTCTTGAACATACTTTCTTCAGGAAAATCCTTATATGGTCCTAGTCTTTGAAATACATGTTGATAATATTATTTAGGAGCATCAAGATCCTTCTGAGTGTAAGAAATGAAGTTCTGGAACACTAAGCTCTTCAAACTGCAGTCCAAAACCAGTAAGGATAGCATCCTTCCTGAAGGTCAAGAGAAGCCGATATTTTAGGAGAGGTCAAGGAATGAGCAGTATAAAATAATTCAAGACCAAGGGATTGGTCATCCTGAAGTTTCTTAGCAAGAAATACATGAACATAAGCAAACTAGTGTGGGAAATTCTATGGACAATTCTGATGTAATGGATGTAGAAAGACAAAAATCTATTTTTTAGGCTAAGCTGAGATATGAGCACACTATGAGCAGATCTACAAGGGTAGTTGAAGATGAGGTTCATGAGGTTAATTTGGATATGGAAGGGGAGGCAAAACCCATTAAGGTTAGTATTTTTATGGAAGAAAATTTCAAGCAAGATCTTGGCAAGATGTGTAAAGAGTTTCAGAATATTTTTGCCTGGGATGATATGAACATGAAAGGATTTTATCCAACTGTGTGTCAGCATAGGATAAATTTAAAGAAAGATGCTAAGCTAATCATTCAGAAAAGGTATAGAATGAACCTTAACTATGCCAAATAGGTCAAATAAGAAATTGACAAGCTTTTGAAGGTTGGGTTCATCAAACAAGTTAATGAAGTCACTTAGTTCTCCCCTATAGTGGTGGTGCCCAAGAAAAATGGAAAGATCAGAGCTTGTGTGGATTACACGAAATTAAATGCAGCTACAATGACTGATCCATTCTTAATTCCTTTTATCGACTCTCTCCTTGATGATGTGGCAGGCTATGAAATATATACATTTTTGGATGGGTTTTTAGGATATAATCAAATTAGGATGCATCTGAAAGACATGGATGAGACAGCCTTCATCACTGCGTGGGGAGCATATGTTAGCACAATCATGAACTTTGGATTGAAGAATGGACCTCTTGAGTTTCAACAAGCTTCCCGTAGGACATTTAAGCCATATCTAACAACTTTTATGAGGGTATTTATTGAACAATTCTATGTTTTTGGCAGTAGGAGAGAGCATTTAAAACATCTTAGGTTATGTTTTGAGAGATGTAGAAGATTTGGAATGTCCTTGAACCCTTTCAAGTCAGTGTTTGCAGCAAAAAGGGATATGCTTTTAGGCCACATCTCATCTAAAGAAGGCATGAGCATAGATCCAAGAAAGATTGCAGTTGTTCAAAAATCTTAGGCTCTAGCTAATGCGCAGGAAGTTATGAGGTTTGTGGGGCAAGTGAAGTGGCATAGTAGGTATTTAAGGTACTTGTCACATATTTGTTCTCCTCTTACAACTTTAACTAAGAAAGGGATTCACTTTATTTGGAAGGAAGATCAGGAGAGAGCCTTCAATATTTTGAAGAAGATGTATCCATATCTGGGACTTCCAATACCCATAGTTGGTACCATCCAACTTGGCAATGTTAAAGAGAGCTGTGTCTTTTAGATGACCAGCCATACTGTCCCAAATTAAAGCAAAAAGGCAATTGCAGGTTGCTGTAATTAGCAAAAAATGCACTAAAACCACTGCTAAAACTAGCTAAAAGAGTGGATATCACCAAGAGAAGCACCTGTCCACCAAATATGACCAAGATAACATCAAATAGTAAGCATTACCCTCATAGAAGTGTTTGAAATCTGCAGATTTTAGCTTGCTGGAATAAATGATAGCAGTATGTAAAACTGTCCCAAAGTGAAGCAATCACTGATACATATGTCATGAAATTGCCAGGTAGCAAGATACATCCAACAGTGAGTGTCAAGGGGCAAGAAGGTACCAAGAACTATCAAACCAATAACCTGTCAGGCAAGAGACATCTCAAAGGTCTAGAAGTCATGTATGTAATGGGTCTCAGGGTAAGAGAAGAGACCAAGCACAAGCACAATTGATAGAGCAAGAAGTTCAATGCATAACTATCCAAGATGCATACAAAATTGACAAACCTGTGATAGAGATAGGTGCATGCCCCAATAGGCTATCAAATCAGCCCACTACAGACTAATTGCAGGCATAAAGCTCTTAAGAGAGAAAATGCATGTAACTATCCCACAAGCTCAAGCTCAAGTGTAAGTAAGACGCTATGTACGTCCAAATATACCAAGAGGCTCCCATTGGAAGTAAAGTCAGATGCAAATAGAGCAAGCAATGCTCTAATACATGGAGTACATAGCATCAGACATGCCAAATCGCAGTAGGATACATCGGAGCATAAATCCCAAGCTATCTCAAACCCATAAAGCATAAGCCAGAAAGCATGCAAAGGGCATGTAATTGACAACCAAATGTAATGCCCAGTAGGTCCAAAATGCTCAAATACATCTGAGGACGAAGCTCCAAGCGATTGTCAAGCATGGGAAAACCAAGTGGCATCCACATTTGACCAAAGCATAAATGTAAGAGGCCTAAATGTCAAGCAGTGACAATAAGCATATATTGGTCCAAAGCATGCCAATTGAAGCCAAATGCCAGTGAATGACGACCAAGGTAGAGCCTATTCCAAGCTCAAAAGCATTCCGGAACCAAAAAGAAGCATTTGACAATCTCCAAATACATCGGTATGATAATTCAAACCTCCAGTAAGCACCCCGTATCCAAGAACCAATGCATACACCAAGTAAATGAGCTTCAGCGCACTGTATCAAAGCAGCATATTTAGTGTTAAATGAAGCTCAAATGGTGCCCAAATCTGCTCCAAATCAGTCTCAAAGCATAGATATAGCATTCCATAACATCCGGGCATCACCGGGCATCAATAACAGTAAATGTCAAGTGCTGCCCTATTTTGACAGTCCTAGGATTGTGTATACAGTAATGACTGAAGGGGGAACCACTTGAATCAATCATCGGGAGCCAAGAACTAATGACGGGGAGTCTAACAATGATCGGGAAGATTGCCAAGAGTGCCGAGAAGCCGGGGAAGAAGCGGAAAATATCAAGAACAGATTAGCTCAGCCCCTTAAAAATGCGCCACATTTTGCGCTGGCTATTCTTGGGGGCTGGGGGGTCTTCAACAGTGCTCTAGAGCACTTCGCAATGTCGAGGGGGCTCTGATGCAGCCATGGAGGGTGCCAATGGAAGTCCGGAAGCTCAGGGAGGAGGCAGGAGATCAAACCTGCAAATGAAGGTGCCATGGCTGCCATTGAAGCTTGAGTTGAAGCTCTTCAAATCCGGGCTAAAGAGAATGTCGAGCAAGCTCCAATGCCTTTGCTCTGATACCAATTGAAAGGGAAGTGGAACCCAGGAGGAAGAAGCTTGGCGGTGAGAGCTATGGCGGATGGAGAGCAAGAGCAAGAGAGAGAGTGAAACTCAAAGTGGGAACTTCAACAACCACAATGTGTGGCCGGGCCTTCCTTTATTCAAACTGTCACTAAAAGAATAAAGAATAAGTGATTGTCACGGGTACCCGCCACCTGTATTGTGCAATGGCGGGTACTGTTAGTGTAGTAATACACGAGTGACTAGGCGGAGGCACCTTTACCCCCAACAAGGGATGCTCATCAGTATGCTAAAGAGTGTTTGCAATTTTTGAAGGAAGTTCAACCTCTTGACACGGACAGGATGCAGGATCATCCTGTGCTACCAATTGAGCCATTTTAGAAGTGGGGGATTGATTTTGTTGGATCCATTAAGGCAACTACAAAGAGGACATGCAATTAGTGGTTTGCACTTATTATGCTACAAAGTGGGTGGAGGCTTATGCCCTGAAGGATAATAAAGCAGTTAATGTGGCCAAATTTCTATATTCTAACATTATGAACAAGTTTGGATGCCCTATAGAGTTGGTTAGTGATCGGGGAAAGCATTTTTTGAATTAGGTTATTCAAGAGATAACTGCTAGGCACATGATCCTACGTAAGAATTCTACCCCCTACCATCCTTAGGCTAATGGTCAAGCAGAGAGTTCCAATAAGATCTTACTTCGCATCTTGAAGAAACTAGTTGAGGACAATAGGAAAGATTGGGATACTAAGCTCGATTCTGCAATGTGGGCTTTCAGAACTGCATATAAGGTGACAAATGGACTTACACCTTTCAGACTGGTATATGGATTAGAGGCTGTAGTGCCTATGGATTTTGTGGTTCCAAGCTTGAGAGTTAGTATTGAACATAAGTTGGAACATAAGTTGAACATAAGTTGGAACATAAGTTGAACATAAGTTGGATCATGAACATAAGGTGACAACTGGACTTACACCTTTCAAGCTGGTATATGGATTAGAGGCTGTCCTGAAGATTTAGTGTAGTATAGGTTGGAATAGCTCCTGAAACTAGAGGAAGATAAGGTGTTAGCTGGCTATGTTTTAGGAATTACGTAGTAGCAGAGACAAGCTTGGGTGAGTAGACACATTAAAAAGAAAATTTTTGAGGAAGGAGACTGGGTGGTGGTGGTTTATAATTCATGACTTGGCAAATTTCCTGGTAAGTTGAAACTTCGATATGTAGGGCCATTTATAAATTTTAAGGATATTGGTAAGGGTGGTACATTTCTGTTGAAAGATTTGCAGGGTAATATTTTAAAGCATGTAGTCAATGGATTTAGGCTTAAAAGGATGGTCCAATCGTATTATTCAGCTATTCATTTAATAATTCCAAATTGGACAAAAGAATAAGTTAGTGACAATTATATGTGTGAAAGGTCACATGCATATGATCATGACATGACATCTCACACAAACAGGATTGGACTCAAAGAAAACTTAGACTTTCATATTCAAATGGAGCGGAGCATTGAGTCTTTTGCTTTCTCATCTCTCTCTCCATCGTTTTGTTTGTCTCGACCTTCAACTGTCGCCATGACCCACACAAGGAATTCTTCAACCCATAAGTTGTCTTTGGAGAAGCATGCTCAACTAGAGGAGGAGGACGAAGAGTAGTATGATGCTACTATAGATGACGACAAGTTTGAGTAGCTGATGGTGCATGAAGAGGCTACACCGATGCATGCTACTTACCTCTTAAGGCCGAGTGCTATTGGTACACCTTTTGTTGATTCGACTTTGTATCTTAATGTCAAAGCAGAGGTTAATCACTTGTGGTTGGAAAAGATAGGGTTGTATGGATATGCCTGGTTACCTTGGGATCGGTGGGCTACAAATGTGCATACTTCATTGGAGATGGATGTTTTGAGGTAGTCGAATGGGAAAATTGTTGCACATTGTGTTGAGTTTACTACAACAATAGTTAGCCATGTTTTTTCTCTTCCCATGAATAGTAACTTGACATCATGGTGGTGTTCGAAAGAACAAATGCAACATGCATTTGTGGACCTTACTGGACTGAGGAATGTATATGTGCTGAAGTGCATTGATGGGGTTCATAAATTGCAGTTAAGATGGTTTATGGAGCATTTCATGACGTTTATCAAGATTGACAATATTGCAAGGGAGACTTATGGCATTATCCATTACGTCAAGCATTTGGGGATGCCAAATTGGGATGTTCTCATGTATGATAGATTAATTGCTGAGATCAAGGTCTCAAAATCTAAGAAGGTTTTCCACAAATCTAGGATGGGTTGTTTTTTGGTAGGATTGTATGAATATGCTTGGTTTATCTATCTTGAGTTGACAGTTGAATATTTGCTTAAGTTGGATCTCACTTCTTTGTCAGATAATATAGGGGAGGCAAATGCCAAAATTGATGATTCTCATCATGTTAAAGATGCCAATGATACTAATGCTTTGTTTGCTCGTGATCCAAATAAGCAAGCCATTTATCAAGATTTGGTGCAAGTGGGCTATGTTGAGGCATATGCAAAACATGTTGCTTCAACATTTGTCAAAGGGAGAATAAGGATGCATGTCTTGATGATGCACTCAATGTTGGAAAACACGGTAATTTTGATGCCTCTAAATTTGCAGATAATATCTATGCAAAGAAGAAGCAAAAGATTGGGAAAATATGGCTTCATGATAGGCATCAATCTCAGAGGATAAGTCACAAAATGTTTCGGTTGATGTTGAGGTTCATATGAGGGATACATTGCTGAAAGATCATGGAGCTACTCATGTAGTAGAGGCTCCATCTACTTTTATGCATTCAGGGGCAGATGGCTTTATTGTTAGTAATGTTCCAAAGGCTATGGCTGTTATGTAGAAAGTTATGTTGTATTTTAAGCAATATGATCATGCAAATTTAGGGATTGCAACCAATGCTCAAAAATTGAAGGATCAGTTGTATGCTGAGCAGATGAAGTTTGAAGTGTTGCCTCAGCAACTACAATTGAAACAAGCCAATTATGATTCTTTGCTTTCACAAAATCAGGCTAAAATTGCAGAGATGTAGTAGATTATAGACAATAATAAGATCTTTGTCGTTTTGTTTTAGAAATGGACGGATGAACTTAGGTCCAAATGCTTGGATGAATTGCAAAAATTTGTGGACATGCATGGGAAATTACAAGTTGAGCATAAACTATTCTTGGAAAGATTTCATCCCTTGCAAGTATTTGGGCAGCATGTATTACAGAATTTAGAGGTGGATGTTGATGCCTATGTGATTCTTACATTTGAATTTCAAGATATTCATGATGCCTTGATGCTTGAGGTGAAAATTGCATGGCAAACTTTTGCACAAAACTTGGATATCATGATCTCTAGGCCTTATAATATGTTTAAGGATGTTTTTGTTTCGGTGGAGAAAGATGCTGAGATTCATAGAATAGAGGCATTGACTCAATAGGTATCTAGGTTGGAAACTAAGTATAGGGATTTGGAGTTAAAGTTACAGGATGCTTTGGAGGCAAAGAGACACAATGAGGGATATGTAGCTACTTTGCTATAGAAGCATTTTAATGAGGTTAATGACAATGATATGGTCCAAGAAGTGATTCATGAAGTTCATGAGGGGTTTAGTGCTATGGATCATGACCCTATGGGGGCAATTCATGGTGCTGATGATTCAGTTTTGCAGATGTCTACTTGCATGGACATTGTCCTTTATGTTTCTAAAGCTTCTTAGGTTTATCCTTGATATAATTTTTTGTTTTCTCCATGACACATCTTAGTGTATTTCACCGACTCTTAGAGCCAATTATGCAACTGCACCAAAGAGTTGTGAGTATCCTAGAGGGGCTCTACTCACTACTGCTTAGTGTGGATTGTCAAGGAGTGCAAGGCCTCTGGCAAGGCATAAGTGTGTTTTCTGAGTTACACTTCATCATAAATGTTGATATTTTTTCAATCACACCCACTTAGCCTATTTTTATGGAGTAGTGTGGGCTCAGGACTAGAATCCCACAAGCACAGTAGGAGAAGTGCTACCATCCAGTTTTCTATAAAGAGTTGTACTTGCTCTCTTTTCTAAAAAATGTCATAGTACTTTTGTCCTTCAGTAAAGTCTCTATGTCATTGTCAGTCTATACACAAGATTGTGTTTATGAGTCCAAGCTTCCATCTTGGAACCTAATTCACTTATGTAACAATCAGTCATGTTAGAGCCTTCATGAACTCACTCTTTCTCTTCCAACCTCCATAGCTTGCACCTCAAGCCATGTTCTAGATCCATGTTTTTACATGGTATCAGAGCCATGGTGAGCATGGCATACATAAGTTCAGATCAGTAAAACCCCCTTCTAGCCTCTCTCCAACTCTTCTCATAGCTCAAGTCCAACCAATGAGTTCATTTTCTTACTCTATCTTCACCAACCTTCCATGGCAGCCATAGCCATGCAGTACCAAACTTGCTTGGAGCTCTTATATCTCCACATATAGGTAGTATTTCCTCACACTTCCTTCTAAGGACTTGTTTCCCACATCAGGGCGCTTCTTCCTATCTCACTGTGACCTCAACATTAGGCTATATATGGCCCAACATTGTGAATTTTTTGGCCTACTGCTCGCCCTATTTGTACTCATCTCGTTATCTGTACACGGTGCGATTTAGGGTGCCATCATAGGGCATTGATAGCCCATGAAGTAAGCTTCATTTCTATAATTGTTTTTTTGGAAATGATGTATTACAGCTCCTGCAATCTGTGAAAAACCAGGCTTCCCTGCAAACCCTAAATGTCATAGCCAAGAACTCAAAGCTTCATCTTTCCATTATTTTCTCTCTCCTAACACTCAAACCAAGCCTTTGCCACTCTGATCACTAAATCTGAAGTTGTCCAACACTTTCTTCAGCATCAAATCAAGGAGGGGAGATTATGAAGGTCTCAAGATTCGAGCCACAAGTATCAGTATCTCTTGATACTATTCATCTAGTGTCTTTTGGTAGTTGTGCTTATCAAGTACACTCAAGATCAAGTCTTCTGTTTGCTGAAATTTGAGAATTTTGAAGCTGATTTACTGCTGATCCTCCAACTTCAGCATGGGCAAGGACTCTCTGACAGTTCACTTCAAAGGGGTCGGGTTTCACACCTAGTAGACCCGCATCAAGCTCATCCTAATGAAGAAGGGCATTTGGGCCATCACCAGTGGCAAAGAGAAGAAGCCTCGTGATGCGGACCTTGCAGTCACTTGGTGAAAGAATGATGATAAGGCTTAGGCCATTATCAAAGTGGAGCTAGATGACAGCTATATCCACCATGTGGATAACTGTGATACTTTACATGATACATGAAAGAGACTTGACACTTTGTTTGGTGCACGGTCTAAGTCATCAAAGTATGGTCTCTTGATTGAATTCTTCAGGCTTGACATGAGGTCTAGCACACCTCTTGCTACAAATTTAAATTACATGGAAGGACTTCTAACCTAGCTTGCAGGAATAAATTTGAAAATGGATGACGATATTAGTATTGGTGTTCTACTTAAAAGTTTGCCTCTTGAATATAATAATGTATCAACAACCTTAATCAATATGCCAAATCCTAAGCTTGTTGATATCTAGGCATCACTGCTAGAGGAGGAAAAGAAGCTAAAATCTAGAGAAGAACCAAGCACCTCTAGAGATGAACAAATGTTATATGTTGGCAACAGGTGCAAAGGCAAGAAGGACTAGCTATTCTATGATTTTTGCAAAAGGACTGAACACACTGAAAAGTTCTACCACGCTAGAAAGAGGTCCCAAAAGGCATATCTTGCTATAGTGAAAGAAGAAGAATACCATGGACCAAAGGAGGAGGAAGAAGAAGAAGACCACTAGGATCAGAAGGACAAGCCTCACCAGTCCTTCTATTCTCACTATTCTCATAGACTTTTTTAGTTTTGCACTACCTAGCCCAAAATGCCTCTATCATATGCTTGTAAACTCCTCATGTAGCCTTGTAATACAACCTCTGTATACTTTGTGAGGCCCCTATTACAGCCTCTGGATGTCCACCATGTTTGTGGTATCCACACTTAGCCTTTTCTATGACAACCTCTAGTGTTTTGCCATATTTATGATGTGCCCACACTTTGCATGCTCTCACTAAAGTCTCTATACACTTGTATTCCTGGTTGTGATTGAGGAGGGGTGTTGAGATTTCTGCAATCACACCTACTTAGCCTCTTTGTATGGAGCAGTGCGGGCTCAGGACTAGAATCCCATAAGCACATAGGAGAAGTGCTACCATCTAGTTTCCTATAAAGCATTGTACTTGCTCTCTTTTCTAAAAAATTTCATAGTACTTTTGTCCTTCAGTAAAGTCTCTGTGTCATTGTCAGTCTATAAACAAGATTGTGTTTATGGTTCCAAGCTTCCATCTTGGAACCTAATTCACTTGTGTAACATTTAGTCATGTTAGTGTCTTCATGAATTCACTCTTTCTCTTCCAACCTCCATAGATTCCGCCTCAAGCCATGTTCTAGATCCATGTTTTTACAATAGATAGTTTTCATATTTTTAGATAGTTAGCTGCATGCTTGTGGGTTTGGGTCCTGACTGTCCCAATCATCCATTAGGCTATGCTAGGTGTTAGGGCTTGAATTCCATTATCTATTTAGTACTATTTCATACCTCAGTACTATTCCATTATCTATGCTTGTGGGTTTGGGTCCTGACTAATCCCAATCATCCATTGGGTTGTGCTAGGTGTTAGGGCTTGAATTCTATTATCTATTTAGTACTATTTCATACCTTAGTACTTGTATGCATGTAGGCTTTTGGGATCAGCATGTGCAAAGTGGATTTAGCTTTCATATGGTGTTTCACTTGAAAGTTAGGCGCATGTCCAAAAATGTCAGGAAGTTGTATTTGATCAGATGTTGTATGATCATGAATGATATATTCTTCAGGATAGCACCATGAGATGGTTTTTGATATTGATCCTACTTATCTGTGTTTATCTCTTTAATATCTATGTTTTCTACTTTGAGTTATGTGATTAGGAGTAGTCATGATGGTTGTAAATTGTCATCTATATTTTAGGAGAATGGTCTCACACGAATAGCCATAATATGTATTTCCTATATGTGTAGTATTTGTAAATGTTAAATGATGATAATGTTTGTAGATGGATTCAGAAAGCTAGTTGTTGGTATAGGACTATTTTCAAGCAGATTGATGTATCATGTATTCTTGTGGTCTTGAGAGGCCATAACATCTACATGGAAAAAGGGTCATCTACAACTTCTCCTTTGCTCACCACCTCATCTTTACCTTTAGATTTCCCAATTAGTTCAATATATCAATCCTTTAATTAGATATACAATTCTCATCATTTGTTGATGGCCAACTTACCTGAACAAGAGGATATCCTTGACAACATGTACTAAGTTCCCCCATATGGAATGCGTGAATATCAATCCTCTCTACTAGCCAGTTTGAAGAAACCACATCAATGCCATTCGGCCTACAAAATGACTGAAGACTTATCCATCCAAGCAGATAAGTCACCTTTGGAATGCTTTCTACAGCTCGATTGTACATTTGGTACCTTTGCTAAACTATTCACAATGATAGATCTCGGACTAGCCAATGTAGATATGATTATATTTGTCTCCTAGTGCCGCCCCACTTGGGAGAAGTAAGAATAACTATTTCACAAAAGAATTCTTGTGCAAAGCTAGCTAGCTCAGGAGATTCCAAAGTAGCTATTGCAAACCTGTTGAATACTTCCCTCATTTTTGCCATTGATAGGCTACAACATCTATGCAACATGACTATGTGCTTCCTCAAAAGATGGTATACCATCCATTTTGAAGCTGATACTTTAGGAAGTAAGGTTGTCACCATGGCCAAACAACCCAAAATAATTAGTCTCCTCAAAAGATGGTATACCATCCATTTTGAAGCTGATACTTTAGGAAGTAAGGTTGTCACCATGGCCAAACAACCCAAAATAATTAGTCTCCTCAAAGATGAACCTAGGTACTCTGAAACCACAATTTTATGCACAATCATTAAGGCTTGCATGCTTATAGTCCCCAAAAAACTACTTCATCATCCACTTATTGACAAACTACTCATTGAAGGATAGCTCCATATCACAAGTCAATTCAATGGTCCCTCAATTTAGGAAAACATTGTGTCTTATCTTTGTGAGCTATTGATTTGACCTCATATCTTGGATGCTCTGAATTGCAGTATAATCTCAATTTCTACAATTGGTGGATTGTGGAACCCTACTATTCTACATCAATGAAAACCAATCTCCTAAATGACAATAAAACTATCAAAACATGAAACTTTCTACACACACTATGACCTACTCTCCCAACCTGGGAAGCTTGCATTCTTTTCTATAAGGGGAGCAGAACTTCACGAATTCTCTAATTCTATCAACTCCTCCACATGAGAAAAGTGCCCATCATGCTGATTCTAACCTTCAACGAAAGTAATAATTGTGTGGTAAAGATTAAGTAGGTAAAAGAAGAGGCAAGTAAATTAAAGGTTTTATTTTCTCTTCATAAATATGTTTTTTTAGATGGTAACCACACAGACACCATTCCTCTTGCCACAACACAACCCATACCTATCATAGACCCGTTGAATGAGAATAAGCTAGTGTTCTCTACCTTGTAAAGACATGAAGTGAATAAGATCCACATCAACCCACATCCCTTGCCCAACTTGCATTGGATTGATTCAAAACTATGACCTAGTCACCAAATCAATCAAATTTATATACAACCTAAAAACTAATGGGAACTATATTTGAGTAGGAGATAAGTATCCCATTCACCTTGAAGTTAGTAAAAGAGACCTTGGGCATTAGGATTGGAATAGGAAACCATGTTAAAACAAATTAAACCCACCAAGTCTCTCAAAGATGGGATGAAACTTCAATTATGAGAATTGATGGAGTGTTACTAAAGGTGGTGGCCAATGAAGGAGTTCTCTTGAGAGAAATTCCAAAAGAAGAGTTAAGTTGATTATGCAAATCTTTCATCACCTCTTCCCCTACAAGAAAACCTAGACTAGCACAACTGGAATCCCTAAATGGCTTCTAGAGGATATATTGATAGATAAGTAGGACCTAACTACTGTATGGCTAGAACATGTCAATGAATCTTTGGACAATAGGGAAAGGTTCATTTCTAAGGATCCTAAACTAAAGCTTAATTTCATGGAGGGCTAGGCACATAATCATCAATTATAATAGCACACTCACTCATTTGTTGTTGTTATTGTAGGAGTGTCCCTCCATGAGGACTTGCCACCACACACAAAGCCACCTACAACAATCACTACATTGTAGTTAAAGGGACAAAGTTTGAATCATCAAGGAGTGTCCCTCCTCCACAAGGACTTGCCACCACACACAGAGCCACCTACAACAATCACAACAATGTAGTTGAAGGGACAAAGTTTGAATAATCAAGGTTTAAGGAAAGCAACAGTAATTGAAGGAAGCTGAACCAATCCTAAAGTTGCTATTTGGATTTTTGGCATTGCTTTCCCACTTCTATTATGAAAACCACCCTAAATGGTTTTAGCTGTAGGTGTTTTACTCGAGACATTTCTTCATTTGTTGTGTTATGGTTTTTTGATAATCAAGAAGGCATTTCTCAAGCCAAATGTTCTCTTAATATCACTAGGTGAAAAACAACAAACATTGAAGCCCTCAGGATCAACCCTTCTAAGAAGGGTAGATAGCTCATTTTCAAAAGATGGTAGCTGCTCTGCTTCCTTTTCTTTAGCCTTCTTCTATACTCCCTCCATTTATATGTTTACTTTTTTGTGGAATAAGCTCATCATTAAAGGAATCCAATGAAGGACACATTGAAGAAGAGTGCATGATTGTTTGTGCTGCTAAGAAGATGTCAAAGAATGGATGAAACTTTAATGATGAGAATTAATGGAGTCTTAGTAAAGGTGGTGCCCAATGAAGGAGCTCTCTTAAGAGAAATTTCAAAGAAGAAGTGAGGGTGGCTATGTAGCTCTTTCATAATTTCTTCACCTAGAACAAAACATGAACCAGCCCACACCAACCAGAATCCGTAAATGGCTCCTAGAATGATATATTGAAAGAAACATGATTAAGCAAGACCTAACTGCTCTATGGGTAGAACATGTCACTAAATCTTTAGCCAATATGCAAAGGGTCATTCCTAAGGGTCCTAAATCTTAATCACATGGAGGCTAGGCACATCATGATCAAGTATAGTAGTACACTCACTCGTATCATTGCTATCATTGTAGGAGTGCCCCTTCATGAGGACTTCCACCACACATAGAGCCACCTACACTATCCAAGGATTCATATGAGGACACCATAGATAGAAAGAGAGGTGAAGAGAAGAGATAGGGGACCCCAGCCCTAGTGATGACCCAAGCAAAAAAGAAGAAACAGAGAGAAGATAAAGAATTAAGATCATCATTAGAAGACTCCAATGAAGGATGTAGTGAAGGAGAGTACCTAATTGTTTATGCTGCTAAGAATATGTCAAGAAAGGAATGGAGAAGATTAGAGGCCAAAATGAAGCACCCTTAGAAAGAATATGAAAGGGCCATTAGATCATCTACAGAAGATTCCATGTTCAACAAGGACTAGAACATCACACAATAGAAACACACAGACTCTATGAGAAAACCCTGATGAAGCTCTCTAATGACTTAGGCACAACTTTATATAGTGAAAGTAAACACAAAGGCTAGTTGTTAGAGGTGTGCAAAATTGTCATGAATAAGGCACAAGAGCTATTTAGGGAAGTTGCAATGTTAATCCACGTGCCGTAGTCTGAAGATCTAGATGCTTAAGATTGATCTCTAATACCCTTAAAAGCACCTAAAAGGTTTAAGGGATAAATCTGATGATGGAAGGGACAACCAAGGAAGAACTAATTCAACAGTTGTTGAGGGAGAAAGGCTATGATGATTATGTACTCAAATGAGCAAGTTTGATACAACCTAACATACGCTAACCAACATGTCCCATCACATTAGGTCCACACATTATCATGACGTCCCTATGGATATACCAAAGCTACCATATTTTGACATAGGGGAGCTAGAAGAATTCCCAATAGAAGAAGAGGAAAACCTGAAGCAAAAAGAGACTTATAGAACCATGATTCAAACTTTTGGAGCTCAGTCAATCACAGAGAGTATAGAGTACCCTATTTCCCATGAGCTCCTATCATAGGAGCATGAAAAGAACTGAGAGGAGACATTCCAAAGATACCAAGAAAAGTAGGAGACTAACCCTTTTGTGAAGTTTGATTTGAAAGCCAATGAGGAGAGTAGTTTCAAAAAACCACTTCCCTTATCCGCAACACATCTATTCATATGAAAAATCAAGAATATTACTATGAAGTGGTTAGACCTATTAGGTGTTAGAGCCTATCAAACGTCATGCATAGTCCAAGGAAGTAGGGGAAGATTCCTAAAACTAAAGCCAAGAGAAGTGTGGATAGGACTACTAGAATGGTGCTACCCCATTTTGAGGGGAAATTAGAGGGCTTGGAAAGCCTTCATTTACTCCTACAAGGTATAGTACATGAATCCACTCTTTTGTCCCCACCTAAGAAGGCATGGCTAGGAGTATTAAAAAAAAGAACATGGTAGGTAAAACATTCCAAAGATTCCTAACATCAAAGCAACCCACACTGAAAAGAGCTACTTATTTCAAGACATCGAATTGGCCCCTTTCTTTACTCATTTTGCCAGAGAATTTGTTGATTTCCCATATCCTTCCTTCATCACCACTTGCATTTATCTTTGACTCCTCATCAAGATCCTCCAACAACTAGTAATGCCTTATGACGATGCACTACCTCTAATATTTTTTTATGTCAATGCTAGAATTGATCAAGTGGCAATGGTTGGCCTTTACCTTTGTGCCTTACTATAACCTTTGATATCTTGTTACTAGAGGACATGGTGGATAGCATGTTTGCCATGTGCACCTACCATTTGTACTTAGAGGAATCATTTCAGCTGTAGAAGCATGTCAAATAATAATTTCTCTCTTGTACCTTATCATGTATCATGTTTATTTTTTCAAAAGAAAAATAAAAGAAAACTACATGCACATTTCATTGCACCTAGGGTAACACGCTAGCCCTTCCCTTGTGTCACAACCTTAGGCACATCAAGGGCAGGACATCCCATGCTTGTTTGGATGACTTTTCACCCTAAGAATAGCATTGCACCACATTCTCTCACTAACTAGGTCTTTAAGTGTGGAACAACATTCCAAGTTCACCCAAATCCTAGTTGCATATACACGAGCATGCAACCACTTTACACGTAAGGTAGACACACCCCATAGGAAGAGCATGAGTGACGTAACACGGAGCTCCTCAAGATCCATGGACATTGATGGCCCATAACCATTAGGATTTCTACAACATTGGCCGTCACATCTCCCTTCATCTTTAGGCTAAGCTTGCATGCTTCGAGTCTCTTAATCCCACTACCTTGCTCCATCCAAATCCCTGCTATATCACACCTCACTATCCTCCCTTGCAGATTTTCTCATTAGACATCCTAGAGCCTTTTATCAATAGTTGTATCATATCCTTGGTGAAAGTACCATGAGAGTAGCACTCCTTTAGGAGGAAATATAACATTAATTGTTGTAGGAAGGAGAAAAAGGAAAGTTCCAAGATTGAGACTTGGACTCATAAACACAATCTTGTGTATGACTAACAATGACAAGACACTTAACTAAAAATACAAAGCATCATGACATTGTATTCATTCTACATCAAAAGTGGTAGTCAAGTACAATGCTTTATAGTTGTTGGATGGGTAGCAATCTTCCCTCTTTGTGTATATGGGATTACTACAGCCTGCATGTCCTAAGCCCAGAGACTACCTCATACAAAGAGGCTACATTAGGTGTGATTGCAATATCTCAACACCCCTCCTCAATCACAACCAGAAAGTACAAAGTGTGTAGAGGCTTTAGTGAAAGTAACACCTGCAAAGTGTGGGCACACCATAAACATGCCAAAACACCAAAGGCTGTCGCAGAAAAGGCTAAGTGTGGGTACGACAAACATGATGGTCATCCAGAGGCTGTAGCAAGGGCCTTATAGAGGCTGTAGTACAAGGCTACATGATGAGTTTTACAAGCTTATGATAAAGACATTTGGGCTAGACATTACAAGGCTAAAGAATTCAGTAAAAAATTGGATCAAGAACCAGCAGGCCCTTGCAATTTTCAGCATTACTTATGACATAGATATTCAATTCATTGTAGGTCTCCTTGTCGGAGTAGTCCAGCTTACTCTTTTTGATCATGTACTTGCTGTTCACTTTGCTTGCATTAGTCATTTGGTTCTTGTCTTTATGGTCTTCAAATGGATGCACTGATGGCATTTGGATATAGGCAGCTCCACGTCTTCCTGTAGGAAGAGTAACATCTTCTACATAGTACAAGTGAGTAATAAGAGTAGTTGTGTCACCCTTGATAGCATGTGTCCATATGAAAAACTTCATTTTGGTCATTGAGTATTAGCTTCAAATCAGAGATAAATTAGTAGTGAGTTGATTCTTGAATGTGTTAAAGAGCAAAAGTGCCAAGAAGCACTGAATTAATATCAAGAGACACTATGGTTTGAAGATGATGATTCTTGATGCTTGTTGTTGCTTTGCTTGATGAACCAGTTGCTTGAGTCCCCTCCTTGCTGGTGTGATGGACAAATCTTGCTGGTAAAACACTTGAATCCTTGCTTGAAACTTAGTTGGGAGCTCAAATCAGAGTGGCAAAATTTCAATGGAGTGAGAGATTGAAGAATTTTATGAGCTTGAGCCCAAAAGCTATGGCTGTCCTTTAGGGTTTGCAGTGGCGACTAGTTTTTTTTACTGATTACAGTAGCTATAGTGAAGTATTTGCCACAAGATTTAGTGAGGGAAAAGATTACATAACAAGCTTCAAATGCCCTATGGCAGCAGACTGAATCGTGGCGCATGTGATTGGTAAAAGCTATACGACCGAGATAGGGCGCACATTTGGCAGCGAGCTCAAATTCACGCAATGATGGCTTGAGTGATAATGAATGTTTGACTGTGATGTATCAAGGAGCTTTGCCAGGAGTAGAGGAATGTTTCTCCAAAAGGAATTGTGAGCTGAAACAGCTTGTAGTGTGAGATCCAGCAGCTCAACCAGAGCTATGTCTTGTTTGGCTATGGCTGCCACAAGCTTGGCTGAAGATGAAGTTGAGAAAAGAAGTCATACACTGATCCTGAGCTAGATGTGAGCTGGGTAGAGATTGAGAGGAACCAAGAGAGGTTGGAGAAGTCGTGCCATGCCTGATTGGGCTCTGATACCATGTCAAAATGAGTGGGATCTAGGACATGGAAGTGAGCTATGGTGGATGGAAGAAGAAGAATGAACTCATGATGATAGAGACAAAGACACTGTTTGTTACACAAGTGAATTAGGTTCCAAGATTGAGACTTGGACTCATAAACACAATCTTGTGTATGACTGACAATGACAAGACACTTAACTGAAAGTACAAAGCATCATGACATTGTATTCATTCTACATCAAAAGTGATAGTCAAGTACAATGCTTTATAGTTGTTGGATGGGTAGCAATCTTCCCTCTCTGTGTATATGGGATTACTGTAGCCTACATGTCCTAAGCCCAGAAGACTGCCTCATACAAAGAGGCTACATTGGGTGTGATTGCAAATATCTCAACAATACCTACACATCACGGTCACTGCCAAGTGAACATGCGCTTTCAATGCCTTGATCGATGAGGGAGAAGACTTCAATGTCTTAACTCACGATCATTGGACCCAACTGGGCAAACCACCATTACAACCCACCAATGCCAAATTAAGCCCATATGGGGGTTGCTCATATGCACTTCTCGGCAAGTGCAGGGCCACCATTTCTATCGAGTCTGAGACTGTACCAATGATCTTCTATGTGTTGCCAAACGCTAAAGACGCAGGCACGGAATCACTGCTAGGACGAACCTTCAAGAAGCAAACTCACTGCAATGTTGATTATGAATCGCTGTGTATCCACCTCGCCATAGGCAATGTTTGCATTGTTATAGCCTTCAGCAAGGGTTGCGCGATCTCGTCAAAGTCCGCAAGACCACCGGTAGAAATGTTAGCAGCCAAGTCTAAGGAGGGGGATAGTGCTCACTGCTCACAGCATCAAAGGCTAAGGTCCAACATCCTAGGCTTCAATGGAGGCCCAAGCAACTGCAACCGCCGCCTAGGAGTCGACGCTCACATCCTCATAACACCAAAAACTCTAAACCTAGGAGGCCAAGGCGCAGTTACAGAAATGGACGCATGATCAAGCCAAGATGGGTCCCTAAAGCCCTCTTGCATGTGCAAGGCTACTATGAGGGAAATGCCTGGATATGGATCCCTAAGGCCCGCACGGTCGGAGGCACTACTCGCATGCCGCCCTCAAGTTTGATCACACCAAGCCCCATAAAACCTCAAAGCAAGAAGCCGCAGTGATTTCAAGACCCATATCCATCAAGCTCATCTGCACATACGCCCAAGAAAGGCGAACAAGCCTATCGGCCCAAATGACAAACACTGTCACATGAATCAATACCCGATAGAGCCGCTCACACTTTCCTGATCCATACCAAAGGCAGCAGTCCATCAGACGTCACTGCTACTACCCCAGCCCTAACTCAAGAGGTCCAACCGCAATCTCAAGGACACCCGTAACCGCAACTATTTGTTGTCAAAGGCTCTAGTTCTATCAAACCCCAACCGCCAACAGGCCTTCAAACCCTTTATGAGCGGAAATCATTCTTAACACTGGCTGCCGATCTGGCTGAGGACACAGAGGAGGATGTGGTTGATTGCATTAGACAACTCGATGCCACTTTCATGTCGTTAGCTCTGAGCTATGATCGCTTGGATTTAGGCCTACTGCAAGAACCCTTTGCAAATGAAATTCAAATGATGCCTTGTTCTTGGGAGACATTTGAATTTACATTCGCAAAAGCCTCTAACTCTGCTGTTGAATTGCTCACCAGCAAGATATCCAAAGAGCAGGCCATCAAACAACGCCTCATCATGTCCCATGATAAACTCACCACTTCTACCATTACTGACCAAGAAATCACAGAATTATCAAAAATTGCGGATACTGAATCCCCGTTCTTAAGGCACTGGTACACTCTTTGATTGCAATGGGAAGTTGAAGGATGCCATATAATGACCAACATTGAGCAGCGCCATGCAATCAAAACAGTAGTCAACCATATGACTCCTCATGGTGATTGGTTCACTGATATGGTGGTTGGAAAAAATGGCTATGTATGTACAGGTGATGACACGTAGCATAGCATTGAGCATAAAGGAAAAGTGCCTCTTGTGGTTCATGATGGCAAAAAGAAAAATTTGCATGATGTATTGCATGTTCCTTCGATTACGAAGAACCTACTATCTGTTTGACGAAGCAGAACTTGCAGGTTAGATTCAACAAGCATGGTTGCTTTATTGAAGAGTTTGGTAATGGATGCAAGTTGATACCTCATGGTCACAGGAATGGCAGAATGTTTACTCTTGATCCTACCTTGCCAGAGCTGAATTCAGCCATGTTTGCCCATGGTTCTGGCACTATCAGAGACTTGGAAAGTTGGCACAAGAGAGTGGGGCATGTAAATTTGCAAAGGCTGCAAATTATGCAGAAAAAATAGCTTATTACAGGTTTACCCAAGTTCCAATATTCAGATATTGGTCATGTATGCGATGCTTGCCAGTTTGGTAAGCAGTCAAGATTGCCACTTGTTAGGCATGTAAGGTAGAGTACACGTCCATTGTAGTTAGTGCACTCTGATGTTTGGGGGCCAGCCCATAATGCATCCATGGGAGGCTCGAAGTATTATGTGACATTCATTGAGGATTACAGTCTTGCTATACTTGGTTTACATTCTGAAGACAAAGGATGAGGTATTTGCTGTTTTTCAGCAGTTTAAAAAGCAGGTTGAAAAGAAATTTGACTGTTATATCTCTTGCTTGAGATCAGATAGCGGTGGGGAGTATGTGTCAAATGAGTTTGATAACTTTCTGGCTGAAAATGGCATACGTAGGCAGCTTACCTGCAGCTACACTCCTCAGCGAAATGGGGTAGCTGAAAGAAAGAACAGGGTCTTGATGGAAGCCGCTCATGCCATGATGAATGAGAAGAAGATGCCACTCTATTATTGGGCTGAGGCTGTTATGACAGCCAAGTATATCTTGAATCGGACTCCTACTGCAAGTATTCATGAGATGACACCATTTGAGAAGCTGTATGGCTATAAGCCAGATGTAAGTCGCATGAAAGTCTTTGGCTGTCTTGCTTATGTGCATATTCCAGATGAAAAAATGAAGAAGCTGGATCCAAAAGCGCATAAGTGTGTTTTCATTGGATATTCCACAGGAGAAGAAGACATACAAATGCTATGATCCCTCTACCAGGGAGATGTTGGTGAGCAAGGATGTTATTTTTGATGAGATGGGTTCTTGGTATGTATCACCGGCTACAGTGCCATCAGATATGCCTTCTACTCATGTATCCTCAGTTGATATGCAGCAGAGCACTGCTATGACAGGACCTAGTAGTCAGACAGCATCCCCATGGAGAGGGAGATTGAGGAGCTCACCGTCCACTAACACCAGTATGTCAATGAGGGGGAGATATGATGTCGCGGATAAAGGAAACAGAATTGGGCACTGCTAGTTATGGTTTCGACTTCAAGACCGTGGTACCATACTGTTGCTCTTCCTTTTAACGTCATGTTGAAGAACATCATTAGGTGTCCTTCATCTTGGATTCAATAATTGAACATGAGTGTCTCTCTCATGATTACCAAAGAGATCAATATGCATGGTGACTCATCTGAAATAAATGGTGAACAAGTCCAAGATCAAGAAGGGGACATGGCAGATCCTCTTCGAGAGGCCATGGTATGGGACATGCTAGTGATAACCAACAAAACAGATTAAACCAAAAATTTGGTGAAATGCAAGTTTCAAAAGACCCTGGAAACTTTAGAGATAGGGGGAGCTCTAGAGGAAGAGATGGATGGTAGAATAGAGGTTTTGAAAATTCTGCTATTATTTGCCATTATTGTGGCAAAACATGTCATATTGTAGCCCATTTTTTCCAAGAAGGATAATATATGCAATGGTAAATTGCAACAAGAAAATTATACATCGTCTTCATGAGAAAATGAAGACAAAAATGAGCAATTGTTTGTTATGCAGCATATAGTGAATACTGTTACAGGAAAGGGGACACATGATGATGTATGCTATGTTGATTTAGGTGTATCTAATCATATGACCAGTCATGTTGAATGGTTTGGAGGGATAATCCAGGCTACGTGTAGATGGGTGATGATTCATGCCACCCAATTTCACACATTGAAAATGTTCCCTTGTCCTTGCATGATGGCCAGATAAAGAGTCTGCCAGATGTTTACATGTGCCATTAATCACAAAGAATTTAGTGTCTGTTGGCCAAATGGTAGAGCAAGGGTTGCAAGTTCAATTTAATGCAAAAGATTGTTTTGTAGAAGACTTTAATGATAATTGCCAGTTGGTCGCAAAAGGAAGTAGAGTTGGCCACATGTTTAGTTTAGATGCTGGAATTCTCGCAATAAATGCTACTATGTATGCTAAAGGAAAAGGATTGGTTGCAGACATTGAAATATGGCATAAACGTATTGGACATGCAAATGTGCAAAGGTTGAAATTAATGCAGTCCAAAGGATTGGTTATAGGGTTACCTACTTTTGGAGTTGCAAAATTTTATAAAGTGTATGAAGGATGTGAGTTTGGTAAGTAGGCAAGACAACCTTTTTTGCATGATAGAGATGTAGGCAAAAATATACTTGATGTTGTACATAGAGATGCTTGGGGAACCCATATAGAATGTATTTCTTGGTGGAAACAAATACTTTATCACATTTATTGATTATTATTCAAGGAAGTTATGGGTATATTTTATGAAAGAAAAGAGTGATGTATTTGAGCACTTCAAATCTTTCAAGGCATTCTTAAAATAGAAACAAGCTTGAAAGTTAAATGATTGAGATCAGATGGAGGGGGAGAGTACCTCTCTAATGAGTTTAGTGGTTTCTTGAGGTCTCATGGGATAAAGAGATAGTTTACTTGTAAGTATACCCCACAGCAAAATGGGGTTGTAGAAAGAAAAAAAAAGCATATTACAGAAGTTGCATGAGCATTGATGGTTGAAAAGAATATACAAAAATATTTTTTTTCTAAAGATATTCATACTACTATCTATATCATGAACAGAACTTCCATAGCTGCAATTCATGGAATGACCCTCGAAGAATGCATTATAAGCACGAAGCCCGATGTATCGCACTTGAAAGTGTTTGACTGTATTGCATATGTTCATGTGCCAAACAAGCTGTGGAAGAATCTTAATCCAAAGGTTGAAAATTGTATTTTTATTGGATATACTTTAGAGCAAAAAAGCTATCGTTGTTATAACTGTGTCATCACAAGTGAGTTTAGAGTGAGCAAGGATGTTATTTTTTATGAGATGAGTAGTTGATATGCATCTACTAGTGATGTATTAGATAATCATAATGATCATGATAGCTATGTGTAGAAAGAAAAGCAAGAATCATAGAGCCTAAGTGGACTAGAAACATCATCTAGTACTACACCTATAGTTAGCCCTTGGTCTAGGAGACTAAGGAGTAGCCCCGCATCTTTAGGTGGATCTACGAGTGTTACATGAAAAAACAAAGGAAAGAAGAAAGTGTTGGATGATAATGATGCATCTGCTAGTCATGTGGGATTTACTGGAGATTCTAGTGGTTCTTTAGAGATTTTGAATGATGAGCTTGGTATTCCTTCAGTCACAAGACACTAGGTGTACAAAGAGCACATAGTAATGTAAAGGCTCCACTAAGTGATGTAGTGGTATGGAGGTCTAGTAGGGTCAGATACCCTATTAAAAGATTTGGTTTTTAAGGTTATGTAGCTTATCAACTATTATGCTTCTATGGTGAAGGTAGTTGAGGATGTGGAGCCCACTTATTTTGAGGATGTTGTTGGTCATGCTCATTGGGATGCAGCAATGGATGAGGAGATGACTATATTAAAAGACAATAAGAATTGGGATCTAGTACCCTTGCCTAAGGGAAAGAAAGCTATTGGCTATAAGTCGGTTTACAAAATCAAGCATAATGCAGATGGTTTGGTTAGCAATTATAAGGCCAGGTTGATTACAAAAGGCTATGCTCAAACATATGTCATAGATTATGAAGAGACATTTAGTCCACTTGCTAGGATGACAATTGTTAGATGTGTGATTGCTTTGGCAATAGTGAAAGGTTAGAGTTGCAGCAAATGGATGTCAAGAATGCCTTTTTGCATGGTAAATTGCAAGAAGAGGTATATATGGAGCAACCAATAGGCTATGAGGATTTAGAGAATCCCATGTGTGCTAATTAAAGAAGATGCTTTATGGGTTGAAGCAAGTACCTAGAGCATGGTCTGACAAGATCAGAGAGTATCTTGTCAATATTGGCTTTTATATTTCTGATATTGATCACTCACTTTATGGGAGAAACGAAGATGCAAGTTTGGTCATCATAGTCATCTATGTGGATGAGTTGTGATCATTACACGTGGTGACAGTGATAATGGGATTGCTAAAGTTAAGGACTTTTTGAAGAAAAAGTTCGAGGTAAAGGATTTGGGTGAGTTGAGATACTTTCTTGGTATTGAGGTGATCAGATGTGATGATGGTATATGGCTATCCCAAAGGTAATGTGGCTTAGAATGTTATCCAAGTATGGTATGGCAGCACGTAAGCCTCTTTCAGTAACATTGGAGCAAAATGTGAAGCTAAAGTTCGTATGTTGGGGATGAGATAGAAGACCCTGCTATGTTCAGAAGGATAGTAGGGAGTCTGATTTGGATGTAATTAGACACATATTGAGGTATGTGAAGTCCACTTTACATTATGGACTTAAAAATGGGTAGGTAAAGATTTACATATGTTTGGATATACAAATGAAAATTGGGCTGGTAGTAGCATGTTAGACAAAAGATCTACCAATGGATTCATGTTTTCCCTTAGTAGTGCAGTAGTTACATGAAGCAGCAAAAAGCAACCTACAATCGCTTTATCAATAAGTGATAATTCAGTGGCTATGTGAGGATCATAATGACCACCAGCATGCTGAGTGTAGACATACGAACCCATTTAGCCAGGCGGTTCATCATCAATCTCTGCACATTTTAAGCTTGCCATCTCAACACTCCCCCTCAAGCTCAACTGTATCTCTATAATTCCAAGTAAGCTTTGAAACTTTCGAAGCTTCTTTGCATCTAATGTCTTTATAAAAATGTCAGCTATTTGATCCTATGTGCTAACATATACCAAGTCAACCTCTCCTACAAGTATATTCTCTCTCACAAAGTGGTAGTGTACCTCAAAATGTTTTGTCCTAGCATGGAACATTAGGTTCCTAGCTAGTTGTATGCTGCTTATGTTGTCATAGTGAATCAAAATTGGACAATCTCCTTGCACATCCAAATCACCCAATAACTTTTGTAGCCATACCGCCTCGCATAATATTGCCATAGTAGCAATCTGATGAGTAGCTGCAGCAAGGTATGCACCCAAAGCTATGGTGGCCAAGAGTATTCACCCTCTTAGATGGTGGGAGGTTGAGACCTCAAACATGTAATGTTTTTAAAATGGCAAAAAGATACTTTGCATGTTACATCTCCACCTTTTATACTTAACCCTAGCCTACCCTAGACTAAGGCATTTATACTTTATTACAAGCCATCCCGGCCTAAAAGAGCTTTGTTCTCAAAGCTAGAATTGGGACAATTTACAAGGAAAGATTACAAGGATAGCTTTGTAAGTGATGAATCCATGCTGTAATGAAACTCCAAGCTAAAGAAGATCTCATACGTCAATGAAGTACAAGTATGAAATTTGAATATACTGCTAGAAACTGTCCAAAACATGTTGTTGCACAAGAATGGTCATAACTTGAAGAAGAAATGTCAAATCACCATGTATGAGCTATAGAAATGTAGAGAACAATCCCTACTATCCAATCATACCATAAAAATCCAAGTTTGATGACCATAGAGAAATTATTTTTATGATAGAAATTTAATACAACAAACTGTCCTTTTCATATATTACTCTGTTTCCTATAAAAGCCATGGAAAAGAATCAAGGTATGATGATGGTTTTCAAGTAGACTCCTCCATGGGCAAACCTCACCATTTAATAAGGTATTCCAGCAACAAATGGTTCCTTAAAACCTTTTCTCTTTTTCCAATAACCTTTTCAAGCTCATAAATGATATCTATCTATAGCTGGCATAGTTATAACACCAGTCGATTAGTATAGTCAGTTATGCACTGCTTGACTTAGTAGGCCATTTTTCTTTATGTTGTATCTTATCCATACTTTGTGTACATTGTATTGTGTGTAGAAGAAGAAGAAGAAACCAACAAGAAAATGTTTTTGGCCTCCATCTCTCTTCGTGTGTCATTGAGTGAGCTTCCTCTTATGTGTATGTTGTGCGTTTGGTGTAGTAACTTAATCAAGTCACCCTGCCATATGACTCTTGACATGTATGAAGGAGAAAACTTCCATATCTGCCCACTTAAATGAGTTTCATTCTATTTTCAGTCACTTGACTTCACAAGGGATTGACTTTAAGAACAAACTTTAGCCATTATTCTTGCTAGTTACATTGCCTAAATCATGAAACACATTCTATACTGCTATATGTGTAGATATGCTTATTGATGGGTTGAAATCATAGGGTGTAGAGGGTGCATTATTGAATGAAGATGTTAGCATGAAACAATGTTGATGCTTCCTGTAGATCTCATGCTTTGATAATCAGAGAAAGTAATGGTAAGAGCGGTAATAACCACCATGGGAGAGACTCTTAGAAGTCTTATTCTCAATCACATGGATATTCTCGTAGTAAGTCTATGGCCATAACTCTGCATTGACTTATCATTATTATGGGAAGCAAGGTCATATTCGTCCAAGTGTCATAAAATGCATAATGATGACAAGCATAAGGAAAAGAGAAAGGGTAAAGTGTAGGAAAACCATGATGATTGCAACATTGTCCCTAACAAGTCCAAGATGAAAGAGATTGTGCAAACTAATTTTGATTATGACTACATATTGGTAGCTTCTTCTCTTGATATTTTACAATTGATTGATGCCTTGTCTATCTATGCTCAGTATTGGCTGCTTGATTCAAGGGCTTCATTTCATGTTACCCCTTGAGAGTGAGTTTCACTCCAATCATAGCATAATAGGATCTATTAGATTGGGTAATGACTTGACATTAGATATTATTAGTATTGGAGATATACAATTGTATTTTGCTTTAGGTAGTATCTTTACTTTGCATGATGTATGCCATGCTCCGACTTTGACTAAAATCCTATTCTTTGTTGTACAATTGGATGATATAGGCTACTTTGTATCTTTTTGTGATTCCTCATGAAAGATTACTCATGGAAATCTTGTATTGGCATGGGATGCCAAGTCTGGCACTCTTTATCCCTTACTTGTATCTAGCTCTATCAACCATGTTTTGGTAGTGGCTGCAGTGCCACATCTATCATTATGGTATTATTGCCTTGGATACATATCATTAAAGGGAATGAAAAAGCTTACCCATTTGTAGTATCTTTCCGCCCCTTGACTATAATGTATTGATTCTTGTGATCATTGTCTTCATGGTAGGCAAACACATAGTTTGCATAAGAAGTCTAATAGTATGCACATGGGTGAGCCTCTGGCTCTTGTTCATTCTTATGTTTGTGGACCTATGCCCTGCAAGTTGTTAGGTGGCCGTAAGTATTTTGTTACTTTCATTGATGACTACTCACATAAGGTCTAGGCATATCCCATAAAGCAAAAATTGAAAGTATTGGTTATGGTTCAATGTTGGATTGCTTTTTTGAGAAGCAATCTAGGTACAAGCTAAAATACCTATGATCTGACAATGGGGATTGAGTATATATCTAAAGCGTTTCAGTAATTTTGTGATGAGAGGGATATTAAGCATCATTTGACTGCCATGTACACCCCATTCCAAAATGGTATGGCTAAGTGTATGAATAGGACGATTCAAGAGAGATTCCATAGTATTCTTAGCCAAATAGGCTTACTATAGTGCTTTTGGGTTGAGATAGTTACTATTGCTGTACATTTGATTAATCAATTTCCATACACTCTTCTTGACTATCAAGTTACATAGGAGGTATGGTTTGGAAAAACCTCCATCTCATTTGTGTATCTTTTCTTTTGAGGATTTCTTCCATATTCCCAAGTGAGAGGGGATTTTACAACCCAGAGAATGCCAAAAATGTATTGAATTTTGTCAATTTAAGGCAAAACTCAAACCTTGATGAAAGCGGCAGATGTGGTTTCGACAATTTTAAGCGATCGTGGAAGATGGGATTTAAAATCACTTTTAAAGATGGATCTCGCAGCAGTCTCAAAATTTTCATAATTTTTTTAGGTGCCAAAATGAAGCAAAATAAGCTCCAAATAATGTGGGCCTTTAAGATGGACATGCAAAAATTATCGGACTTCAAATCGAATGCTAGACGCAAGAGTAGCCAAAGGATTGTCGGCATGAGGAGGGTCAAGGAGACCAAGTGCAATGTAAAAGAGACATTAGAAATGAAGGGGTGACCCTTAGAGGGCCCCGACCCCCCAAAATCTGATGCGGTGCGGGAAAAACACCATGCCACTTGCATTCAACGTGATGATTCGTGGAGAGGGGGGTATGGTGGTCAAGAACAACCACATGATTTGATTTGATCAGCCTACTCCATGAATTCTTTGCTCTATTTCACCGATATCAGATCCAAGATTGATGGGCTAATTGTGAAGATCCGAATTCAGTCTTTCTCTCTCCTCTCTCTCCCTCCCCCAATGGGCTTTTCATGCGGGAATGAATTGGAAGAGACTGAGATGGAGATTGATTGTCCGGCTTGAACCGAATTGATATGGGATCATGCCGATGCGAAGGAGTGATGACCAGTGTTGTTTGGAGATCAATGGGGGTTCCAATGGCTATCCAAAAAATCAATTATTAAGACCCAAAACCTAAAAAATGGCAATAAACCTCTTTTTAATAGATATTCAAATTCTTTTTTATAAATCATGATGCAAATCTTGTTCATATGGATGAAATTTTGTTTGAAGCTTGGTTGCAATGTGTTTGAGGGCTATGAATCATAAAATATAGAACCCATGTCCATGTGTGTGAGTTACTAATTTTTAAAAACCTGAAATGCGTATTTTAAGTTTAAAATGATTTTTTTTATTTCGAGTGATGAAACCATGTTCATATTAGATAAATTTAAATGTGATGATTGATCAAAATGTAAATTAATTTTTTGAATCAAAAAATTTAAAAAATATGGCATTTCATATAAAGAAAATAAGAAAAAATACTCAAAATACGGTTTTGAGCTAAAGAAAATAGAAAACAATAGTTTTTATATTTGAAAAATTAGAGATATATTTGTGCAAGTATAATGGAGGTAATACATGAGGATTGGCCTTGATTTACCTCCATTTTTATGTTTTAGTGCATATTTATTGCTTTTATCATAAAGAAACATATAAGGAAACGCCTCTAAACCAACCCATCGCAAGCAAAACTCTAAATAGTACGGGGAGAGGGGGGTTTATGCACTGATTATGATTCAAAATCTAAGTTACCTACTAGGTTAGGGTTCACTCTTATTTTAAATGTTAAAAGGGTAATATCACTGATTATTTTGGTGCTGCCTTAGCAATGAAGCAATACACTAGAGTGAAATGATGAAAGGGATGCTTATACAAATCCATGCTAATTTCTTTATAAGTTTACTTGTTTGAGCACATAATTCATCCACGTTGCATTGTAATGTATCAACATGGTAAAGAGAATTATCTCATGGATGCATAGCACTTGATTTCAATACTGATCCACATTGAGTGTGAGGTTCCCTAAGCGTTGTAGGTCTAGTAAAAAAATTTTCTTTAGGGATTGATATGGGAAGGATTAAATTATCTATTTGAATGTTTTATTTTGAAAAAGGACTATGTTGTGTATGTGCTTTATGTTGAAATAGCACATCCTGGGGCTACTAATCCCTAGGGTGTAGGAGAGTAGTAGTGGGGCCACAACGATAAGCTAGGGGGTGCTTCTTTGTTTGTGCTACAAGGTGCTAGACACTAATATGTTTGGATACTCCTTTTTCTTAGAGTGAGGAAGGGCATCACCTTGGACTACAATCTAGAGATAGTATCTACAAACATGTTCTTTGGATAAATCAACTCAAAGTGTCTATACGCTCCTGGCCACAAGGCCATGGAATTGTTTAGGTAAGTATAGGAGGCCCGAGCTAGAGCCCTAGAGCTAGTGTTGGGCCTATTTTTGGTCCTGACACCAAAGACAAGCGCAATAAGCTGGATCCCAATTTTGTGAAATACATCTTTCATGGTTATGGAGATATAGGTGAGATGGGCTCTTGTAAATAGGATTCGTAGGCATGGAAGGTCATCTGTAGCCATGATGTTGTTTTTCATGAGGAGAAAATATATAAGCAACCTCAATAGGTCATTGAGGTACGTAGGGTGATCTTTCAAGATGAGCCTCCTATTACTATATAGCCAACTAGATAGTATGCACCAACTAATACTCCAGTGGACAATGACCATGATGTTTGATAAGATATACAAGCCTCACAATCTATTTTGAGTTGGTCTACTAGAGATAGGTGTCAGCCTAATCGATTTACACCCTCCATGGATTATGTTATGGTGGCACATGCTGGTGAGCCTCTTACCTATGATGAAACCATGCATCGAGGTGATCATCACTCTTGGGAGAGGACCATATAGTCAGAGTATGACTCACTAGAGAAAATTTATTAAAATAGACAAGAGGGAAGAGAGGTAAAGAAACCAAGAGCACACACATAAAAGCAATGGAGACTTGAGTACACATAGAAATAGGGCTAAAATATTCTTCTTCTTCTTTCACACCAAAAGAACTAAGTCTTCAACATAATAAAAGACTAATGTGAAAGTACCACAATGTATATACACGTGTTTACTAAGTGTGAACCTGCTAAGGAAAGAAGAGGTGGTACAATAAATGTGCAATAACCAAGGATGGACTATGTGGGTATAGTCAAGCTACAGAATCACTGGCATATCCTTATAAGGATCGCCTAACATGCAAGTAAATATAAACCCACCACATCATCAAGAAGCATAGTGGATACCAACTCTCTCACATAGAGCTTGACATCTAAACAAATTATACATGGAATTTGGTTCCTTTGCCTAGTGAAAAATATGTTTTGCCATGCAAGTGGTTATATAAGTTGAAGAGTATCCTTAGACGCCTCAAGCTAGTATATACTACTAAATTAGTTACTAATGATTTTAAGTAGAAGCATTGTGTTGATTTCAATGAATTCTTCTCTCCTGTAATCAAGATGCCTACCCTACACTTGGTATTGGCTTTGGTTGCAAAGCTAGATCCAGACCTCTATCAAATAAATGTCGAGATGGCTATTTTACATGGAGACTTGCATGATGAGACTTATATGCAATAGCCTAAGGTATTTAAGGAAAAAAGTAGGGAACACCTAGTGTGTAATTGAGAAGGATCCTTTATGGCCCGAAGTAGGCACCTAGGGAATAGTACCACAAGTTTGATGATTTCATGCATTCATAGGGATCTAACCACATTGATTTGGATTTGTGTTTATACATAAAGAAGACTTGTGATGACAGCCTTATGATCTTAGTACTCTATGTAGATGATATGTTGATCTCTAGAAGTACTCATAATGAGCTAGATGCCTTGAAAAGTCAACTCAAGAAGAGATTTGAAGTGAAAGACATGGAATAGGCCTCACATATTCTTAGGATGTGCATCATAAAAATCATTGAAAGAGACTCCTTTACTTGTCATAGAAGGGGTACATCCAGAAGTTCCTTGAGCGATTTCATATGTAGGGCATTAAGCCTATTAGCTATCCTTTGCCTTCTTATGTGAAGGTCTATCATGCATCTTATTTACAGTTTGATGAGCAAAAGGCTAAGATGGCCAAGATCCCTTATGTATCTATAGTGGACAATTTGATGTATGCCATGATATCCACTCATCTTGACATAGCATTTGTAGTGGGGTTTTTGGCACGCTATATGGCTACACTTGGCAAGCGGCATTGGGATGTCATGAAGGGTATCATGAGGTACCTTAAGGGCATTGTAGATATGTGCATATGTTATGGTGGCTAGGATACAGGAGTCATGGGACACACTAACTCTAATTATGCAGGACATGCAGACAATAGGAAGTCCACCTCTAAATGCATGACCCTATCTACTACAGAGATAGAGTATGTTGCAGCCAACTGAGGCTTGTAAGGGAAATCTCTACTGTTTAGTTGCAAATCTTGGTATTACTGATGTGGTCCCTATACTACATTTAGATTCTATGAGTACTATTCAATTGAACAAGAATTTGATCTTCCATGCAAATACAAAGCATATTGAGGTGCGTTACCACGTTATCAAAGAGGTCATTGGAGAACAAGTCCATCAAGCTTGTCAAGATCTCAACTAATCAAAATCCTAAAAATCTACTCACTAAAAGTTACTCTATGGAGTGTTTTGCCTTCCTTAATAAGATGGTGGGCATTGGATGAGATGATTTATTTCTCATCCTATCGTACTTTATGTATATTTGTACTTTGTCACTCTTTTCTTGTTCTCTCTCACTAGGGCCACATTTGCCTTGAAGTGGGAGGTTGTTGGGGTAAAGGTGTATGTGCCTACAGTGGCCATGTATTCACTACATTGGCAGTACCTACACACATCTACACTCTGCAAGTGACAGGCATCTAATAGTGTCACTTCATTCTTTATTCTTCCAATGATTGATAGAATAAGGGAGGCTAGTCTCACACATTGTGGCTATTGGAGTTTCCACATCTTAAGTCTCTCTCTCTTGCTCTCTTGCTCCATCCACCATGGCATGCACCTCCATTGCTTCCACTTGCTTGTGCTCTCACTCAAGCTTCTCCCTTCACAAAGTTCTTAGAGGAGTAAGCCATATCTATATTCGGCTATCCCCTTGAGATTGTGAGTGACTAGGGCACATACTTTGTCAATGAAGTGATCACTCATCTATTGTCCACATTTATGGTCATTCATTGAAAGTCATCTTCTTAGTATCCTCAAGAAAATGACCAAATGGAATCCATTTGATCAATTTGCTAACCAAGAAAATTTTATCCTTTTGTAGCAACAAGGGCTTAAAGAAAAACAACCACTAATGAGGGGAACAATAGTCACTGTCTGGATAAATACTAATGGTATAAATCAAGCTATCCATTGGTTAGTATTATTAAGAATGAAGGTGCTATCCAGTATTGTGAGCAAGAGCTAAATGGTGATTCCCTCACTTCATGTTGGATGGTAGACACCAAGTCGTCTAATGGTTGGACCAAATGTTCCGGGAACAGTCATGTCTTTGGGGTCTATTGATTGGAAATACAAACATAGCTACCAAGATGTACTATCTGATGTATTGATGATTCATTATTCACAATATATTGAATATTATCAATGGCAATAATGTTCAATGTTTTCATTTGGCATTTCAAACACTTTCATTAAGTTAGATGTGTGATATGACAGACTATTTGCTATGTTTCAATCTTCTTTATCAAACGTCGGGTATGGTGTAGTAGCATAAGGAGATCTCTAGTTTTGTCTATGCCTAATTATACTTGGTGAATGGCCACAATAATATTTCCCTCAACACAATCTCAATGTCCATTGTGCACACCACTTACTTCGATCTTTGGCTGGTCATCCAAGCATGAATAGCAACATTTGGTATCACCAAAGCATGTAACACCTGTGGAATCTTCTAGTAGTATTCCAATGGCTCTTGTAGGAAAGAGGTCATAGCCTCTCTAGTCGTTCTCTCAATCTTCAATTCACAAGGTGGGTCTAGAACAACTAATTTCCCCTTCTACACTGTCAATTATTCCCTATTAGTTTTTTACATCCTTTCCTTTTTATAGTTCTTTTGCCCATCCCACCATATGGCACACCACCTCCCCTTTTCCCTCTAATGGCCCCGCAGCATGGGTTCATTTTCCCAAATTTTATGGTACTACAAAGCAAGATTTGGATGCTCACGTTCGACAATTTTAGGTGGCTTGTGGGCTCAACTATCTAGGTCCAATGGATAATGCCCAATGGGTCGAGTGTTCAAAACCACCATGTGAAAGAGTGCTACGACATGGTTAGCAAAGAAAAAAGGATAAAATATTTGTGTGGATGCTAAGGTAGCTTTTATGGGTCAATTTTGATAGGACCATATTGGCACTCAAAAATTGGAGTGACTATGGAGCTTGAAACATGAAGATCAAGATGAGATCAATATGTTCAAACCTATATGGCTTGGTTTTTCATTTTACTTTGGTAGATTTCCAATAATAAGACTTTTGGTAAAATGCTACATTCCATTTATTTTTGGGGTTTGTCTTGTACTTTGCAAGCAACTTTACGTCGTAGCAAATGGTCATAATGAATAGTCATGTCTTTTTGCATCTCTCGACAATTGGCAATACATATTTAACTACCAAGATGTATTATATGATGTATTGATTTTCTAATGTATTGATGATTCATGATTTGCAATATACTAAATGTTCTCAATGGCAATGATGTTCACTATTTTGTTTTCATATTTCCAATGCTTTTTATTCATTAAGTCAAATGTGTGATATGATAGTCTGTTTGCTAGGTCCTTATCTTATTTATCTTGTGTTGGATATGTGCAATAGTATAAGGTGATTTTTGGTTTTTTCTATAGCTGATTTCACTTCAGACTCTCATTGAACCAATTACGGAATTGGTTCTCTCATCCTTGAGGTCCTACAAAATGATGACTTTAGGAGGAGCATTAGACAACTATTTTGAGGATAACCTTACAATTTTACAGACCCTCACGTTCGATCATTTTGGGTTGATGCTTTGATATTTCGCTATGGGATACACTTAATCCAACTAAGTTTGTTCATCCTATGGAGTGGGGATAGTGCTTCTCATGGAGAAGTGTCCAAGTGACTACTAATTTACTAAAGGTTGCCTCCTGTAGCCTGACTATTGAGAGATAGACATCTGAAGCCTATGTATTCAAGGGTGGATAAGGGTAAATGAGTGTGAATGGACTGGACGGCAGAGGAAACCGTAACCCTAGCCATCCAAAGGCTATTTAAACTGCCTAGATGTCACTCTCAATAGTGGAGAGAGTGTACCAGTTGTACTTGTGAACAACTCATTAAGCAAGATCTTCTTCTTATACTTGAGCTCTCTCTCCCTCTTGTGCATACCTTCTCATGTTATCATTCAGATATTACAATATGGTACCAGAACCATCTTTGATCCAATGAGCTTCCCATAAGCACATATTGAGACCTCCATTTCTTCAACATATCCTTCTTCTCACCATAGTTAGTTCAAACCTACCTCCATTAGAGGAGCTCGTGTGAGCAAACAAAGTCATATCTACTCCCAAATCCTTTTGGAGATCTTTTCCTCAGCTCGTGTGTAGCATCGTGGTACATAAAACCCTAACATTGTGGTCGTAGCAGCATGGCATTGTTGCAAATGCAAATTTGGCACAATTTTTTACAACAACCTACTTTGAGGTGCAGCATGGGCAAAATAGCGTGCAATGAGGCAACTATTAAGGGAATTTCATAGTCCCCCCAAGAGGGCTATCTACACTTGAGAGGGTTCAAAGAAATTCCTTCTCTATTGCCCATATCAAGCAAAAACCTAACTGTGGCTTTCTATGGCAACCATAGCTAAAGCTTCAAAGCTTGGTTTTTTTAGTATTTTCACTCACTAAAGTCATCAACAATGATTTTAATCACTGATTTAGATTTTATGGAGTTTGTTGCAGAGCCAAAAGCTCTAAAGTGAGAGCATCCTCAACCAGAGGTGACTTCTCAAGCCAATTACAATATCATGTTAGTGTCAAGTGCTTCACCTATGCTTGGCAATAAGTGCTTCTTATACTAATAATAAATACGTCTATTACTTCTATTTATTATTTTCAAAAATGTGAAAAGTTTTAGACCTTAATCATGAATTAGTAAGTGCATAAGTATCATTATCCCATTGATCATTGTAAGGCTATGTGCTAATTATAAATGCATAGACCATTGTCATCATCTCTTATCTCATCTTGTAGAACATCACATTTGAGCTTGCTACTTGTTAATGTCGGTATCATTTCATCTGCTTCCGCACTTATTAGCCGTTGTGTAAAGTATTAGACATTGCCATTTCCTGGTGCAATTGGTAAGACCTTCCTATCATGGTCATGGCCTATGCTGATGTGAGACCTCAAATCCATAAGTTTGATTGAAGAGACTTTCATCCATGGCAAGTACTAGTGAAGTACAAAATGATGGAGTGGGGCTACTAGTTGTTCCTCAAAGGGACCAAAGTTATTGACCCATCCAACCCAATTGATGTAGAAGATGATGAAAGAGCCCAAGCCATAATCATGCTTCATCTGGATGAATATTTGATTCATCACATTGACTAACTCTCCATTGCCAATGAGAAATGGGACGAGCTTCAAAAGCTTTATGGGGCTAGAGGAAAAAACTCTAAATTTTTCCCCAAGATTGAATTTTTAAGCCTGGAATATAAGCAAGGACAAGACTTGGGTAAGTTTCTCACATGAAGGGGCTCATGGCACAGCTAGCTTCAGTTCAAGCTCCAATTCATGATGAAGGTGCTATTACAATTCTCTTGAAAGATGTAAAGAAGGCATTCCCAACCTCTATAACTACTCTTACAAATATCCTTGATCCAACCTTGGAAAAGCACCATCCAATCTTGTTTGGATGAGGAGAAAAGAAATAAAAAAGAAGGCAGCACTAGTCATGCATCTACTTCAATAGCCCACGAGCAACTCTTAGTTCATACTATCTCCAGTAAATGCTCCTTTTTCTTTGAAAGGAACATCTTGTAAGAAACTGTTGGAAAAAATGTCCTGACAAGATGAAGTGCAACAAATGTAAGAAGATAGGGCATATCGCCAGTAAATGTATTAGCACCCCTGAAGTACCAAAAGAATTGGAGGCCAAGTTTATCTCCAAAATATACGATGATCGCCTCTTCTAAATCTATAAATTTTGTATCTATAAGCACTCTTGTAGCTTGATTTATAAAGGCATCCCATTTGTTTGAGGGGGGCACATTAACATGTCTTGTAATCCAATGCCACTCTGGTATTGAGGGGGGGTGTTGAGAGATAGACATGTGAACCCTATGTATTCAAGGGTGAATAAGGATAAATGAGTGTGAATGGACTAGAGGGTAGGGGAAAACCCTAACCCTAGCCATTTAAAGGCTATTTAAATAACAGATAAGAGTAGAGAGAGTGTACCAATTGTACTTGTGAACAACTCCTTAAGCAAGATCTTTGTTAGGGCTTAGATTCCACCATATATTTGCTATTTTATACCTTAGTATTTGTGTGCATGTAGGCTTGAAGGTTTAGCATATGTAAAGCAGCCTTTATCTTTCATGTGAGGTTTCATCTGAAATATACACGCCTATCCTTGTGATCAAGCAGTTGTGTCTTTTCAAACCTTGCATAGTGCAAAAACGTGGATATGTCAAGATAGCACCAGATTCTTGTCATTGATGTCTGATTTTGATAATATATGCTTGTTTCCAGAATATTGGTGCAATCTACTTCAAGTTATTTGATTAGGAATGGTTGTGATGGTGTAAATCTATGTGGTATCTTTCAAGACAGCAATTCTGCACTGATGAATATGATATGTATCTCATGTCTATGTATTTGTCCTGAATATTATGTATGTTTAATGGTTTTGAATTCGTTCAAGAAGTTTCTTGCAGCAATAGGACAGTTTTAGCAGACCGATGTGTCCTATGTTTATGTTATGTCTCTGTGGAGGCATAGCACTTTGGTGATCCTGCTGGTTTCGTGTGTAAAATTCTCATGATTTAGGCTTCATGCCTAGAACCAATTTTTTCATAACGAAAGTTTCAAGATCTTTCAAGAATTCAAGGCTTTTTTGCATTTTCAGCCATTTTTCTGCACTTCTACAAGTTGCAGGTATTAGGATATCCCTGCATAAGAAATATCCTGCAGTCAAATTGTTTGAAGGAGGATATCTTGAAGTTCTTGTTCTTGAAGAATTCAATCTCTTCAAAAGTTCTCAATGATGTGGATTCGAGGTAGATTATTCATGTTTATCTTTCTTCTTGAAGATCTTGTATTCAATTTAGGCTAAAATTTTAGATCTATGATTATTTTGGGAGTTTCAAGATGGAGTCATCATATCAAGATGTCAGGATGATATATTCATAGAGAAACAAGGTTATGAAGTTCAAAGATGCGAAATACCGATTTGCAATTTTGAGGACAACATATTGTTATGAACAATTATGCTTTGTACCTAAATAGGCTATAATATTCATGATAGTGCATGCCTACAGTCAATTATGATGTTTGTTGTAAGTGTAAATTGCATTCCTCAAAATTATATGCAGTTTATGGTTGTTCTTTTATTCAAAAAGTGTTATGCTGCATAGTGGATATTTCAAGAGTCCTCAAACTCAGACTTACTAGTGCAAGAATGGAGAAATCTCAAGGTCTTGAATTTTCGGGTATAACTAGAATGGCATGAAGTTTTAGGCTAATAACCTAAATTGCAAGAAGTTTCAGGCTGATAACCTAAATTGTAGAAATTTTCAGGCAGATTACTTGAATTGCACGAGTTTCAAGTATAACCTAAAGTGCAACAGTGTCAGAGGGTTGTAAAAATGATAGGCATAACCTGAATTGCAGCAAATATTGGAGACAACTTGATAAACTTGAGAAGTCTAGTCAATAAAGGAGTTTTTAGGAATTTTCAAGAAGTACCTATAAAGGAGTATTTCAGGCAACCTGAACTACTAGAATTGCAAAAGTACCCTGAGTATTATAGGCTAAAGGCATGTTACTCCATCATTGCAGAAGGAGGTTGGATCAAAGCAAAGTGGATTCTTTTTCAAACTCTAGAAATGCTTCATTATGGGTAAATCCAAGAAGAAGGAAAAGAGATGCAAAGTCTGCTTCGAGCATGGGCATAGTTTCAAATTATGTCCATATGTCCATGAGTCCTAAGAAAGTGGGAAGTCCTGCAAACATTTCTGCATGTTTGATCTATGTCAGCAGTTCAATGGTATCCGTAAAAAGTTCTCTTTAGCAACCTATAAGGGTTCCCATTCAAGACTGGATAGAGCATGGGAACAGTTGAGTTCTTTTGAGAATGTCCTTGATGATGCTTATGAATGGCATGATGACCATGAAGGCCAAAAGGTTAAGCCTTGCTCAAGTTTGAAGCTGTTTGGAGATTCCTTAGAGTAGTTGAGAAGCTGAAGGAAAATTATTATGATGCATTGGATTTAGATCAGGATTCAAGTTCAAGTGATGATGATGATTTCTATCATTTACCTATGGTTTTGCCAGAGATTGAGGCTAAGGGAGTCAAAGAGGAAAAGAGCCAAAGCAGCCACGGATCCTCCAATGCCCCAAACCCAACACAAGAGCTTACCAATGGGAGAGTGGAGCGTCAAACACCTTGCATTGACAACTTGAAGGTACTTTCCATATTTTGGTCTTTAGCATACTACCATAATCAATCTTGAATTAGATTTTATGAAGAAGAAAGAATTGATGAAGTTATCATCAAGGAAGTTGATCAGTCTACTGATCAAGAAGATCAGTTACATATTCAAGAAGATGTTGTTGTCATGGATGACAAGCATGAGGCTAATGTTTTTCTCAATGAGGATGCTATTGTGGATTATTTTCTTGGTTCTCTTACTAGTTTTGAGGAAGATTATGCACCCAAGGAGTCAGATTTCATTGAAGAGGCTTTACAAATACTTGAAATGCCACTACCTATAGTACAAAATCCATCATTTTAGGATGTATTTTTGCAGGATACATATATTTACAGCATGATGAATACTATTTCAAGTCATATCACTATTCAGCATGAAGAAATTCAACAAGTTATTACTGCTATAAACTCTCAAGTTAATTGCTTATATGAGCACTTTTAAGGACAACAAGTGATCAGTTTTCAGCAAGTTTTTGGGCAACAAATGAATAGTTTTCAGTAATATCCAGATTTACAATAGTAGGCTGAAAGTCACGAATTGCTAAGATCACTCGGTTTGTGTGGTTTCCATGATGATCTAAATGAGTTATGCTTTATGAATCAATCTTCAACTGAGATGATTCAATGGCTTTCTTCTAAGTTGGAAAGGAGAGGAATGCAGTAAAAATTGCAGCAGTTGAAGCTTTGTCTATTATTCATCGGTTTCAAGAAGAGAAATCATGGCTTCAACAAGAGGTTTCTCATGTCAAGAATGCAATGGATTTGCAAGTTTCTCATTGTTCAAAGGTTATTGATGATCTTAAGAAAGTTGTTTTGCTGAAAGATAGTGAAATTGCTAACTTGCATACTCAGTTGGCTTATTCCTGTATTCCGATTCAAGATGTTATTCTTGAGGATTTGTATGCACAAATAGTTAATATGATTGATGAAGTGGAAGAAGATGAGGAAGAATTATGCATGCAAAAAAATATTTCTGTAGTCCCTATCTTGGAGATCGATGTTGAGGGCATCATTCAAGAGAATTAGGGTTTTCCCATAATTGAAGAAAATGTAGTCGAGCAACATCAAACTATTCATTCTATAGTCCAAAACCTATTAGGACAACATTCAGGCAATTTTCCTGCAGATCAGGAATAGCAGTCAAGCAGTTTTCCTGAAGATTAGGATCAGCTTGAATTTCAGGATAGGTTAGGGAATGAGCAAAATAAATTATTCAGACTCCAAAACAGATTATCCTAAAAATAAACTCAATAGGAAACCTGAAAATCAGCTTTCTACAGATTCTAAGCAGATGGATAACCTTGATATGCAAGAAAAGAAAGAAGGTTATTCTTCAAGTTGAGCAGAGGTATGAGCACACTATGAGAGGATCTGTAACAGTAGTTGAAGATGAAGTTCGGAAGGTTAACCTAAATGAGCAGGAAGAAGGCAAGCCTATTACAATGAGTATTTATGAGAAGGATTTTTTTCTTCATGAAAATTTATCCATAGTGCCAATGTTTGGAATGGATGTGGATATCATGATTCAGAGATATCAGGAGCAGCCCAACATGGCTGAAAATGAAGTTCCTACATAGCAAATTGCTCTTTCTACAAATTGGAATGGATGTGGATATCATGATTCAGAGATATCAGGAGCAGCCCAACATGGCTGAAAATGAAGTTTCTACACAGCAAATTGGGATGGATGTGGATATCATGATTCAGATATATCAGGAGCAGCCCAACATGGCTGAAAATGAAGTTCCTACATAGCAAATTGCTCTTTCTACAATTTATGATGATTCAAGACAACATTCGAAAGACTTTTTGGTTGAGCAAGAGTTGTTTGAATTTCAGGGAAGTTTAGGGACTGAATTAGATAAATTATTTCAAAATTTTGGATCTATACAACTTTATCCTGAGCAGCAAGCAAAATCTCCAAATCAAGATATGAAAGCATCTCAGTCTATAGTGAACAATGTAGATGTGAATGATCAGGATAATGATCAGGTTGTTGATATCTCAGTTCAGTCTGATATTTTTTAAGTTTTTGAGTATCCTAATCAATTTGGAGATGAGGTTGAAGTGAGTAGAATCATGCAAGTACCCACAGTAGTTGATATCTACGTAGTTGATGCTACAGAAGGAATGGTTGATGTGGGTCATATTAATCGGTTTTTGAGCATGGCTATGAGGATATTGGATGAGTTAGATGACAGTTTCAAAAGTATATTGTGGTTTTCTCCATCAGCAAGTGTTCAAGTTCTATATCTTCAAGATGATTTTTTAGGTTTGCTAAAATTTTCAAGTTTTTACAGCAGATTTCAGCAACTCAGGATTGTTTAGGTTTGCTGGTAATGGAAAATTTTCAATATGGATTGCAGCAACCTGAATCCCTGCAACCTAAATTTTTGCAACTTGAGTTCCTACATTGGCAACCTTATTTCCTACAGCAAGATATCGTGTGGCAGGAGCCAAATCAACAAGAAATGCAACACAAAGTGTTACAGCAAGCTGGAAAACAACAAGTACAGCAGCAACTTGAAGTTCAAGTTTTTAAGAAACTTGAAAATTGACCTGAAAGTCAAGAGATATATGCTATATTAGTTAGGATTGATGCAAAGCAATATTGTTCAGATGATATAGTGCACATTGAAGCTCTGAATGAGTATGATGTAGATGCAGATGCAGTTTTTAATTGTTTTCTTTTACAGGTTTTCTTGGATTATCTTGCATATTTCTTTGGAGATGCAGTTTCTTATTTGAAATTCAAGTTGTGTGGTACGTTGCCATACATTAATTATGATGCAAATGCTAGAGCGTCATCGACATGTTTCTTGATTATTGTTCCTACTCTTTACCATTGGAGTAGTGATTTACTGATTCAATCATGGTTCTATATCTTTATTCTCTATGATATAGTATGGATGTCATTGTACTTGATTGATTTTCAATACTGGCGTGTTGCCTTGGAATGGTTGCAATGTATTTCACTTTGCATTAAGGGATTAGCTACTATTTTAACTTCACTAACACTTATGACCAATTATGCAACTACACAAGAGGACTATGAGTATCCTAGAGGGGCTCTACTCATGGTAGCTCAGTAGTGATTTACTGATTAAATCATGGTTCTATATCTTTATTCTCTATGATATAGTATGGATGTCATTGTACTTGATCGGTTTCCAATATTGACATGTTGCCTTGGAATGGTTGCAGTGTATTTCACTTTGCATTAAGGGATTAGCTGCTATTTTAACTTCACTGACACTTAGGATCAATTATGCAACTGCACAAGAGGACTATGAGTATCCTAGAGGGGCTCTACTCATGGTAGCTCAGTGTGGCTTGTTAAGAGGTGTAAGGCCTCTAGCAGGGTATAATTGTGTTCTTTGAGTTAGTCTTCATCATAGTCAGTTGTTTATCTTTTATGTCGTTAGTTACATGCTTGTGGGTTCGAGTCATGACTGTCACATGCTATGCCAGGTGTTAGGGCTTGGATTCCACCATATATTTGCTATTTTATACCTTAGTATTTGTGCACATGTAGGCTTGAAGGTTTATCATATGTAAAGCAACCTTTATCTTTCATGTGAGGTTTCACCTGAAATACACGCGCTTGTCCTGATGATCAAGCAATTGTGTCTTTTGAAACCCTGCATAGTGCAAAAACATGGATATGTCAAGACAACACCAAATTCTTATCATTAATGTCTGATTCTGTGCAGTTTTGCCCGCCGTCCTAGCCTTAGGAGACATGACTCGAAAAGGAATTGTAGACACAGGTGCCGGTGTTAGTGTGCTAAACCATGCAGTCCTAGAGGCATGGGGAAACCCTTCTGTGGAGACCACTAGGTTCAATGTCATGCTAGCAAATGGAATGAGGGTAAGACCATTTGGAGTCTTAAAGAATTGGCCGGTAAAGATTGCCGGTGTGCAATTTTTGGTAAACTTCATTGTCATGAAGGGAGTGGATTACGACATACTATTAGGCCGACCTTAATATATGCTTGTTTCCTGAATATTGGTGCAGTTCACTTCAAGTTATTTGATTAGGAATGGCTGTGATGGTGTAAATCTATGTGGTATCTCTCAAGACAGCAATTCTGCACTGATGAATATGATATGTATCTCATGTCTATGTATTTATCGTGAATATTATGTGTGTTTAATGGTTGTGAATTCCTTCAAGAAGTTTCTTGCAGCAATAGGATTGTTTTGGCAGGCCAATGTGTCATGTGTTTCTGTTATGTCTCTACGGAGGCATAACAATCTTCTTCTTGTACTTGAGCTCTCTCTCCCTCTTGTGCACACTTCTCATGTTGTCACTCAGATATTACAACACTAATGAGGGGTGGGTACTTCACAATGTTTCTCATTAGCCTCAGGGTTACGCACTTATTGGACATACCTAGAATTGGGTGAGGGCTACTATAAAGATACTTGTGTAGATATTTCAAGATGATCCTCTTTCGAAAACCCTTTGCAGAATGGATTGATTCCTTAATAGGTAGCATGCATCCTTAAAGGGAGAGAGCCTAACCTTGACGAATATATCCAAAGCCATTAACATCAAAATAGCTCCAAAACCTCTAGTGGTTCTTCTTATGGTCCCTATTGCCCCAAAAAATTCATGCATTCTTCTCACCCCAAAGCAAACCATTGGTGGGTCTAGGTATGTATAGGTCATTTCCTGAATACATATGTATTCTCTAAGCACCTTATCCACCTCTCCAATATCCACTTGAAATTCCTTAATGACACTAGTAAAAATCAAGTTCCATGACCTAATGAGAATGGCACAAAGCCTTGGAGTTCTAATCCCACTCTCAAGCCTCATAGCCATCAAGTTAGACACATTTCCCCACCACTAATGAATGAGAATAGAAATAACATTATGGTTAGTTCATTCTTATCTAGATGAAATCAAATTCTTATCATACTCATGTTCATGAGAGAGATGTATGGTTATTTAGATAGTGGTTTCTCTTCCTCCACACTAGTGTGTTCTTTTACATGTCTACAACTCCCTATGTTGATTCATGAGCTTCCTATTTAAACTTTATGATCATGAAATATTTTTTCAAGCATGTTTGGGTATCTTCTTAAATCCCAACATAGACATCACAATCATCCATAAGGTTCATGTTTGGTGTGTATGGAATTTGTTGTGGTAGAAGAGGATATAAGCCTTAGAATTTTAGTACAGTGAACAAATGATTTTTTGTTAATAAAATATATTTTTTAAATTTGAGAAAAAAATTTATTAAAATGAAAGGTAGAATGAAATTTTCTCTTTGGCCTAAATGGCATCTGTAGGCTTGTCTTGATTTCTATTCTAGGAAGCTAGAAATATGTTGCTCTATCGGTCTACTCCTTGGATAATGGTCAATCCGTTGGACAGGTTTCCTAAGTTTTTTTCCTAGAGTCTTAGAGTCCTAAAGTCTATTTTCCATAAAGTAAATGCTATGATCCTTTTGGATAAGCTTGATGCCATAGTTGGCAAAGTCTATTTGTTCCTTCAACATTGTAAATAAAACACATTTTGAAGGTTGGTAATGGCATAGGAAATATTTTAATAACAACACATAAATTGAAAATATGTTCTAACATGCTAAGATCACGATCCACGCCTACATCATTATTTAACTCTTAGTTCATTTCCCATAAGCTCTTTAAGGTTACTTCACTAGGATTGAAGTGAAATCTATATTGACTTGGTGTATACATCTCACTCTGTTTACATAAAGACACGAAGATATCTACATTTAACATGCACATAATACCATTACCATTAACATGCAAAGAGACTTATAAATACTAGTTTTCAAGCCATATAAGTTTACCTTGAGCTAGTCATGCTAAATGGTTTATAGATCTCATGCATTTGCAATTTCAATTCATTTTGGACATGCTTTATCTATATATTAGTGTAAGAAATCATGTCATATCAAAACAAAAGAAAGGGAATCATCTATTACGCTATAAAATAGATGGAGCCATAACTTTTTAATGCTAGCATGTCAATAAGGTCAAACCTTATGAAAATGACAAACATATTTAGGATGCCGGGATCTCCTTCATATCAAATCTCTAATATAGATTTTGAAGTGGCTTATGCATATAGGTATATTGGATTATGCATGTCAAACCTATCGCATCAAAATTCTCAAAGGTGTTCACTTGATTAAAGGATGTTGGGCCACTGTCTAATACACTTGACAAGTGTAGGTTTGGAGAATGCATAGACGTAAATTTGTTTCATCAAGTGACTTCTATCAGTGTCAACATTAGGAAAATATTACCCCATATATATTGATTGTCCTAGTGAGTTGCAAGTAAAGCTTAAGTGTGAAGTGACTTACAACTTAGTGTAAGTCGTATCCTTAAGTGACTGTAAACTTTGAGGTCCATTCTCTTTTGACCATGGGTCATTTCGTAAATCCTAACAATGTTTAAAAGCAACTTCAATCAAGCTATGCACTTTGATGTGTGCAATGCATTTAAGCATATCAATAATAACAAAGGGAAAAGTTAAACTTTTCAACATATATACATAGCCAATCCTATGTACAATCCCCTTAGATAATGAAAGGCCCCTATATAAACTCATATTCACACACCTATTTCTCTTATTTAGACTTTTAAGGTAATTCATAGGTCCTTTTTCTAAAGCACACTTGTTTAAGGTAATTGTAAGCTTAAGATATTTCAAAAAGTGTTAAATTCTATACAAAACAATACTTAGACTTCAAGACCTACAAATTACACAGTTTAGACCCATTGCTAGCTCACAAATCTCCCAATATGCAAATGTGACAAGGATAAGCAAGCTATATAGGCCATGACATCCAAATATATATCCAAGGTCTTGACCCAGCTAAGCACAATCACTCTCATGCTAAACATGTCCTTAATGTAGTCAAATTGTTAGATTTTATTTATTTTGGATATTTTAATAGTCATTATTTCAAAATAAGATCTTGCAATTATGGGGACAAAACATAAAGGGTATCACCATCTATAAAATGATTCAAATAGTTGGGCCTTTTTGAATGGTCACCTTTTCAAGATGTTTCCCACAAACAAGTTTATTCCTGCTTATTAACAACTTAATGACACCTTCATGAGCTTTGTGGTTTTTATTCTTTTGAGAAGTTGTCTCTTGGGACCTCACTTCCACTATGTAAATATTTACAATAAGTTTAGATAGACTAAGGGGGTTATTCAGTTTTGTTGATCAAATTTTCTCAATGAGAATTTCAAAATTATTTAGGAATCTTTAGTACCTAAGCAAACACTATAGTTTGGGTGCCTAGATTTCCAAATGGGCAATTGGAAAGAAGGATATACCTTGGACAAAAACCAAAGTTTCATACTTTAACCATCAGTCCCAATGTCCCCTTCTCCCTTAGGTTGAAAAAAATATGCCAATTAAAAGAAAGATCATGAAAACTATGCAAGCACCAATTTATATTGATGTTGGAGATTTCCATTTTCCTCTCTTCTTGTAGCCAATTTCTCCTCATATCCCCTCACTTATGCAAATATCATATGATAGATGTGATGAGCCCCCAATAGTATGTAGTGGTGAAAGTGGTTAGCATAAGAGATTATCAAAGACATTAATTAACTATATTCTTGAGCATATAAAGTGTTACATACTTGAACTTTAGATTAGCTAGCAATTAAGAAATATGGTTATAATTTGAAATTTGAGTAATAGAAATCTCTTGCCAAATTGACCCACGTGTTCATAAGAGATTTGCTTTCGACAAACTTGGACATTGTGGTTAAAGGCATTGCACATAAGATAGTTACCTATTGTTTAGTGTCTTCTTGATACTTTAATATCTTGTGAAAAGCAAAAGAAAAAGTTGAAATCTACTCTTTTATATAGAAATTTTTGTTTATAATCCCTAAAAAGAGAGTTTTTGAAGTTTCAAAGAACAAGAGACAACTTGACCACTATTCTGATTATAATCATGAGTAAGGAAGCTCTTACAATTGAGGTCGTATGCTTTCTATTGAGCGAATAATGGTGCAAAACTTCAATGGCATATATGGAATCCAAAAATAGCAAAGGTTGTTACACATGCCATTAAAGGCTTTGAGACACAAAAAACATGCAAGTTGCTAGCATGTTGCTAGATTGCCTAAACAAAAGAGTATGTATGTAGAAGGTAGTCTGGAGACAAATTCCATAATTCATGGGACTTGTGGGAGTTGATATAGTACTCTCCAAAATGGGGATACTAACATTTTCTCTTCTTGCGTTGTTCAATGTTCTATTGGGTCCCCTTCTATATGATCAAGCATGTGACCACAAAACTGCATCGTGATGATAAAATTCACCCATGCATGTCAATTAACATGTACGAGGCCTCACTCTACAATAATTGATTTGCATGGAGCCTCACTCTAACTCTTAAAGTAGAGTATATGCAACTTTAAAAGGTTGAAAGTTATTGTTACAATTTACCATTTCTCATTTGCCATGTGTCGCCTTCTTTTTCTACTCACAGAGTGGTGTTAGTTTTCTACTCAACCATAGACATAGATGTAGTGGATTGTGTTGGAATTTTTCCAAGCTAGGCTATGGGGCTACTTGTGCCCCCATGTTTGAGACAAAGATGAATCGAGATATACATTACTATGTTGCAAATTATCTTTGTAAGTGCTTATCATCAATAAAATGATTATGGGCAACAAAAAAAGAAAATGGTGGAATAGTAATGTTGTGATGTGTTTCCTCACCTTTTCCATATTTTGATCATAAGGAGTGTCGCATCATCTAAGTGTCACACATTTCTTTAAACTCCATTTTCAAGTAATCTCTCAATGCATTCAATGATGCATCACTTTTGCCATATTTTGATTATAACAAATTTGTTGCCTGTAAGTGTGAAAAGTTGCTTTCCACCCCATTTTCAATTAAGCACTAGGTTCTTCATGCACACGACTAATAAACATATTATTCCCTAGATTTTGAGTTTCATATTCAAATAAAGGTTGATGCCCACATCATAAAACATATCTACATGGTATTAAGTTCTGTGTTCATATTTTTTAAACCCCTTCACTTAATAATCACCTAGACTTGTGAATGGGATGTTACAATACTTGTAGCTCGATAAAGTTGCTAGAGTGAAGTCAAAATATGCTTGCGCCACTTTTAGGATGTGGTAGGAGTTTGATAAGTGTAGTTACAAAGAGATTCTTACAAAATGATGTGATTAGGAACACAATTTACTATGTGTTTCTCGTAGTACATGTTGCTCTCTACAATACAGTTGATCTTAGCATCCTTTGACAACGATTTGTAAATTAAAAATAGGTACCTTCAATCTACTTATGCCATGATATGACGTGATGGACAAGGAAATAGATTTTGTACTTATGCTCTTTATGTGTAGTATAGTTTACAAGTTGTGGTTTCAGTGATTTTTAGAATCAAGCCCATAGTTTATGATTGCCAATGGATCCAAATGGTATTACATCACAAAAGCCCCCACCAAATGATAAAGGGAAGACTATTCATAGCTCAATCCTTCCAGATCATCAATTCCTCATGAAAAAGAAAGCATGGAAAGAACACCAAGTTGCACCATGATTCAAAGCCTCGACATGGATGCATCTAGCTTTTCAACACTTCACTACTTTTCAAGGTTAGTAGAGATGCTTGGTAGTGGGAATGGTACTTCAACCCTTTTGCACTTTTGTTACTTAAGTTGAAAGTGGTAATACAATTGGCACTAAAGGAACAATAGTGAAGCAAGTAGTTTTGTTGAGCTCTTATGAGGATGATAATGTGGATGGCGATTTCGGAAATAAAGTGGCAACCAATAGTAGTGGTAGAGCAAAGAAAGGTATTGTGGGGTGAGACTCACCTTGCATGGTCCGTTGATTAATCAGGGACTTTGAGTGGGTCCTTTATGACCTGATTGATGTAGCTAAGTACTTAGGTAAGTCTCATTAAGGGTGTGGCTATGTGCATCCTTGAATTAATTGAACTCTATTTGTTTTGCTAAAAGGAGTCAGTCATGAGCTCCATCACTTGTAATAATGGCATAAATGAGTGCAAGGCTTTGTGGGGTGAGACTCACCTCGCTTGGTACATCAAATAATCAACAAGTTTGACTAGGTCCTCCACGACTTGATTGATGTAGGTATGATTCTAGGTAAGACTCACTAAGGGTGTGGGTATGTATACCCTTAGATCAATTGGACTAATCACTAATTGATTGAGATTTTTTCTTAAAGGAGTCAGGCATGAGCTCCATCAATCATAACAATATTGGGAAAAAGCGTTCCGTGATGGTTTTGCTCAGACTTCCGTATGGGCAACTAAATAAAAGCTTTCGCAACTCGGAACCAAACATGATTTTGATGTGCTTCTGGTTTTACAAGAAAGGCAAATTTGACAAGTTGTTATTTACTTTTGGATGGCCGTTTTTAATTAATAAAATGAGTAGATATACAAAAAGGTCCCAACCTGAACTATGGGGTAATCCCTCAACTACTATGTACATATTCCAACTTTTTCTCTTTGTTTAAAACAATTAATGAATTCCTCTCTTTTAAAGGGCAAATTAATAGGAGGATGTTAAAAATGTAGTCTTGTTTTGCCTTGGTCGTCATTGTAACTTGCATGCACAACTGCTATCCACGCCAATAGAGGAACGTTCAGCTTGAACTAATACAATTCACATCAACATGTGTGATAGTATTTGCCATTCATAACTAAGGCCTGATGTTTTCCGATCTTCATGCTTATATGATGATTTTTCCATATGGAACCTTGGTTTGTTCATGGAACATTGGACTTGATCGAGAGGAGGTGGGGAGTTTGGGATGAAGCCCAATCACAGGCATTTCACAAAATCGACGCACTAAAACAAAGTAGCAGTACATTACCTAGAATTGCATGCGGGAAAGGGCCGGATACTTTAAATGAGAAGTGTGCAAGGGACCCGCAACTAGAAGGAAAAAAGAAGAAAACACATAGAAGATTAAATAAACCAAAGGAACAAGCAAGCAATCCATGGATCAATAAAATGGATAAACAAATAAATAAATATAGATATATAAGTTTGACTAAATGGGAAAATAAGGAGATCATAGATGGATCATGGAACTTGGAAGTTGGAATGCAGCATTTTAGAGGTTGGGGGAAAACGAAGGGCCATTGATTTATTGTGTGGATAACGTTGGAGCTCCAAATACGAAACTATATTTAAAAATTATATGTGGAATGGGGATTGTAAATTATCATTATTATTATTATTATTATTATTATTGCGATGTACTTGATTTCTCACTGCTCAGGTCTCCTATCATTACGATATGACCTTATCTTTATTTTGGAAAGCTCGGGGGCATTTTTAATTTAAATATATATATTTTTATATATAAATAACTGTTTCAAGAAAATCAAAAGGGCCGCGTACATCAGCAGGCCCCCCACGTACGCGCAGGGCAATGGGAGCGCCAGAAGAGGAGAAATGCTCTGATTGCGAGGACTGATATGTCAGAGCCCACGAATGGGAGGCCGCCACGTCAGCTCCCCGAGAGCACGCGCAGCTAGCACCACGTGCTTCCCCCGTCGGGTGACGTCGTCGGAAAGCGACGCCCCAGGCCCCGGACACCTGGCGACTGGCGATTCGGCGGGGCCGGATAGTGGGGTCCGCAATGGCATTTGAAAAAAGAAGGGCTAATGATGGCCCTCTGCCAGGCCCAGCAGAGACGATATGCCCCCCCCTCAACAAACGGCCAATCGTAGCCGCCCGCGATCACGCCCATCGGACGGTCGCAGTACAACCTCGGAATTCGTGACATAACTTTGTCCCTAATCTGCTCGCAAAATGCGGATTTGCAATAGTCTTCTCAAAAAGCATTTTTGGTAAGATATACAAAAGCTTTTAATTCAAAATTTTTGAGAGCTTTTTGAGTCACATTATAAATATTTGCCATTTTTATAACAAATTTTTTTCTAAAGTTGAAAGTTTTCAACCTTTCTACTTTAAATTTTGGACATAATTTTCAAAACATTGCAATTCATTTTACATTAAACCTCGGTTTTTCGTGAACATTGATTTTGAAATCAATGCGGATCCGCATGGAGAGAAGGGAAGCTATTTGGAACAAGATTTGGAGCAACCCTCATCCACAAAGCAATAGGACGGCCGATTGTGAGATACCAAGCACGAGAGAGTCTATTGGCACCAATGTTCACAAAAAACTAAGGCTTAATATAAATAAATTGCAAATAAAAATTATAAACTTTTTAAATCTAAACAAGAAAGTTAAAAACTATAGCTTTTTAAAAAAAAAGTAATTATAAAAATGGTAAATACATATAATTTGGTTTAAAAATCACTTGAAAATTTTAAAACCAAGGTTTTGGTATCTACTATCAAAAATGTTTTTTATGAACAATTATCAACACCACTTTTGTCATGCTGCTTCCTCCTCAAAATACACCTCCTTAGACTATAAAGAAGCCTACCTTTTGACCTTGGCTTAGCTAGATGCTACCCCCTGTAATAGATGGTCCTCCAAAGCATCTTAAAGCCCACTAATTCTATATATTATCTACATTTTTATTAATTTAATATTCTTGCAATATCATGAAACAACATGCACGTCAAGATGGCACATGTTTCCACGACCTCCTTCCCGATTGGCAAAGCATGAGGATATCTCTCAACGTGTGTGTGCCATGCAAAAGACAACTAAACCCATTTTGCAACATATGGATCAAAGTAGGGAGTTGAGAGGCTACTAGCGCTAAATGTCAGTAAGTTTATCTAAGGACTAGGTCACTACCGTGTACCCATCATGGGTTTTTGACAAAAATAAATGCATCAATGGTTTCATTGTTGGGGATAAGGAAGCCCTATTAAGGAACCTCCCTTCCCTCTTCCCCTCTCACTGATGCCTATGAAGTGCAAAAAGAAATCAAAATTTAATGTGTTCGAAAATGTTTTGTTACAAGTTAGGCTTTTGTGTTTAAATCCAATAGGAGTTAAGGAGAATCGCCTTGCTTTCTAATATGGATGAGTGACAAATTCTACAAGCAAAAAATTTACTGTAAAAATGAACAATCTTGCAAAATTTTAAATTTAGACCTCAAACTTTTGTGTATCCAATCAACTGTCAACCTTGAATCCTTAAAGTGATATCCAAAATTTATGGAGATATAACGAACAACACATAAGTGAAGCTTATCTTTCACATATGGGAATAACATGCATAGGGCAATTTCCAAATAAGAAAGATAGAAAAGTAAGTGAATGTAAGAAATTGTGACAAGAATATCATGCCTCAACAAGGACAATTACGATACAAATATTTATACAATGTATGTAAGAAAGTTAGGTCATTCCAAAATTTCATCACCCCCCTTCGCATTGAGTCAAGCAAAGTTAATGAGGTTGTAGTTTTCTCAAAGGCTCTTAACAAAGCTCCAATATAATTGAACTGTGAATTATATTTTTATCAACTCTCGGGTTCAAATTGAATGGTGTGATACTTTTGAGGCATGAGGGAAGGCACATGAGTCCCCCATGATATGAGGTCGAGTAGGCTGGTTCGTATAGATTTTGTGATAAGCAAGAAAAACTTCGCCACATGATGGTGTTAAGAGATTGAGCTTGGTGCATAAATGTTTGGCCACATGATGGTGTTAAGAGATTGAGCTTGGTGCATAGATGTATGGCCATGATAAATGATTGACTTCTCAGACTTGGGAGGAGAGTTGAAACTTCTACAACAAGCTCAAATGTTATTGCTCTTAGATTGAGCTATCAACCCCTATTTGAGAAGGGTTTGTGGAGTGCTAACAAGGCTAACAAATGCCCAAGAATCCCACTATCCATTGTGACAAAGCAATGAGTGGATTAATGTGACACCCCTTCCGCCTTGTTGCTTGGTAAAACATGGATAATAAAAATCAAAGTGGCACCTTGCACTCAAACCCGACAATACATTGCCCTACATTTTAAAACTTATAAGAGGGGATGAATTTGTTGCTAGAGGCATCTAGATTCTTTTGATGTATTGCAATTTATATTCTCAATCGCCCAAATATGGGGGATAGTAGTGAGCTTCTTCAAATTGTTTAGAACGTTGCCTTAACATCCTACAAGCATCATGTGCTTGCTCATATCGTATCATAATGTTGTAAGCAATGCACGCAAAGCACAACTAACCTTAGGTTTGATTACGTAATGTACAATGACTATAAGGCACTTGCTAGTTGCCTAACTTCCCATTCATACAGCATGAAGGATAGAATTCTATAAGCTTTATTCATCATGTTAAACTTCAATTGTTATGAGAAGGCCATTAAACTTGGCATCTTTTTTGCCTTAGACTACTGTTGTAGAAGCCCTTCCAAATGCCTTCTCTCGCTAATAAGCACTCCTCCAAGGTTAGTGAGTGACTTGCCACCACTTTGTAGTAACTCCTGTGGTGTGAACAAACCCTACGTTAGAAAGGTTGGTTGCTTCAAAGTGAAGAAGCATATCAACACTTCTTCCAAAGCTTGATATGCATGTTTTTTCATTGCTTTTCTTTACATGTCAAACACATGCAACGTGGTTAGTAGCACGGAGAAAAGAACCAAGGTAAGTGTGCTACTTCGCTTGTGAAGGGGCAAAGAAGCACATCCAACATCAAAGACTTGTATCCAGTGCCCTTGCCTCAGTGGTACACGAGTGTTGGTTGGTGCCCAGGGATAAAGGGAAGTAAGTAGCATGAGGGCAAAGCAAAAAAGCTAAGTAGAGCATAAGGCAAAGCTAAAAAGCAAGATGGGTGTGGTGGTTGCTTGATGGCCCATGGGTATAGTAGTTGCCTGACGGGTATATGCATGTATCATCATATCATCATCACCACCAGCCTAAGTATAAGGGCATATCATTAGGATGGGGTCCCCCTGTCTCTCTCATGGGACCCATCTCTCTCTCTCTCTCTCTCTCAACCCCTATGTGATAGTACCTATTTCTACAGTTCTTTCAGACACAGCCTCTCCTATATGATGTAACACAGGGAGAGACCCTGATCATCATCATCATGATCATCACCCAAGCCTCCCTATCCTGTTCTTCCTCCTCTAAACTTCTTCTTCTTCTTCTTCTTCCTGCTTCCTGATCGTCCCTATTCTCTGCCATCTGCTTCTGAACCTCAAAGGAAGCCATACCTGTGCAGGTTTCTGTTGCTAGTGTGTGAGCTTCTTCTCCTTGGCCTCGACATACATGTGCGTTCCTGGTGGACAGGGGCAGCCTGGCCCTTGCGGCTCCAACCTCGCCGGCGCCATCATCCTGCGCGCCGTGTGCTGGCGCAAGCTGTACTGCCTGCCCCTTGTGGTGTTCAAGACATTGAAGATGTATCACCATTCATCCTGATCAGGCTCTCTGGTTAGGCTAGGGTGAGAGAGAGAGAGAGAGAGAGAGAGAGAGAGAGAGAGAGAGAGAGAGAGAGAGAGAGAGAGAGAGAGAGAGAGAGAGAGAGAGATGCTCACAAGACATCCAAAAGATGTATCATCGATCATTCTGATCAGACTCTGATTAGATTAGGTTAACGTAGATTAAAGTTCACAAGGCATTTGCTTGAAGACGTTGAAGATGTATCATCAGTCATCGATCATCCTAAGCAAGCTCTGATCAGCCATATCTGGATGCCTGGGTTTAGTTAGACAGGGATCGTCAAAACTCTGTACATTTTGTTTGTGTGTATAAGCAGATTCATAGAGAATGATCACAGTTGCAAGCAATTTCGGGAGCCTGGCAGCGAGGCAGCCGGCCTTGGGACTCAGCAAGCACCACCCCCACAAGGATCAAATCCATTGGCTGGGATGGGATTCCAGCCACAAGATTGAAGGGCACGTGGACGGCCTGGATGAGCTCAGCGAGGAGGACATCATGTGGGGAGATGAGGTGCAGGATCAGCACAAGATGATGCAGCATCATCATTATCATATTCACCAATATCCTCATCATCTGCATCAGCCGCAGCATCATCATGCGCCTGCGGAGCGTCGCCCAATCAGATCCTTATTGACTGCAGAAATGGAGAGGGCACTCTCCAACAACAATGGAGACACAGGGCCTCAGTACAGCACTGCACGCGCTTCGAAGCATGAGGTGCCCGCTGGCCCGAAGGCGCCGCAGGGCCCGTTCAACCATGCTTTGCAAGCATCCATCTATGATGCGTCCTCCTCCTCAACATCAGCATTGTTAGCAGCAGGCAGTTCAAAACATGGCGCACATGATGTCGATGACAATGGTGATGATGCTGATGATGATGGTGGTGGTGTAGATGCTGATGATGGCTTCCATGTGAATCAAACTGGTCATGAGGTTGATCAAGCTTCTAAGCACAAATTCAAGCATGGCCAAGAGGGAGGAGGAGATCATGTGCTTGTTCCTCCACATGAGATGCTTGCACGCAAGTACGCCTCCAGCAGCTTCTCTGTGCTCCAAGGGACTGGGCGCACCCTGAAGGGCATGGATCTGCGCAGAATGCGCAATGCAGTCTGGATGCGCACCGGCTTTGTGGATTGATTCCGGGGACTGTAGACAGCACTGGCGGTGTGGGGATGGTTACTGCACAGCCATGTGCACCAGCTTGGTGGGTTGCAGTTCCTGGGTTTTGGTTTGTCTCAGGTAGGTTTTGGTATTAAGGCAAATCCAATTTGATTAGCTTCACCTGGTATTGAAGTGAGGGGAGTCCGGCTATACAAAACATAGATATGAGGTGTTGAGAGAGGGGCTTCTTGCCTTGCCTTCATCATGTAAACAGCTTTCCTATCAGGGAATTGTCTTTGAAATCACATGTCGTATGATTCACTCCTCAAGAGCACATCAAACACACAGGATTTCAGTGCCATCAATGGCTCTTGCAGTGCAATGGTGAATGAAAGTAGTAATGCTTGATGGTTGGCTCGTGGTGAATGGAATTAGTATGCTTGATGGTGGTAAGAGCACACGCCTTGGAAGTAATCGTTTGATCTGATCAAAACCAGCACAAACCTACGGTAACCTTCCTTGAAAGATCCCCAAGTTCTTCTGCAATTGTAAGGTTTGAAGAACGGTTACCGATATTAGTACGCTCGATGCAAACATCAAGGTTCGCTTGGACCAATTGCTAGTCGCTAAGGTTTTAACCCCATCGATTTGAACGAGGGCAAGCTTTAAAGAAATTCGTAGCTTAATCTAGTCTAAAGGTTATATATGAAATACAAGTTTTATAACCAAGATACTTGAAGATTGTTACCCTTATATTCAAACCATAGAAGGTTTGTGGCTGGAATTTTGTAGTTTTGGCTAGTTTAAGACATGCCCAAATGTTGTTTCTGGGAGTTTGTACAACTCCTCCATTCAAAATTCACAAGCTTTTTGCCTTTTTCATGACTACAATAGAACTCAAAGTTTTGAACTTCCTATTCTCAAATTTGGGGATTCTTTAAAATCTCGCACAACCTTAATTTTTGGCAAATTTTTCCCAATCTGTGCAACCTCAAATTTTTGCCAACATTGTCTGTACTTTTTCCCAAATGTGACTTTTCATAAGAAAATGATCAAAGTAAAAGTAGATAAGGCATTATGATAAGAATGATCTTACACCTACTTACAACAATGATAAGTTTCACTTAAAAGACTTACATAAAAGAAAGCAGGAGTACCAACTTCCCACTAACAATGACCTACTACCAATCAACTATGTGAACAAAAAGGATTATTATGCATCTAATAGGAGGCTCTTAAGCCTAATGGGAAACAAGCCATATGTGAAGTTCTATCATGTAACCATGGGGGATTCACTAGTAGTAATAAGGAGAAGTCACCTGTGTGCAAGCAATATATGAAAATACCCCTTATCTACCCCCTATTTAAGGGCCCTTCCCTTATAAAATGTACATTTCTTCCCTTATATAACCCCCCTCTCTTACACTCACGTGGTACCATACGGTAAATCCTAGTGGACCCCTCGGGCATGTAACTTGTTATTTTGTTGAAGTTTGATATGTGATTGTCCCATGACATTTTCTCTTAGGTTTCATTCTTAGATCGCCCTTAATGGCATAGAAGGGGTGGTGTTGTCTTGGCATTGTGTACATGCATATGGATTATGAATTAGGAAAGATGTTGGATCCCATATCTCACATGTATAAAGAGGTTAGCCATCTTAGGCCAACGGCTATATGTGTGAATCTTGATATGAGAGGTTTTTGTTGCAAGAGGTATTGCATTCGTTGAAAGAGAACAAGTAGCAAGTAGCCCCACCAATGTCTTATCATGTAAAAGATTTCTAGAGATCTTGCATTCAAGGGTGACAAGTGCCATGCGGTTAACCAGTCACCAAGGTCTAATCTTGTAGAAGATTCTAATGGAAGTTCTATTTTAGCAAATTATAAACACCAAAACCAATCGAAGTTTTGAATGCCTTGGTTAGTTCTAACTTCTGTGATGCTTATCCAAGAGATGTAGTAGAAAACAATGCAAAAACCTCAATGCATTTTCAATTGTCACTTAATATTTCCTTCAACATGGTTTATATTGAAAGAGATTTCAAGTCCCTTTAATTGTCTATTTGTTGATTGTTATGCTAGATTAGTTGCATGCACCCATTGTAAAGGCATATCCTTTTTAAACCTTTGTTTCTTCATATGTGTAATGTATTGGTTGTAGTATTCATACTCTTTTGAGTTCATATATGAGATTGTGGATGCCATGTTCATGGGATACCAAAGTTTCCATGCTTCCTAATGGTGGTGGATTGGAAGATGGGTTCAAGTCTTTAAATATATTACTATAGCTATGAGTCTAATGCTTCTTTGTTGAAACCCTTGGTATTAGAGATGGTGGATTGAAGCTAAGAAAATGGTTGCATGACTCAAGGACATTTAGGCACTACCCAATTGAGAGAAGGGTCTAAATCAAAGAATGATTGTAATGAAAGGGTTGCAACATCTTTTTAACGATTGTAGAGTCACATTAGGCTATACATTCTATCAACAAAACTGAAATTTTTATGAAACTTGCCCTAAAACTTTAAAAAACAAGGTCTAATTTCACAATATTTTGCCCTATTCTCTAAACACTTAGACACATCAAGCATAATGAATACAAAGAAACTCTATGCTTCATACATGATAGCTCCAAAACATACTCAAAGTCTTCATCCAAAACAACTAAACTCTTGACCCATGGCTAACACACAAATACCACCAAAACCACAATCCCTTGCAACTTGCAAAGGTAGCACGCAAGTAGAAGTCCCCCAAAAAATCATTTGGGGAGATCTCAACTCTAAAGTTTTATCGACCCTACAAGGAGAACTCCTAAATCTATGGCTACCTTTACACCTCCATGAACATACTTTAAATGTCACCGGGCCTTTGATGCAAACACATGTGTAGTCGTCTTCACTTTCACTACCTTTCTCTTCACATCCTCTCCTAATGTCTTCACTTCCACAAACTCCTCTTTCTCTTCCTCACACTTGAAGCCATCTCATACTCTCCACATCCACAATCTTTGTCTTCACAACCTCTCTAATGTCTTCACTTCCAAAAAATCTCTTCCTCTTTCTCATGTTGGGGGATTAAAGGTGGTCTATGCTTAGCCACCTACATTTACTTATACTTACTACCCACACACTTGTACATTGCAGTAGTGGTAGCCACCTGTCACACTATCACTTTATTCTTTATTCGTTACATGGCAATAGAATAAAGGAAGGGAGGTCACACATTGTAACTATTGGGGTTCCCATGTACTGTCTTACTCTCTCTTGCTTGAACCTCCATAGCTCTTGCTTCTCTCTTGCTTTTGCTCGTGCTTCCACTCATGATCTGCCTTTCAAGTGGTATAAGAGTGGGATGGAATTTGAGGAGCTTCTTTAGCATTATCTTCAGCTCACGAAGAAGAGCTTACTTGAAGCTTTCATGGTTGCCCCAACCCTATACTCTCGAGGTTTGAATCACCTTCCACTTGCTTCAACTTGTTCCAGGGTTGCTTGAGGCATTCCATAGTATTGTTTGAGCATTGTAAATTGCTACTTTGTGTCCATTTTCTTTAGCTCAATTAGTAGTAACACTAGCAGTAGCCCACATGATTGCACCTGCTACCTACAACTCCTATCCTAGCCCCGACAAGTCATTTGCATCTCATACTTTGTCCCTAATAATTAGGCAAATACTTGACATTATTTTGTCATTTGGAAGCTTGTCCTTTGAGTTCTAAATGGAGCCATTGAGCTTAGCCATTGATTCTTAATATAGTGCAAGTTTACTGTGTACTATCTAAGCAGCATGTATTTGAATGCCTATGGCTTATGTGATGCTTACGGATAAGTTTGTAACACCCCGATGTTGGTCCAATTCTTGGGTAATCTTCTTGGATCGATTAGAGCTTGAATAGCTCAACGTTTGAAGGGTTCTTTTCTATAGTAAAGTTTGGATAGGAAGCATTCTCAAAGTGAATGTCTATGGATCTACATGCTATTCAAGGATTGGTGCATGTTTATGTTGATTATTGGCATTGATCATTGACCCCAAACATGCTTATGGTAAGCCTTAAGCCTCGAGTCGCATTTGGCCAATGGCTATTTGCTTCAATGATTTATATATTGTATATATATGCTTGCAGATATATACATAATGTATTTAAGGCGCTTAGATGCCATCATCTTTGTTTTTCTCTTGGACAATCCACATTCACTTCTAGTGGGAGTACTTGGTATGTTCCTTGAAGTGCTTGGTTCATCCAAGTAAATGGGAGACTCTCTTATACTTTCTTGGTTTATGCATATACTATCCTTATAGAGGTTTATGACTATGGGCTAATTTGCTTTTGATTTGGACACCTTGTACCGTTCATTGACAGTGGGTTGTCAATGGTGGATACATGCTTAGCATGCATATTTGTATGCATCTGTGTACTTGACATCTTAGATGTTTTGACAATATTTGGTACTCGATGGTTTATGCTCTAACTTTACACTGCTAGTTGCATTGTATATCTCGATTGCTACCCGAATTTTCTTGGCAATGGGAGCTTACTCTTTTGCATGTTTCCCTATAGTTACATGTTGATTTACTGTAGTTTTATGGACAACCATGTTGAAAATCAGTTGAGTAGTTTCCTTGAGAGCAAACACTTGTATTCAGAACTCTAGTGCTTCCTACTTGTGGAAGCAGTGTATTAGCTCTATCTTTCTCTTGTTGTGCACTTTTTGGGCTGGTCTTAGGGCTAATTTACTGCTATTATAGTAGCCCATTTTCTCTCTGTTTGGTAAACATAAGGGCAAGTGCTTTAAATAGAGTTCAAATACTTCCATTGATAGTGCTATCTTCAACATAGAGAAGTTGGATGCCAATACTTCTAGTATTGGAAGACTCAAATTTGACAAGCATTGGTGAAAAAGAAGCAAGTCAAGCCATTCAAATTAGAGTGCATAAATCCATAACTTTATGATGCATATGAGTGGGGAGAGCTTGATGAGCTATGTAAGTCTATTCTTATTTTTTCACTGTCAAAGTAGTTATACTTTAATGTCATTGACACTAAGGGTGGTGCTTATACATTATGGAAAAAGATTTGTGAGCCCTATGATAATAAGAGTTCTACAACACAAATGTATTGGCTTAAAAAACACATGGGTCTTCGTGTGAAGGGAGGACATTTATGTCTTATCACTTAAATGCTCACTTTTCAGTCAACTTACTTTGCATGGGCCTTAAGTTTGAGGAGAATGTTAAGTCTCTTTTCCTACTTGTCACACTATGTGAGGGATATATTTCACACTGTATGAGTGCATACCCTCTTGATGATGGACTTAAGATCAAGGATATAAAGGGTTCTTTGCTTACAGAAGAAGTGAATAGGAAAATGTTAATGTAGTTCTTATGCACTTACAGTGAGAGGCAAACATGGTGGTAATGGGAATAATAATCATGGTAGAGACTCACAACCCAATAGGGGCAATTCAAAGTCTTGTGGGCAATCGCATAGTTAGTCCCACGGTCCTAAGCCCTCTCGTACTTATCATTATTGTGTGCAACATGGTCATATATAAGGCCGCAATGCCATAAGATTGGCAATGATAAGCATGAAAAAGGCAAATAGCGAGTGTAAAATAATGCCAAATCGTTTGATGATCGTAGCATTGTTCTTAAGTCCAATGTTAATAACAAAGAGATGATTGCCTTGGAATATAGCTCAAAGGATTACGTACTTGCTGCTTCATCATTTGATGTTATTCAATTACCGATGTTCAATCAGCTTATTCTCATTGTTGGCTTCTCAATTCGGGGACTTCTTTTCATGTCATCTTGAATCATCATTTGTTTTATACCTACTATATTGTTACATGTTCAATCAAATTGATAGATGATCATGTGTGTGACATTGTTGACATAGGTCATAAGAGACTATAGTTTGGTATTAGTGCTCCATTTGTGCTTCACGATATATGTCATGTCCTAGTTTTGTTGACTAAAAGTCTTATCTTCACTAGATAGTTGGATGATGACAAGTACTATATCTCTTTTGGTGATTTTGCATGAAAGATTTCACGTGACAATCTCATTTTTGCTATAGGTGCCAAAGTTGGCAACTTATACCCCTTACTTGTATCTAGATCTATTGATCATATTTTGGTCATGACTGATCTTCCACATGTATCTCTTTGGCATCATTGTTGTGGGTACATGCCAATAGAATAAGGAAAGCATGTCACACATTGTGAGTGTTGGAGTTCCCACATACCATCTTTCTCTCTCTTACTTGGACCTTCATAGCTCGTGCTTCTCTCTTGTTTCTACTCATGCTTCCACCTTTCATCTCACACTTAAAGCCACCCACCTCATCTTCTCCACATCCACAATATGGCCTCAATGCCACCACAAATCCAATTGCACTTTTTTCCTCCTTGATTTCTTTTGGATCTTCACCACCACATCACCTTGTACTAGTGGCATTGCCCCTTGTCCTCATCATAATCTCCACATGAAATAATGCACTCTCCTTAGATAAGCTCTTAAGTGATCTTTAAAGCATTACACTTTTTCACCTTTTTCCTTGCATGACTCTACATTTGTGTCTCCACCCTCTAGGATGACATGCTTTTGGACATTGCCCCATTCATAAAATCCTTCCCTTTTGTCCTCAACATCATTGTTAACTCCATTATTTCCAAAATAATTATTACCATCAAGGATGTTGAGCTACATGAGCTCAACAATGGGACTTTGGGCACCCTCTTCTTCATTCAAGAGATTCAACCACAAAGCATAGTGGCTATCTTTGACCTAACCTCTTGCATGCATTATGAGTATTAAGATCCGTTTGTAGTGAGCTTGTATGCCTTTTCCTCAAACATGAAGGATGCTCTTATGAGACTCCTTGATGCATTGCACTCCTTTCGTTCTCACCCTATATGACCTTAGCATGCAAATTGAGCATAGGTATGAGAGAGTGTTCAAGAGAAAGAAAGTGGCTTCACCCACATGGTTCCTCACACACACTTTCTCTCTTTGAACTCTATTAAACTCTCACTCTCTCCCTCTCTCACAATGGAATGCAAGAAGGCAAGTACACAAAGTTTGTGCACACATGAATATCTTGATCTATTCTTTCTCATACTTTGAATACATGAAAATTAGGGTTAGTTTTTTCCCATCCCCCTTTGCCATCCTGCCCCTTTTATGGTCCTTCTAGCCAGTTATGGATCTTTTACACCACATGTCCTGCATACCCACAGGAGAAGCCATTGGACAGGGCATTGTAGATGACCTACCCGAATACACACCTTTTTAACATGTCCAGTGAAAAGGACTTATTCAGAGTCTATTTAATGCCTTATTGGGCAGATGACATAGTCCAAATCCTAGAGCACTAATTGCTTGAAATTCCTATTGAGAAGGCTAGGCTAAGGCCCTCATTCTTAAGATTTAACCCTATTAATTGCTCACTAGCCAGCTCTATAGGTTGGGACAAGATGGCCTACTGTGGAGATGCACATGTGAGTATGAAATGCATGATGTGCTGATTGAAGCACATGGTGGAATTACTGGAGGACACTTCAGTGGAGATACTATAGCCCGCACATCCAAAGACATGCAAATGATCATAAGAGGGGGACTTGCCTGCCCATACCTCCTCTGCAACCAATCTCAATTGTGGTTGCCCGCTACAAATTTTGTCAAGCATTACAATGAGTGCCAAAGGACCAAGATCTCTATTCATAAAGATAAGATGGAGTTGACCCCATTCATAGCATGAAAAACCTTTAAAAAATGGGGCATTGACTTTAGTTGGCCAATCAACCTCGTAGCAGCACAATACTCCCGGGGGCCAAGCATATCATTATAGCAACACATTACCTCATGAAATGGGCCAAAGGTTGAGCCACCAAGAAGAACTATACTAGGACTACGGCTAAGTTCCTTTGGGAGTAAGTGATCTCACAATTCGGCTACCCCATTGAACTAGTTAGTGACCAAGGCACTCACTTCATTAATGAAGTAATTGCCCACCTGCTTTCCACCTTCTTAATCATCCATAGAAAATCATCACCGTACTACCCTCAAGCTAACAGTTAGGAAAAATCCACGAACAAGATCCTAGTGAATGTGCTAACTAAGATAGTCTCTGCCTCACGCAACAATTGAGACAATAAACTCATGGTAGCACTATGAGCCTATAAGACAACAGTCGTGCAATAGCCACCATCACAAAAATCGAGGATATAGATGAGGAAGAAGTGGAATCTTCTTATGTGCAAATCATAGTCACTACTAAAAAAAATGCATGGATGCACTTATCGATGAGGGAGCTAACTTCAACATCCTTACCCATGAACATTAGGCTTTCATTGGTCAGCCCCAAGTGCAACCCACCAATGCGAAGCTCAATCCATTTGGGGGACAGTCCTACCCACTGCTACGAAAGTGTCAAGTAGTGGTCTCTATCAAGATTGAAAGCCTACCTATGATTTTCTATGTACTGCCTAACTCTAAGGCTGCTGGTTAGGAATTGCTGCTGATACATGCTTTCAAAAAGCAAACACATTGCAATGTTGACTACGACTTGTAGTGCATTCACCTTGCCATTCTCAATGTGCAAATAGTGATAGCTTTTAACAAGGGTAGCATGGCCCCATCTAAGCCCATAGTGCCACCAATAGAAGTACCAATGCAAAGTCTAAGGAAGGGGGTCATGACTTGTCCTGCCCTACCAAGACCAATCAACCGCAACCCAAAGAAAATAAAAGCAAGCCTACATAGCCATAGCTCCAATGGGTACCTAAACAACACCCATGGCCATCCAAAATCCAACCCTCATGGGTCCATCATCCCAAAACATCACGCCCTAAAACTAGGAGACACAGTTGGCATTATAAAACCAATAAAACTAGGAGACACAGTTGGCATTATAGAACCAAACGAATAGCTGCAATGGGTGCCTAAAGCCCTGTTGCATGTCCAAGGCTATTATGAGGGCAACAACTAGATTTGGTTACCTAAGCCCACGAGTGGCATATGTACCCCTCATTCGTCTACTACTAGCCCATCTCCAAGCCCTTGTGAGCCACCTAGAACTAACAAGTCACTTGAGGCAAAAGCCACCAAATCCATAAAACCTCAATGGATCTCTCGACCAATACAACAACACTCAACCTAATGTTGCTAGTGTCCCAACAACTTCACAAGCAGAAAGCCACGCAACATCTGCACCACAAACCACGTCAATCCCACAAGTGACTAACATGTGCCCTAAAAGGATTGACCAAAGCAGCAAATACCAATTGCTAAGTTATCTAGCACAGTCAAACCCTAAACTTCCTATAGGCCTTAGACCCTCTTACGAATGGAGATCCATTCTTACCTTAGTCTTTGATCTAATTGAGAACACGGGGGATGACTTGGTCACATGCATTAGATGCTTGGATGCCACCTTCATTGTGCTTGCTAAAAGCTATGATGACTAGTTGGATTTAGGTCTCCTAGACAAGCCTTTAGCAACGAAAGTATGTGATCCAAGAAAATCACCAAAAAAATATTTGTCTAACACTTTGTTGATTTTTTGTACATTTGGAGGTTTGAAATAAAAAAGAGGGTGGGAACAACCTCTTGGGAAATCCAAGAAATCACTGGATGGAAATATTTCATGGACCAGTTTACCAAGGGGGGGTGAAGAGTAAAGATCAATGGAGAAACGTGAAGGAAAAATGTGTAATGTGAAAAGAAAAGACATGAAATGGATTTGGAGCCATCCAAAGGGCATGTGAGGCTCATAATGTCATGGCTTTGGAGCCTTATGATAATTCAAACAAATTGGACCCTTCTTGGAAGCATTAGTGGAAGAAAAATCAGGCACATGATTTTGTAAGATTTTTAAAAAATACTTCCACTCCGATCCAAAAAACTTTTCAACATGAAAGTTGTAGCCATGAGCTGCAGTTTTGACTAGTATTTTTTTATAATTTTTTGGAGCTACAAGTCGAGAGATATGGCCAAAATGGTGGACACCCACTTTTTCCAACTGCGGTGGAGACCACCTCCCAATTTTATACACACCCACACTTTCTTCCCCACACTTAACACTTCCATAAAACATCATTCATTAGACTCCCAACCCTTTCCCCTCTCTTCTCCTATCTCTCAAGCTAATAAACCATTAGAATTCCCCTCCTAAATCACCCTTAAATCATCCTTAATTGTAGTAGTAATGTATGAATTCTCACTACTCTCTCTCCATTATGGCTAGATATGATCTTATTTTATGAAGATTCTCTATATTTTTTTATAGGAGAGCTCTTGGACTCAAGCTATGGGGGGGAGAATGGAGACAACTCACCTATGATGGAACTTGATTAAGTATAAAATTGGTCAACAAAACATCTAGATGGAGCTTCCACATTCGTGGAACAGCCTTAATGCAGCTTTGATGGTGTTAATTCCTATTCTATCTTAACCTCCTCCCTAAACACCCTCAAGGCCTATATAAAGAGGCCTTTTCCTTTGTAATTTGGCATTCTCCTTTGTAATTTGCAAAACAAAAGAGAGAGCCAAGAGGCCTTCTTCAGGCCTATTGAGCCTTCTCCATTCTCTCTCATGAGCTTATGCAGTTCATTCCCTTACTATAGCTTATGCATGCTCTACAGTGTAATAAGCCCATGCTATTGGTACCCATGCTATTGATGTCCATATTGTATATATCGGTTATGTCTTGAGGGTTCTCCATCTCTTGTGCCCTCTTAAGTTTTATTGGTTCATCTATTTTTTGTAGCTCTCTCTCTCTCTCTCTCTCTCTCTCTCTCTCTCTCTCTCTCTCTCTCTCTTAGTTTTCCTCTCTTCTCCCTCACAAGCTCCTCTCCCTCTTGCATAGCGTCCTAGTCCGCTCTTCCATGACTAGGTGGTGCCCTTACCTCATTCACTTTGTGGCAGAACGGAGTTTGGCATAGTATAGAGGCTGCCATACCGAATTTCCTTCGTCAGCATGCATGCTGACATGCACCCAGTAAGAATCAGAATTCATGTTTGTTAAAGTCCCTATGGTAGCTAAGGAGTTGATTGCCAATTAAACTTCTCAAGAGAAATCTCACAAACAATGACTAATCATGCCCTATAGCAAGAGCAAAGTCTCTACAACCAGTCAGGAACTAGAAGAGCTAAAAATACTATTTGACTATGACTCTTCTTTTCTACGAAAATGGTATGCTCTCTCACTCCAATGGGAACCAAAGTTCTGCCAAATCATGACCAATGCCGAGCAAAGGCACAGCATCAAAACCATGGAGCATGATCCAACTTATGTGGCTCCTACCTCATTCAAAGTATTGGCCATCACCCATAGTCAACCCTTAGAAGATCATGTTATGACCCATCCTTACTTGGATCTCATCTTGAGTAAGGAAGAACTACACGTTGCTAGCCAGTTAAACTCTAGTGACTTCCTAACTTATGCCCTAACCTACATTATGCACGTCGACATTAGACATCAGGACATGGACCATCATGCTACCTTAGAGTACAATCCACAGTTTTACACGGCTCGTAAAAAAAGAAAAGCATCACACCCATGCGCTTAATGCCCATAACCCTTCATCCTCCAATCTTAGGAAGGATTTGCATCATTCTCGAGGGAGGAGGGGATAAGGTGCAAAAGAAAGGGGCAATGTGGAAAAGAAAACCTCATAGACACACGAATAATAAAAGCATAAAAAGGGAAAGAAAACATGAAGAAAACTTTAAAATCGAAATCCCAAAGTAAAAAGATAGATAAATAGACTTTGCACTTAAGAAGAACATTCAAGAAATGCTTGCTTGGAATTTATGGATTGTTTGAAAATATCTATTCTATTCGTGAAGTTTCTTTGTTTCATTGCATAAAGTTGTAGTCTTTTTACCTTCATATTGGAAAATGACCTTGCAAGTGAACTAATAGAAGTCATTGCATCTTGGCAGGAACCCAAAATGGCAACACAACTTCCATTCTCAAAAGAAGAGCATAATAGGTACTAGTTGGCTATCAAGATAAGAGTCTTCAACCAACTCAAGTACCAAAGCATCGACAACGTGAGAGAACTAATATATAATGAAGATGCAGTGAAGAGAATGATTGACCATTACAACCTTCACAAATACGTGGAAAAAGCTAGCCAAGAAATCGACCACATTAGATATATAGAGTTCTTGAGAACCTTTGATGCAAGCAAGGGTAGTGGCACAGTGACTTTCACATGAGGAGGTTCTCCCAAGAAGGTTGAAGTTGCATTAAGGCCAGAACTGGTGGAGAAAGCATTAGGGTTGGCAAATGTCCAAGGAAAAAGACAGAAGAAGAGGGATGTTTATAGCATGTTGAAGATTACAAAGGCAAGGGTGCACACTAACAATGGAATCAGTTTAGTGGACATTCCTGATGTTATCATCTAGCTACAAGCAAAAACGGTGCATGCACTCTTCTCCAATCACATAGGTACAGCATGCTTATGACGAGAATCCAAGTGCCTATACTTGAAAGCATCATGGCAAGAGCCTAGATGAAGTCAACTTGAATGCTTACGTCCAGAGAATTGTCAAATCTTTAGCCAAGGTACTAGTGTCTAGCCAAAAAGCAGCAAGGGGTGAGTCGCCGGCTGCCACCTCTAAATCGACCAGAGAATGCATACATCCAAAGCATCGGCTATAGGTTTTGTCGAGGTGCTAATTGCTATTATCCAAGAGGTAATGGGAGATGTGGAAGATGAAGAGCAAGTGGGGAAGACCCCTAAGAGATCACCAATCCATGAGCAGGATCAATCAAGTAAAAGAATAGTGAGCAAGGGTGGAGAACAAGTGATGACATCAAGCTGAGATTAAGATTCCTCTAAAGAAGTGAGAGAAAGCCAAGAAGAGGATGACAAGAAAAGAAAAGGCTGAGTTGCAAAAAGTCCAAGAAGAGTCAAAAAAGTCTGAAGAAGAGAGGGTCAGGAAATTGGAAGAAGAAGCAGAAAGACTACACAAGGAAGAGGAAGAAGACATTACGAAAGCCACCCTTCTCATGAGTGGTGGAGATCCATGAGCCTGTTGATAGACAAAGGTCCAAGCACCAATGCCAAGGCAGTGGTGGAGATTGAGCAAGGAAAATGCAAGGTCTTGCTACATCCGACCACCAGTTCTCATGGCCCCAATAGCAACTACAACAACTGTCCAAGGCACCACAAACACAGTGAATGAAAGTAATCTAATGGCCTAGGTACATTATCTAATGGATAGAGTGCAAGAAATAGCCTTAGACTCAAGTGGAGAAGCTCCAACAACGGGAATGAAGAGACCGAAAAATGTTAAATCACGGTAAGATCCTAAGAAGTAAAAGGTAGAGGCATTAACAATGTCGATACCTACAACAGTGCCACCATCGATGGGGTATGATGAGTATGTCAAGGATCTCCTTGCACAGCTCAAAAAAGCAAAGGAAGGAAAGAAGACAATTGTGGTTGAGCTAGAGGCTGAAAAGGAAGTATTGGCAGCATTTCACTCGGTGAGGACACACCAAGTAGCAGGGTATCAAAAGGACATACATGAGCTTAATGAAGAACTCAAGGCCAAGGAAGAGAAAAAAAATTGGCAAGAAAGGTTTGAGGAAGAAAGACAAGAGTTGATAGGGTTACAAAGAGAGTATAAGCTCCTTATCATACAATAGGAGGAATTAAGAAGGCAGTTGGAAAGGATAGAGGAGAAGGCAATAGATAGACTTGCAGCAGAAGATGCCATAAAAGCCTATGAAGAGGAAAAGCACCATAAAGAAATGGAGGAAATGGAGAATAAGCTACTGTCAGGGCGCCAGAAGAGCAAGAAAGGTTGAAATGTGAGATGAAGCACTTGCAAGAGGAGAAAGAAAAAGCAACCTAGATGTGGAAAGAGTAGGAGCCAAGAATGGTGGATTTAGCCCAAAGACAAAATGAAAGTCTAGAAGAAATGAAGCAAAGAGCTGAAGAATGGGTAGCTAAGAGCAAGAAAGAGTGAAGGACTTGGCAAGACGTCTAGCCCATGCGAAAACTAAGAGAGTGCTAGCAAAGAGTAGGATAGAGGCCGTGGAGCCAACAACATGCTTTCCTCAACATGTTAGATATCACACGACGAGAAGAGGAGGCCACAAAAATTTTGAAGAAGAAGTTAGAGATTTCCCACATAGCTATAAGGCATGGCTTGTGTTCCTAAACACAAGAAGCAAAAACCAATCTAAGCCAACAAGAGCAAAGAGAATACTTGCTAAGGGTAGGGCTGACAGCTCAAGAAATAGAATTGCTAGAATATAAGGAAGAACAAAGACCACTAGAGTCTACGAGAGAAGAAGGGAAACAGGTGCCACCTACTGAAGGAGGGCTGGATTTTGGGGTGGGCCAACAAGAAGAAGAACAAGTTCCACAACCAACCTCTCCATGGTCAGAAGCATAACGGGAAGTTCCACATGAAGATCCAACTCTAAAAAGGAAAGCCGAATTCAAAAGGAAGAGAAAGAATATGTTGGAGTAGGCACAAAGAAGGCTAAGGGTACAACGCCTAGCAATTCCAGAAGTCCCTATCCCACAAAGAGAAGAGTGCTTCCCTGTAGATTGGAATAAGAAACTCTTGATGTGGGAACAATGGGAAAATAAATGCCAACCCTTCAAGTTTACCTTCCAGTTCCCACCAACAATGAGTTGGGTGTTATCCCCTAGAGTAGAGGAAGAGGTGATAAAATTATTGGGAAGATAGGGTCATGGAAGTGCCCAAGACTGTGAAGGGGTATGAAGCACAACCCTAAGCGAATGAGAAGAAATTGGGATGTAAACATGGATACATGCATTTCTTTTTGCATCACCCTACCCTAAGAGAGAGATGACCTGACCTACATGCCATATCCAAGAAGGGTAGGAGTGGAATTCCGACATCCATGGCTGCAGTGACTTCCCCAAGTTATATAATGTGTTACTAAACTAGAAGAAACCCTTATATTCTTCATAGATGACCTTAGGCCCTCCATCTCCCACTTCTTTAGTGAATTATCATCGTGCCCTGATCCAGCCTTCATTACAACTTGCAATTATCTTAGGCTACTTAGGGTGTTGCTCACATAGGATCCTACTGCTCTGAATATTGCATACTGCCCCTCTTTTTTTACTTGAACACCAGTATAGACAACTACACAATGGTTAGATTCATGATGTGAGCCCCCCTTTTCTCATCTTTTTGCATGGCTCTTCTAGAGGATATGAATGTTAGCCGATTTAGTAGATCATCCATTCTTGTCCACAACCCCTCTAAATGTATGCATGAATCTAAAGGGCTACATGCAGGGTAATAACTTTCTTAGCAAGTCCTTCAAATCCCCAACCTCTTCTTCCCATGACCGTGAACACAGGGACTAGTTCCTCGCATATCTTCAAAAAAGAAGGGGAAAAAAAAGAAAGAGAAAAAGAAAAAGAAATCAAAAGAGAAAACTAGCAATACACCTTGCTTTTGATGAGCGCCACAATCACTGCACCTAGGGGTCCTCAAGTTAGGTGTATCTGGTGGTCTTAGTTGGCTTGCTTTGTGCCTAAGCCCCCTAGCCCCTTTTGTTCCTCCACTTCACACGCTTAGGGTGCATCAAGGGGTAGGACACACCTAGGTAGGTCACACTAGACATGTCTCCCCAAGCTACACTATTGCACCTTCCTTATGCACAAACTAGGTCCTCAAGTATGGGACAATAGCCTAGGACCCAACTCCTAGTTCCACTGGCACAAACACAATGCATTGCACGGTAAGGTAGACACACCCCTAGGTAGTGCACTTTCTTTCACTTTTCAAGTGAATCTAACACCCCACACACCAACCACATACTTTGGAGGCCCCATCACCTACTCAATCCACTCTCAACCTCCACCATTTTGAAATACATCTTCTCCACGTCCAATCCCCACAAGGCCCCATCATCAACCCACATGGCAACCCTTCAACTACCCAAGTTCTCATCAACAACGTTGTCCACAAGTACCATGGGACTAGCACTTAACTAGGAGGGGGGTAATGTTAACCCCAATGCAAGATAGAGAAAAAAGAAGCAAAAGAAAATTCAAAAATATGAAAAAGACAGCCCGAAAAAATGTATAAGAGGAGAAAAGGCCAAAAGCACAAGGGAAACCTTAAAAGTTCAAGGCAAATGCAAAAGGGAAAATGTGAATTTTAAAATGCAAAAGCGCCCTTAAATTTTTGTAAAAGAGTGCAATGGTCCCTCTTGTGCAATTTGTAACGTGTAGACGGGCATAGGTGAAGGGACAATGTAAATAGAAGGGAATAGGAAAAGAGGACCTAGGCAAGATGGCCGGTCATGTAAAAAAGGGGATGGGTGCCCATTTGGACTAGGGCATGTATAAAAGCCAAAAAGTGAATAGAGAAGCTCATCCTTTGTGTGTGGCAAAAATTGGCTCTCCTCTTCTTCTTCTCTTCTTCTCTTCTTCTTGTTTTTGCTTGTTCTTGGGAGAGTGAGTGAGTAAGTGTGCGAGAGTGAGGGAGTGAGGGTGAGGGATTGTGGCAGGGAAGCTCTCTATCTTATCCTCTCTTCTTCTTCTTCTCTTCTTCTTCTCATCTCTTGTCTTGGACGGCTACGGAGCATGGAGTTTGAAGGAGGAGGATTGAGGTTGCTTGAGCTTGCATCTCAGATCGTGGAGCTACTGGAAGGTTTCAAAGAGAAGGGTACTCAATCGGGCATGGAGGTAAGCTCCCTACACTCATAAGATAGAGGGTACGCTTGGTACTATTAAATTCACTATGGAATAATCAAGTTGCACCATTCTTTTTAACCTAAAACCATTCATTCTAGACTTAAAAAACATTGCCCTTTGAAACTTCTAGTAGGAAGGTGCCCTTGCCTAAATCCTTAAAACTTTTAAAAGGAGTTGCATATATTAGTTTCAATTTTTTGGGAAATTCTTCCAACATGGAATTATATGCCACAACCCAATCAACTTTCTCAAATATCTTTTTCTTCACATGCCTATTAACCCAGGCCTACCCTTTGGATTGTGTAATTCCTAAAACATAGGCTACGAACACCTATCTTCTTCAAGTTTCAAGAGTTGTTCCAACCAATCATATAGATTTTTAAGGATCAATTTTATGATCCACTGAAATTCTTAGGCTGGGCACAAAAAACTCCATAAGCACAACTTCCAAACCATATATTAAATGAATGGTGTCAATTCCATAGTAACCTTGAAAGCTATCATGAATGACCACAATCCAAAATCAAGCTTTGTGTCCCAAACCTTTCCTATTTTTTTCGACATGCACAATTTAAAATAAATTTTTAATGAATTTAGATTAAAAGTTTATCATTTGGGTCTATGACCACTATAACTAATGATGTTCCAACTACTCACACTTTAGTAATTGACCATAAAAAAATTCTAGAATAAGTGATCAAAAGATTAAATAATCATAATTAAGATATACAACTCAAGCCAATAAGAATTGCAAAGTTATTCTATTTTTTTAAAAAAGATTTAGTTTGGTTACATATTGAAAAGAGGAGGTCAAAATCCCTTGACAAGCATCTGAAAATTAAATTGGCTCCAAGATATATGGGCCATAAGATCAATGATAATGCATTTAAATTGGGCATCCCTCCTCATTTGCATATTCATAATTCATTCAACATTAGTTTGTTAGAAGGATCGCAATATAGCACATAATGAGCTATAACTAGGAGCAACGGGCTCAAAGGTCATGCACCAGGAGAGAGACAGTTTAATGAGATTCACAAGATTCTAGCCATCTCAGATAGAAATAGAACAGGAGGAAATGCCAATACGGAGAGAGCCTTAAAAGCAGATCTTACAATGTGCAAGCTACTCGCGAAGCAATTGCTAGACAACACCAGTGCTAAGCAAAGTGGAGCAGCCTCCTTGGCAGCATCATTGCTAGCTAGGCTAGGAGTCCCACCCACCAAGAGCCAAAGAAAGATACCCGTAGTTGCGAAGCAACTGGACAAATATCAAGCAAGCAATGACCCCTACAAGTTTGTTGAGTAGTTTGAGTAGGTATGCGAGGCTAACTGTTAGGGGTAAAGGCACCTTTGCCTAGCTACCCATGTATTACTACACTGACAGTCACCGCCACTGCACACTGCAGGTGGCGGGCGCCCGCGTAACCGTCACTTTATTCTTTATTCTTTTGCCATTGCATCCCGATTGATTGGGGGATTGAAGCTATATGTAATGCTATGATTTTGGACTGATTTTGGGGCTGGAAATACACAGTTTATAACAATAAGTGCATGCTGAATACTCTTGGACTGAAGCTATCTTTCATGCTTTGACATACGCCTATTGGTTCCGGATGTATGTCTTGGGTTATGCTATGATGTATTGATCATCGAGGGATGACTTTGAGCTTGTCATTGAATCCGGGTGCTTTTTGGAAGCTTGAGCTTATTTCAGCCCACACTTATTGACATTGGTATATACTTTGACAATTATACTTCTTGGGTTTATGCATACCCGTTGCCTACGGCTTGATGCTCATGTCACGATTGATTACCCTATGCATACGTTGAGCTTGAGTGCTCATTGAAGCTCCACCTTGGATGCATTTTGGATTATCTAGAGTAGTCTTGGATGTTACTTGGCTTGTCAGAGTTTAGATTGGGATGTACTTGATGTCTTATATGCCTATGGATGCTACATACGGATGCTCTACCGCCTACATGTTCGGGATGTACTATTGATGTATTGTCTTGGACTTATGTCATTGGCACTTTGTCTTGCCTTGGCTTGAGCTCTTGAGCTCGTACATATGACTTTTGTGCCAGTGGGAGCATTCTTGAATGCTTATTAGACATTGAGCAGGCGGTACTTTTATGCATTGAGCCGTTACATGCCATTGAGCAGTTACAGACACTTGAGACTTTGGGACTTCTTACCTTTTGGGATGATACATCATATGTCTTGGTTCACTGTATGCTTATGAGCTAAGTCTCAGTTTTGGATCCGTATCTTTGTGAACTGACACCTACTTGTGTCAAGTTTTGGTAGTGGCAGGAACACTTTGCCTCATTGCCTGGGGGGTGTGCCTACTCACTGGCAAATGTTTGTATGACATACTTAGGTGTTGGATTCATGCTTATCGACCGTCACATGCTTATGCTATGCCTGCATGATGCCAGCTTTGGTCTTGGCAGTATCTGATTGCCTTGGGATCCGATTTTGGCACTGTTAGCTCTCTTTTACTGAAATCTGGAATTTATTGCTTGCTGGATTTTTCATGCTGAAACACTCTGAAATGATGTACTTTCACTAGTACTTGGTGGGCAGCAGCTTTGGTTCCACTTTCTTTGCCATTTTTCCTCGATTTTGGTGATTTTTTTGGTCATTTTCTGTAGTAAATAGCAAGCAATTTTGAACTGTCTACAGTCTTTCAGCCTGCATTATGGCAAGTTCATCACCACTGATCATGCTATTTTCAACATCACTAAGCTTGATGGTACGAATTACTCTTATTGGAAGACCCAGATTTGGCAGGTGTTGATGCAAAAATCGCATATCAAACCTTTGAGGTTAAACGGGCATCCGCCTGCAACTATGCCAGATGAGGAATGGCTTGAGCTTGATGAGTTATGCAAGTCCACTATTGTATTGTCTCTCACAGAACAGGTTCACTATAATGTCTTTGAGGAAAAATAGAGTGCATGGCAGTTGTGGGAAAAGATCAAAAATCTCTAGGACAAGAAAAGTCCAGCGAGTCAGATGTATTGACTGAAGCAGCTTATGGATTTGCGCATGAAGGAGAATGTGACTATGTCTGCTCACTTGAGCGAGTTCCATGCTATACTCAAGAACTTGACTTCGCAGGACATCACTTTTGCAGAGGTTGTCACTCCTTTTTTCTTGCTTGGTACTCTTAATGAGTCATGGGATGTATTCCACACTGCATTATGTGCCTCTACTGCTACCTTGAAATTATCTGATGTTGAGAGTGCTCTTCTACAGGAAGAGGTTAACCATAAGAATTTGGATGCCTCTCGCGTGTCTCATGCTATGACAGTTAGAGGCAGGAATGATGGATATGGAAAGCATGGCAATGGTAGTGGCCGTGGACGGGATTCTCAGAAATCTCGGTCCAAGTCTCATGGGAAGTCACATAGCAAATCTCGTGGCAGGAATGCAGATGTTACTTGTCACCATTTTGGGAAAAAGGGCCATATTAGGCCACAATGCCATGAATTCCACAATGAAAGGCGCAAAGATAAGGGGAAAGACAAAGTGCAGGATAAGTCTTCTGATCACAGCATAGTACCTGCAAAGTCCAGTGTTAAAATTGAAGAGATCAATGTTATGCAGCCTGAGAATGTTGATGATGATGATTATATCCTAGCAGCCTCTTCTAGTGCTTCACAGATAACAGAGATACACTCTATGTATGCACAGTGTTGGCTCTTGGACTCAGGTGCGTCCTTTCATGTGATACCTTGCCGAGAGTGGTTTCATTTATACTGTACTGTTTCAGGTTCTGTGCGCTTGGGTGATGACAGCTCTCTTGATATTGTGGGCATTGGTGATGTTAGGCTGCAGTTTCCTTCTGGCAGTAGTTTTGTTATGCAGGATGTATGTCATGTACCTGCTTTGACACGCAATCTCATGTCAGCTGGACAGCTTGATGATGCAGGATATCATGTATGTTTTGGAGACTCTGCATGGAAGATCACTCGTGGCAGACTTGTGATTGTAAGAGGTGCCAAGGCTGGCAGTCTCTATCCCTTGATTGTATCAGCTTCTTCCCTTGATCATGTTTTGTCTGTGGGTTCTATCCCACATGTATCTCTTTGGCATGCCCATTTGGGCCATATGTCTTTGAGGGGAATGAAAATGCTTTCTGGTTTGCAGTACTTACCACCCCTTGATTATGCATGTTTTGATTCATGTGAGCATTGTCTTTATCGCAGGCAGACTAGGTCTACGCATAAGAAGTCTAGTAGGCCACGCATGAGTAAGCCCTTGGCATTGGTACATTCGAATGTCTGTGGGCCCATGCCTTGTCAGTCTATGGGTGGTGCAAAGTATTTTGTTACATTCATAGATGATTTTTCATGGAAAGTTTGGGCTTATCCCATTAAGTTGAAATCCGATGTCTTGGCTGTGTTTCAAAGATGGCTTGCATTGGTTGAGAACCAGTCTGGGTATAGGCTAAAATGCCTAAGGATACATAATGGGGGTGAGTATGTCTCACGTGCTTTTGAGTAGTTATGTGATGAGAGGGGTATTAAGCGTCAGTTGATTGCCCCCTACACCCCCCCCCAGAATGGTTTGGCTGAGCGGATGAATAGAACCATCCAGGAGCGTGTACGCAGTATGCTTAGCCATGCAGGCCTACCACAGAGCTTTTGGGCTGAGGCAGTTAGTATAGCTGTGCATGTCATAAATAGATCACCCTCTAGTGGTTTGGATTTCCAGGTTGCAGAGGAGGTATGGGCTAGAAAACCTCCCTCTTATACGCATCTCCGTGTCTTTGGATGTGAGGCATTTTGCCATGTGCCCAGGGACAAGAGAAGTAAGCCAGATTCCAAGAGTGTCAAATGCATTTTCTTTGGTTATGGGGATGCAGGCGAGATGGGTTACCATCTTTGGGATCCGCAGGCGTGGAAAGTCATCTGCAGTCATGATGTAGTCTTCCATAAAGACAAAATGCATAGGCAACCTAAGAGAGTTGTTGAGATCCGTAGGGTCATATTTCAGGAGGAGCCGAGAGCTCCCACACAGCCAGTTGAACAGCCTACAGCTGCAGCAGATGCTCATGGTCAGGGTATTGGACAGGCAGCTGGGCAGGCAGCAGAGCGTGCCGTGAGACGGTCTACTAGAGACAGATGTCCACCTGATAGATTTCATCCCTCGATGCATTATGTCTTGGTTACAGATGCAGGAGAGCCTTTCACCTATGATGAGTCTATACGCAGGGGTGACAATCACTCCTGGGAGAGGGCTATGCAGTTTGAGATAGATTCCCTGCATAAGAATGACACTTGGGATTTGGTTTCCTTGCCTACGGGCAAGAAGGCTTTGCCATGCAAGTGGGTATACAAGCTAAAAAGTACCCCTGGACACCCCAAGGCAGCATACAAGGCTAGATTAGTAGCAAAGGGTTTTAAGCAGGAGCATGGTGTGGACTTTGACAATGTCTTTTCTCCTGTGGTTAAGATGACCACCCTGTGCTTAGCCTTGGCTTTGGTTGCTCAGCTTGACTTGGATTTATATCAGCTGGATGTTAAGATGGCTTTCTTACATGGGGACTTGCATGATGAGATTTATATGGAGTAGCCTAAGGGCTTTGCAGAACCTAGCAGGCAGCACCTAGTATGCAAATTAAAGAAAAGTCTTTATGGCTTGAAACAGGCACCTAGGGAGTGGTATCATAAGTTTGATGCCTTTATGCAGTCACAGGGCTACAGCGGAGTGCTATGGATCCGTGTCTTTACACGAAGAAAGCCCGTGATGGTTCTTTATTGATTTTGGTACTCTATGTGGATAATATGCTGATAGCAGGGAAAGCTCATGATGAGCTAGATGCTCTTAAGGCTCAGCTCAAGAAGAGCTTTGAGATGAAAGATCTGGGACAGGCTGCTCACATACTTGGTATGTGCATTAGATACAACAGGCATCAGGGACTCCTCTACTTGTACAGAGGGAGTACATTCATAAAGTCCTTGAGCGCTTCCACATGCAGGACGTAAAGCCTATTGGCTGTCCATTGCCTTCTTATGTGAAGGTATCACAGGCTGATTGTCCGCAGACAGAAGAGCAGAAGGCCTAGATGGCCAAGATTCCCTAAGCATCCGCAGTGGGCAGTCTTATGTATGCCATGATAGCCACTCATCCAAATATTGCCTTTGCAGTTGGTGTTGTGGCACGCTATATGGCTACACCTGGCAAGAAGCATTGGGATGTCGTGAAGGGTATCATGAGGTACCTGAAGGGCACTACAGATATGTGCATATGCTATGGCAGCCAGGATACAGGAGTCATGGGGTACACTGACTCTGATTATGCAGGATATGCAGATAGTAGGAAGTTCACTTCCGGCTATGTATTCACCTATGCTGGAGGTACTGTTTCTTGGATGTCCAGGGTGCAGAAATGCACGGCCCTTTCTACTACAGAGGCTGAGTATGTTGCAGCCACTGAGGCTTGCAAGGAGGCCATTTGGTTGGGTCGTTTAGTTGCTAACCTTGGTATTGATGCTATCCCTAGATTGCATTCGGATTCTATGAGTGCTATTCAGTTAGCCAAGAATCCGGTCTTCCATGCGAAGACGAAACGCATTGAGGTGAGGTATCACTTCATACATGGGGTTGTTGAGGACAAGTTTGTTGATCTTGTCAAGATCTCGACTGACCAGAATCCTGCAAATCTACTCACGAAAAGCCTCTCTACAAAGCGCTTTGCCTTCCTCAGGAGGTTGATGGGTGTGGGATGAGATGACGTCTTTCCTCAACTTGTTGTATATGTGTACATGTTGTACTGTCTTTTTTCTTTTTCTTTTCACTCCTCACTGTGGTAGATTCACCTTTAAGTGGGAGGTTGTTAGGGGTAAAGGTGCCTTTGCCTAGCCGCCCGTGTATTACTACACTGACAATCACCGCCACTGCACACTGCAGGTGGCAGGTGCCCATCACCGTCACTTTATTCTTTATTCTTTTAGTGACAGTTTGAATAAAGGAAGGCCCGGTCACACATTGTGACTGTTGGAGTTCCCATTTCTAGTCTCTCCCTTTCTTGCTCTTGCTCTCCCGCCATAGCTCTCGAGTCCAACCTTTGATCCGTCACTCCCTTTCACTAACAACCTATGGAACCCGCTCAATGAGCACAAGCATTCGGTCTTTGCTTAGGAGACAAGGGAGGAACTTGGTTTACCAGTCTAGATAATATCAAACGCAATAATTTCAATGATCTAAAGGATCTCTTCATCAAGAGATTCTCGAAGGTAAGGTACTCTAATAGTCTCATCATTAAGCTGATGAGAATGTTAGCTAAAAAGACAAAGAGAACATATGAGACTACGCCACTCATGTGAGGAGTCTCTACAAGAGGATACCTACAGTTGAGTGACCTAATGAGAGAGTTGTCTCCACCATATTCATCAATGGGATCCACAACAAAGAACTCTATAAGGCCTTAGCGAGCAACTCGAACCTATAAAGGGATGTACTGATAAAAGTCTTTGAGGAGGCTATATGAGTGGATGACTTTCTCATAGAGAGAAGCTCTAGGGCTACATAGTAAGAGAATAACACATTTAGAAATGCTGAGAGAACCGCAACACAGTGTGAACGATCAGCCCCTAGCAAGCAAGATAAAGGAAAGAATATCAACTAGACCCAAGCGATAGCTGATCTAAAGTCAAAGCTGGCCATACCACAAGAGTCGTTGCAAAGGCCACATGTGACCTCACGTGCAGTGTGTGCATTGCAGATGGAACCACCTGCCCTTTGAGTGTCCCAATCCCAGATCTTGGCCTTGTGCCAACTGCAAAGATTTGGGCATGACGCTATGCACTGTCAATTGCCAAGATGATTGCTATACAACAACCCTATGCTCAACCATACTATCTAGGAGTTAGGTAGCCTAACTTTGGAAGAGGAGCCCCTTTGTCTCTATTCACACTTAATTATTCAAAGACAGCCACTCCAAGGATCAATATCAACCCAATAGGAATCCCTATACCACCAAGTCCTATAATGGCCCACCCACCAATGATGCTCCATTGCACATTGTAGAGGAACCTTTGGAGGAAGACTCATACATGAACCCTTATGTCTCTTATGATGAGGAGGGTAATCCCATATTGATAGACTTTAGGCCTATGCTAGTCTTGGCTTTAGGTAGAGGGAGAGGTAGAGGCCTAAGAGGATGTCAGAACCATGAGCCCATAGCATGTTGGAAGTGTGGCCATCTAGGGCATATCTCATCCCACTACCCTGAAAAAGAGCAAGCAAATAGAGAGGAGGCAAACTTGAGGTGTCTCGAATGCGAAGTCACACACTTATTCACCTATTGCCCTAGGCAAAAACACTATGATAGTTCATTTGAACTCTTTTTTTTATTGAGTCACCTAAGAATAACACCACACCCATCCCCATAAATGTCATGACATGAGACCAAATGAAGCAAGCTGGTATTTCATTACCTAGACCTAGCAACTTAGATGCATCCTCTATAGGGAAGAAGAGTCAACAAGGAAGAGCTCTGATGCAAGAATAACACTCAAAACAAAGAGCATGGTCACTTTAACAAAGGGAAAGTAGGTCACTGATGCAAAAGTAGAAACATCTTCTCCTAAGATGAGAGAGAAGAGAAGTGCTAAGGTAGGAGAGTACCCCGACCCCAACCAGCAATTAAAGGCTATGGATAAGGTCAAAGAATGGATAAAAGAAGCACAAGCTCACTTGCAATATGCTAAGCCTATCATTCAAGACAATATTAATGAACTCTCAACCATGAGCCCACTAGTCTCTCCCGTGTACTTTAGAGCAGGAGAGGTAATATCACCACATGCACAATCAGATAGGCAGAACATGGATGCCATGAATAGATGAACTACCCAAGAGCATTGGCAAGAAGCCCATGAAGGAGAGGAGGGTAAGATGGTTGATAATTTGCTCACCACACTTATATCAACTCCTATAACATTGTTACTAGGAGGATTGCTTAAGCAAATCCCTATACTATGGCAAGTGGTGAAGCAATGGGTAGAATGAACTAATAGACATGAACTACAAGACTTGTCCGACCATGATGCTATGATGCACATACCAAGCCTAACATTGAACCCAGTGTTTAAGTCCCCACAAGTGAATGTCGTTTGGGAAGATATTAAGATACACGCAATATTACATGTCATTGCTCTAGGAGAAATGCAAAACGGGATAGTAGACACAAGAGCAAGAGTTTGTGTACTTAGCCATACAGTCCTGCAAGCTTGGGAAAACCTGTTGGTAGAAACTACGTGGTTCAATGTCACACTAGTGAATGGAATGAAGGTCAGACCCTTCAGAGTCTTGAAGGATTGGCCTTTAAAGATAGTGGGAATTCAATTCTCCGTGAACTTCATAATCATGAATGGAGTGGATTATGATATCCTACTAGGCAATGCCCAAGTGATAGAGGATTGGGGGAATGGCCTAATATTCTTAAACAATAGATCAGAAGCAGTATGGATGCTTAGAAAATGTCACCAGTGGACCTAGATGCAATCTCTGCCATGCTACAAGGTGACTCAAAGGCTAGAAGTGATTATGGACCTCTAATTAAGTACATTCCTTGTCCTAAGGAGGTGCGTGACTGGATGCATGTGTTGGCAACCATTGATATGCCATTCTTGGATGATGAGGATGAGGATGAGGATGAGCCACAACTTCTAACCTGCCCACAGTGCCTCTATGCTACATGATGGTCAGGAGTTCCATTAGTTGACCGACACCAATCACCTATCATGTCCCAACTAACAAATTCAAACTTCATGGCATCAAGAAGTATTACCCTTTTTCACATCCGCTCCATGAACCTCCAATGATAGAACTACCAATGAATGTGAGAGTTGCAACTATCACTAAAATAGAGAATGAGGACGAGGAAGCAATAGCACCAGTCTACCTGCATATAATAGTAACCACTCAAAAGGCATACACCTTTGATGCACTAATTGATGAGGAAGTTGACTATAATACATTCACACATGACCACTGGACCACTACTATGGTTAACCCCAATTGCAATCAAGCAATGCAAAACTCAACCCATTTGGGGGGTAGTCCTACCCACTCTTAGGGAAGTGTAAACTAATAGTTTCTATTAAGATTGAGAGCCTACCAATCGTCTTTTATGTACTACCTAACAAACAAAGTGTTGGCAAGGAACCCACAAGGAATCACTATTGGGTTGCATGTTTTTAAAAAAAGTTCACTATAATGCTAACTATGACTCCCAGCGCATCCACCTTGCCATAAGCAATATTAGAATAGTAATGACTTCTAGCAAGGGCACCACAACCACCCAAAATCCTATCATGCCATCGGTAGTTAACCCTAGTATTAGCCCTAAGAAGGGGGGTAGTGCACCACAATCTAGACCCATTGTGGAGTCCCACCAACATCTAGAAACCACATCTAAAGCTACTGATCAAACAATCAAGTGGGTCCCCAAGCATAGACCATAGCCTCACAAAAGCCAATCATTAGGAATCCATAATTTTCATGCCTCACACTCTAGACTTAAATGGAGGAATTGGCACTCTTATGGTACATAGGTTACTAGGCCGCACTGGGTTCCAAAAGCCCTATTGCGTGCCCAAGGTTACTATGAAGGTAACACCTTGGTGTGACTACCCACATTCACAAGTGGCATGTATGCCCCTCAATCACAGGCTCTAAAAATAATGTCCAAAAACGTAAATCAAAAGAAGATAAGAGAAAAGGCAAGAGGAAGGGTGCTCAATCCATGAGTACTCCAATGGTCTATTGACCAAAAGCTCAACTAATCGTCAATGAGCAACCCATCATCAATGAGCTCCTACCCAATACTCTGATGTGATCACCACTACACAATCCGATGACAAAGCATCAACAGAAATTCAAACCCAATCAACTTCTCAAACCATGCTCACCAAACCTGATGAGAATCCCTAAGTAGAAACACACATACCAACCTATCCAATCCAATTAAACCAAAGCCACCAATAGGCTTTAAGCCGTCGTAACAATGACAATCCATTCTTGAATTGGCTTCCAATTTGGACATGGACATAGGAGATGACCTAGTAACGTGCATCCGATGATTAGACTCAACTTTCACATTGTTTGTTAGAAGTTATGAACATTTGAACCTAGGCCTACTTGATGAACACATAGCAAATGAGGTACATTCCTTGTCGTGTTCTTGGAAAGAATGCGAATTCATCTTCATCAAGGCCTCCACCATTGCAGAACTGTTGATTGCCAATGAAATTTGAAAAGAGCAAGCCTTAAGCCAATGCTTAATCACATCTTTCAATAAGAGAAAAATTCCCATGCCACCACAAGAAGTTAAGCTCCAATTATTAGTTGAATCTAAGTCCAATGTCTTATGCAAATGGTATACTCTGCACATTCAATGGGAACAAGAGTGTTATCAAATCATGACCAATGCAAAGCAACAACATGCCATCAAGACTTTTGAGTATGACTAAACATATGTGGCCCTGACTTCATTTAAGGTATTAGCAATGTCAAGAAATCGACCATTAGAAGACAATATCATGCTATATCCATACTTGGATAGGATCCTAACAGAAGTGGAACTCCACATTGTAAGCTGAATCAACTCAGGTGACCTCTTGATTAACATATCGATTTATATCATACAAGTGGGCATTCGTCCACAGGATATGGACTCCCATGCGACATTAGAGTATAACCCAATTGTTTACAATTGGCTTTTGAAATAGTGAGGGGGCACACCAAGGATTCTATAAAGGGCCTTACACCTTACGTCCACAATCCTAGGCAAGAATTTTGTCATTTCCAAGGGGAAGGGGTAAAGTGGAAGGTGAATGAAAAATCAAAATAGGAATTGAACTTCAAAAAATTTTGATGAATTGAATTTTCTTCATCTTTTAGTAAAAATTCTCCATGAAGTTCTTGTGTGGAATCTCTATGTCGTGTTGAGTCAAGCTTGTGATATTCATCGGGATAAACCCCCCTACGAATAGGAGCTTTATGTACTAAACTCTTTTAAGCAGTTGGATTCAAATTATATGTAACGTGCTGCCTATCGGCTGTCCAGGCACACTTTTAGCGGTCCATCGAGAGACGAGTCTAAGTGATGCCGCCTGGCACTCTCATGGAATGTCACAGGGTTTTTCACCTAGGGTTTCCCAAGTCCGCCTTGCAATGGAACGTCCGCGGCTAAACTCACTAGGATCGACCTAAAATTTGGGTTCCTAGTGGACAAGGTCTCTTGATAGCATCCTAGCGTCGAATTCTGGACATCCTACTTTATGCAGAGATACCCAATCCAAAGTAGATCCATACCACACTTGGTTCAAAGAGAATGGGAAACGAGAGAGATGCGCCACTCAACCTCTCTACCCATAGGGCATAGTCCCATTCTAGTCCCCTAAAACGGCATGAATCAAGTTTTAACCTAGCAATGCCTAATGTCGAATGATGGTAAAATCTTGTGAGAAGCCTCCTAGTCCTCTGGGACCACCTTGCCATAGGAGGACCCGTCGGGGTTCCGCCCACCTACTTCCCTTGATAGCTTTAGTTTTCTAATTAGATCTTATCACATTTATGTGTGACATTGAAAATCAACTTCCTTAATTGAGCCTTTTAGGGAACAGGGTTCATTCGCGTAATTTATGGCACTAACATGAAAATAGAGCAAGCAATCCTTTGATGAGAAAGTTCAAACAAATTCCTTAACTTATCTTCACGTTAATCTTTGTCTCATGCCCATACAGGAGAAATTATGTATCCCTTCTGTCCAATAGAAGTACCCGGTCCAAAGCACATGGCACCATAATTTCCATCCATGATCTAGAATAGGATCTTCCAACACCTCCAGATGTTGGGCTCATGGCAATCTACAACTCTGTTCCAGACTAGGCAAGCTGTGTCCAGAGCTCCATCTGACCCAAGCAACCTAGGAGTGAGACACAACTTCCGTGGTTGGCCTTTTCACCACTCAACCTTTGGCCCGTGAATCAAGCAATGCCCTCTCGTGTTAATCTGTGGTGCGATCTTGGAGATGATCCACCGTGCAAAATATCCTTCCTTAATTAATCCAATTAAGCACAATCAAGGCAATCAGCCTAGTGTCATCTTCCAAGAAAACACTCCTTTATTTTCCCATGACAACTTGTCATCACTAACCCCTGCTAAGAATTTACCATCAAGCACAAGCACTTGGAATAACCATCCAAATCACATCAACAATCAGTTTAATGCAAAAGCATTTAGGATGTTATTTGATCAATCAACAAAACGATGGTATCCTTTTCCAAACATTGCAAAAATAGTTGTGATAACCTTTCCATCGTGTATTTGCTCTCCCCCTTGGGATCTAAGCGATTCCATGCAATTTTACTTAACCTTCAGCTATGACACATGCCAAGGTCTTATACAACTATGCAAGAACGTAATTTCTATTGAGCACTTATAATGATCGATAACCTAACCCTCTTCTCAACAAGTACGAAAGCATCATTCTTTCCTTTGCCTTGGGTTTCCCTAAACCCTTGAGCTCTCTACTTGCCTTTGAGGCCTGGAGTTGTCTGTATCTAGCCAATCCCCAAATTTGGATTAATAAACATAGTGGTTATCAGGTGAATCTGAAGGCATCTTAGTCTTTAATCTTACGATCGGTACCGCTGTTGGATGGGCAGTGATGTCCTCGCTCGAGGCTTTCATTGCAGGATTGCCATCCTCGTGTGACATCTTCTGCTTGGGGGCCATTCCCGATCTTCGTCTTCCTCCCTAGACACGAATCACACAAGATTTCTATGCCTTTTCCTTGGTTAGCAGGGGGAAATTTGGGAAGAGAATTAAACTGCGGTGGGGGATAATTTCGCAAAAAAAGGGGAGTAGGTGCGTGAGGCCACCCTCTTTGGAGGGGAAGAGAAAGAGTGGTTATCATCGTGTGCTCCTTCCCATTGTGGTTATCATCCACGACATCATCGCCTTCATCATCATCTCCATCTTTCTCCACCACGTCGTCAACTCCATCTTTCTCCACCACGACATCATCGCCTCATTGACATCGCCATCTCCACGTCGCCATGCTGTCTATTTGTCGACGCCACCCCCTCTTCCTGTTGGCGACGACAGGGGGGTGGTATAAAAAGTTCAATTATTTTTTCTATAAAAATTAGGGGGGTTCCTATGCCCCGCGGGCAAGGTATTACATTATCCCCGCAAAGCTTTTAGTAAAAGGTAGTCTTGTGTGTAGGCACAGTATTGATTGTCGAATCTATCAGATGACCTATTTGCAATTGGCAGGAGTTCTTTATCGAATGGGTACTTTGAGATCCCGATTTGCCTACTTAAATATCGTATGGACATGCGAAAGAGGGTGCTTAAAGGCAAGGAACTTTCATCGAAAAAGCAACGATTATATAGGGGGTGCGGGCATGGATTGATTGATGTGGAAATTTTCATTTCTTGGTTTATACATTTCATTATCTGATAGTGTTTCTTTCTAATCACTTTACCTTTTATGCAAGAAATGTCCTTCAAGAGAACTCATTGTGGGTCGTTGTGCGGTGACAAGAACCCAAATGGCAAGGTAATAGGATAAAACTAACAAGCTCCCATTCTTGGAGGAAGAACGTAAAAAGCATTGCTTAGCCGCACTGAGACACGCATCTTCAACCAGTTGAAACACCACATCATCCATAACTTAGAGGAGAGCTGGTGTCATCGAAAGAGGTAGTCAGACAAATAATAGAATAATGCAATCTTACTAGGTACCTGGACAAGGTAGGTCAAGACATAGATCATAGCAAATGCACAAAATTTTTGAAAAATTTTGATGTCTAGAAGAATAGTGGCACGATGATGATAGGGAGATGCCACTAGGAGGGTGGAAGTCAAACTTAGCTCGGAAGTTGCGAAGAAGGACTTGGGGTTAGTGAACAAGCCGAAAAAGAGGCTGAAGAGAGATGTCTATGTGATGTTAGGAATGGATAAGAAGAAAGTTTATATGAATGATTGAATTAGCTTGGTTGATATTCCTAAGTCCACCATTAGACTGCAAGCAAAGAGTGGCCACACTTTCTCCTCAAGTCAAAGATATAATGCCCTCATGAACAGAATAGTAGTGCCCTTACTTAAAAGCCTTGCAACAAATGCATTGTATGAGGTGAACTGGAATGCTTATGTTTGAAAAACAATCTAGGCATCGGCAAAGATGCTAGCAACAACTCTAAGGAAACAGGAGGAGAGTCTCCGACTACAATAGTAGAGTCTGAGAGGAAAAATCTAACATCCAAGGCATTGACCGTAGGGTGGTTTAGAGGGGTGTTGACAACCATAATATAGGAAGTCATGGGGGAGATGGAAAGAGAAGAAGTAGTGGAGAAGACCCCTGAACGATCACCGACCCAAGAAGAGCATCACTCTCCTACTCTAGTGAGCTCTCCTGCTTCATTCTCAACAAGGAATTTGGGGGGAAAAGAATTCAGTAGAGTTCAGCAGGAGGAGACAAAACAAGCCGCTAAGAAAAGAGAAGTCGAATGCCCAACTCAGTAGCAAGAAACTTCAAGTGAGAGGATGGTTAATGAACACAGAGAGCAAGGTTTTGTGCCATCAAGGCAATGAGAAAGAAGAAAAGTTATGTTGAGAATCCCAAACAGATAGATCAGAGCCACAACAGAAGGGGCCAAGGACCTAGAAGCCACCCGAGTAGAATCAAGGGGACTAGAAGAAGAATGCAAAAAGAAACATGAGGAAAAAAATGAGTGTTTGTGGAGAGCGGAAGAAGAGTCAAAAAAATATGAAGAAGAATGTTAAAAAAAACCAGGAGGAGAAACAGTCTTTGCCCCTGCCCATGAATAGGATGCCACTTAACATGTTCCCTTGTAATTTTAAAAAAACAAGAAAAATAGAAAAAAAGGAAAAAAGAAAAGAAAAGAAAAATGAAATCCCTCCATTTGTACTCTATGAGTGTCACAACCACTACACCTAGAGACCACCCTAGCCCCTCCCCTACTTCACAACTTAAGGCACATCAATGATAGACCTGTCTCCCTAAGTCACACATCAACACCTCCCTTTATACAAAATGGGTCCTCAAGTGTGGGACAACACCTTAGGCTTGCCTAACATGACCAACCTCCTAAAGGCTCCAAGAATGATTCCACACCAACTCTCTATGTCTTCAACCCATACCATCAGGTGCGATGGGACAGGTGCTTAGCTAGGAGGGGGCAATGTTAATGCTTGAAAGATCAATATGAAAAATATGGAAAATCAAAAGCAAAAGATAATCCCAAGGCAAGAGGAAGATGGAGGACAAAGGCGCACTAAGGAAAATTCGAAGACCCAAAGTGCAAGAAAAATTCTAAATGTAAGAGGGTGGCACACAAGAATAAGCGCACTTTAATATTTTTTTCAAAAAGAGCACCAAGCGCATTGTAATTTATTTTGTAAAAGAGCTCCTTGGTCACATAAAAAAGTATCGAACAAGCATGGGCAATCTAATCAAAATCTACATGTCTTGAACCAAGGAGATTTTGAATATATTATCTACATATTTGAACAATAGATTGAGGGTTTATAACCATCTAACCATCAGTATTTTGTAATCTCACCATGTTTTCCTAAGTAGGGGTTGCATGCAAACCACGAAAACAGGCATCATGCACTTGTGAAGAAATGAAGAATGGCTATACCTATTGTACCTATAGTGAAAGAGGATATTGTGGATGGGTTAGTAAAGGGGATGCACGACCTATATTTGAAGCTTGCAAAGTTGGATGAAATGGGACACGTTGTAGCCCCTAAGCCTCCTTGGGTGCATTGGGAAAGTCATGTAGAGACAGAGTAAAGGAGTGGCCATGGTTATTACTATATATGCATTATGGGCTGATTGAACAACACATAGTGCAATGTTTGGGTATATGATTGGTAAATTAATGTATGGACAAAAAACTATTATGCCTATTGAAGGGGTGGCTGCCATGTGGAGTGTGTTACCTTTGGAAGAAGGGCTCAGTAGAGAAGAATTGCTTACTCTATGCATTCGACAGTTAGGGAGAAGACCAGAAAACATTGAGACAATAATTACAAGGTTGAGGGCAACAAGGTTTCACAATAAGAAAAGATTTGACAAGAAGTAGAAACTCAATATAGGAAGTAGATTGGGTGTTGGTTTATGATAATAGTTTAGATAATCAACATAGCACTATATGAAAGGTCTCAAAACAACGGTGTTGTCTATATGTGGTGAGACATCTGCATGATAATGCTACCTATTCTCTCAATGAGTTGGATGGGATAGAATCAAGGATTCCAATTGCAATGAAGCAAATCAAAGTCTTCGAGGGACGTGAGTCTGATGCATATGAGATAAAAGATTTGGATACAAGTACTTCCCAAGGGTGTGTGGAGGAGGATGATGAAGATGCCATTGAGGTGGATGGGGAAGGATCTGAACTTGTCAAAGAATGATAGTATGGCATATGTCAAAGGATGTGTAGGTTTGGAGGGGGTGCATATCATACAATTTTATGTCCATACTATGAATGTAGATGAGAACCCATAACTTCATACATTAAGGGGTTTATACACAATACATGTTATATGAGAGCTAAAGACATTGTAGAGTCTTGATTCGGCAAATTACTTATAAGAAATAAAGTTAAACCCAAGAGGAGAAGGGAAATTCATGTAAGTTAGTGACCAAGAGTTTGAATACATGTGACCTTATGTATGGAAGTAAGTGGGAACTTATGGGACTTGGTGAAAAAGGGGAAAGTGGAGAAAAGTGGGGGCTGGGACAACAACATTTAACATGAGCAATGGTGCAACTTGTCATGGAGTGGTGTGCATTAAATGTGGAGAGAGAGAGGGCATGCAAGCTGAACCTTTTGGTGAAGAGGAAGAGAACTAAATTTTCCATGACCTTCATAAAATTGATTGGGGCAACAAAGAAGGGATCTTATGGCTCCCTTGAGCTATAATAAATAGGGTATGCAAGCTAAATATTGTTGTCTTGAATTTTCAACATGAATCTTTGATCTTAGGGTTAAACACTTAATACATATGCTTAGTAAAAATAGGGTTGGACTCTTGAATCAAGTCCCATATAGGAATTTCATAGGTTTCTTCACTTACCGTCACTTGGTATCATGCTCGATTAAAGGTAGCTACTATATGCTACATGTTTTCTTGGTTTGGATATGAGATTTGAAGGTTGTTTGGTTGCATAAGGCCTATATATAACATGGTATTGTCTTACACCAAGGTTATCTCTAGGTTCTTGTCTTAGAGCTTTTGGGCAATTGTCCCAATACACGGTATTGTGCTTGTATAGTGAGTGTATGCATCGGACTTGTTTTGTTCTGCATTGTATGAATCAAAGCACTTTGTGACAATTTCAATCAAAGTTTCTTTGTTCTCAAATTGATTCAATTTTCTCTTTTGTTATTCTTTTCAAATTGTACTCTCTACAACTCCATTGGTTAAGGCCTTCAACTTAATACTCCTTAACAATATTCTTTAGGATTCTTCTCTTGTTTTGATGCAATCAAGTGATGATGATGAGGAGTTCATTATGACCATGAAGAATGATTGGGGGGATGATTTACATACTTAAATTAATTTTCATAGCACCTTAATTATACTAACCTTTGTACTAGTCCCCTTTCATACACCGATTCTCAGTTTACACACATTTTTATAAATAGTTTGGGATTGTGATTGAATTGAGATCATTTATTTAAGATCCTTTATTGAATCAAGTTTGTTACATTTATTATTCCAAACATTACTAGAGGGATCATGCATTCCTATTGTGTTCAAAAGAGAGACTTTCAGTTGTGATTGTAACCTTTGTGTCTTGTGAATATGTTGTTTGTTAGAAATAATACACATACCAATTGAGAGAATAGAGAAATATCTGTGAAGACTTGATGGTTAGACATGGAGAAGGAAGCATAGTGAGTGAGTTAGAGAGAGAAAAGGCCATCATAGATGGAGACACGGTGTTTGTGATTATTTTCTTGTTGAAGTGCATGTGCTTATAGCTTTGGGTTTTCATTGTTGAAGACTTGACACCTTTGAGAGGGAATTGAAGAGAGCAGAGGTCTACCACTAGAATTCTACCACCAAGTAAAGATCATAGAGGGCATGAGGTTTTAAGAGAGCATCATTGTGTGAGCAAAGGATTAGTGTTTTCCTTGGAGTCATTCATGGTAATTGCTACTCATTATACCTAAGTTGGAGACAATCAAGTTTAGTGATAAGCCATGAAACCCTTATTGGTGCTCCTTTGTGTCTCAATGTGGTAGAGAGGGTTTACTCTATCTGTTGGTTGCATATCAATGTATATTGATGGAGGTGCTAAGGTATGTGTAGTCAAACATGCTTGTTTGTAGAGAATGGACTTGGAGATGATATACCTTTCAAGATTCCAGATCAAGCTTGCCAATCACTTGTAGATTAATTGCTTGGGGATCATTCAAGAGATAAAAAGTTTCTCATGGTTCCAAAAGAATAAAATTGCAATGTGATGCTTGCATGTCTAGAAGCCTTTCTAGCTATTATGGGGAGATAATGGCTAAGAGCGGTCAAAGCCATTCAAGATTGGGGATGAGGCCTTCTTGATCTCTATGATAGGAAGAGATTGAGAAGGAAGCTTAGCATGGTAACCAAGAAACTAACAGAGGATAAGAGTGAAGAGGAGGAAGGAATAGAAAGTGAAACATCCACTTTAGAATGATGGAAGAGGAAGACACATCAAGATTAGAGACTGATTCCAAACCTGGAGTATCTAGAGCTCTCTTGGAAGGAAAGGAAGTTGCTCTTAACCAAGTTGTGGAGGAGAAAGACCCAAATAGTAGAGAGAGAGAGGAGCTATTAGATAATAAGGTGCATATACCTGAAAAAGGAAAAAATGCTTAGCCTAGACCTAATCCAAGGGGAGAAAAAGGCCTACCAAGGTATGCTTTATGAATACCCTAACTTGTTCATTACTTCTTATGAGGATATTTGAGGGTATAAACGAGAAGAATTACATATAGAATTAAAGGATGGAGCCAAACTTGTGTGTCAAAGATTGAGGCCACAAATAAGCATGTTTTTAAAGGAGTAGGTAAACTTCTTAATGTATGATTTATATACCAAAGTGGAGTTCTCACAATAGGTAAGTACTATTGTTATTCAAGCAAAGAAGAGTGGTGGCTAGAGAAGATATGTGGATTTTAAGCCCTTAAGTGCAGTTACTCAAAGAGTGGTGGCTAGAGAAGATATGTAGATTTTAAGCCCTCAAGTGCAGTTACTCAAAGGAATCACTCTCCTCTACCATTTACTGATAAAATTTAGGATGAAGTAGCAGATTATAAGATGGAATTCCAACTAGCTAGGGCTCTCGAGGATCAAAAGAAGAAAACCTTTGTTACTGCATGGGGTTGCTTATATTACAAGTTTTTCCGTGTGGCTTGTCCAATGGGCAAGCTTGGTTTAGAAAAGGGTGAATGGAATGTTTTCTCCTTATTTGCAAAAGTTCATAAGATTGTTCATTGATGATTGTTGATTCTATAGCCTAAGGTATATTCATTCTTAGAAACTAGACTTAGCCTTTGGCAACTAAAATCTTTAATTTCTAGTTGAACTACAAGAAATGTAAGTTAGCTCAAGCTAGAGTGAAGTTGCTTGGCCATGTGATATTTGAGAATGGAATTGAAGCATATACTTGCAATAATAAAAAGAGAAATTAATACATTTAATATAGCCATACAATTTGTATGATACTCTAATTATTATATATTTACTAATAACACCCAGAATGGGGTTGCACACCCTGAACATTTCAAGTCACAAAATATCAATATCAGTAGTCGCCGTGGGGACATGGGAGGATTGTAGACTTCCCTTCGAATAGATGACTTGATTTGCATGAAATGCAATGTAGATCGAAGCACACTTTTGCTTATTTGAGCGCGATACGATGTATGTTGTTTGACTATCGAAAAACTTTAATGTGATGTGCTTGGAAAGAAAAGAAGATATAATAAAGGACTCGTAGATGCCACTCGATGGACCCCAACGTTCTTTAAGTCACAACACTAACTTCTCAAGTCACCGTGGGGCGGTGAGAGCATTTGTCGACTTGCCTTCGAACAGGTGACGTGACTCGATTCGCAGCCAATGCCATGTAGAGCCGAGCACGGGTATCTGGCGTCCATGTCCACCTGAAAGCACAGAGACTGCAGAAGAAGATGATCTCCCAGTTCTTTGTGCTGTCTCTGAGGGGAGACAACATCATCTTCAGAGATTGTAAGCGGATCGCCTAATTAACCCTTGCTTGCTCACCATCATATGGAACACGCCTCTTGCTTGAGGTGCATCTTCGTATATTTGCTGGTAAAAAAGGCTGACATTTTTCTGTTTCGTGCTGTAATCCTGACCTCGCAGATCGTGCCGATGTCACCAAGAGCAGTGCGGAGATCTTCTTCCGTAAGGTGAAATTCTGGAAAGGGGAAGAGGGAGAAGAGGCGCCGCCTGTATTTGTGAGTACACTCTCTCCTTCCCAATGGTGGAGCAATTAGACATTAAAATCTTTTAGGATTTTGCCAAGGTCAAATCTATGTTTACGAGTGGATTGTAATGATAAGATCATGAAATTTGACATCGGAAAGCAAATTGAGCCCTAGATGGTCAATATCTCATATATTGTGTTTGATCCACTTAGGGTCGATTTTTGAAGGTTTATGTAATATACTAATATATTTAGTAACTGGAATTTATGTGGATGTTAGGCTTTGATGGGTTTAGACAATGAAACTGAGAGAGTGATTCAAATGGTCTTCCCTAGAGCCTGATGGTAAAAAATGGAATATCAAGTGTGAAGGAGTGATAGTATGTCAGAATGGGCCTACCATATCAATACATTCTCATGTTGTATCTTTGTTCAATCAGCCATGATATAGGGTTGGGTAGGCTTTCAGAAAGTTGTGCAAATTGCCATAAAAGTTGAACAGTAGTCAAGTTTATTTTATCTAATGATCTGGTTCCTGTATAGGTGTAAGCCTAGTTATGAGATAGAATATTCTTGTATATAAAGAAAGAAACCGTATTTGAGCCCATTGGGCCTGCCGTAATCATAGATCTTTATGCTGATGACTCTTCCAGACCCCTGAATAAAAATAAAAAAATCCATACCTACTAAAGATATGGCCAAGTGGCTTAAGACATTGGTTTATGAGTAAAATAATTAAGACACACAACTCACAAGACTTAGAGAACCCAATAACAAAAATGATTCTCCTACTCTTATATTCCAAGAAGAAAAGACTGCTAACAGCAAATCCATGCTGTAGTCCAGCCCATACGCCTACTGCAGTAGAGATAGGCTTCAAGTGTATTCTTAAACATTGCAGGGAATCATGTGATGTCACTCTATAATAGTTGGCTGTGGGATGCTCAATTTGTCCATGTCATACTAGGCCAAATCTACATCATTGCAGAATTTACAGCTACCTTAAAATGCGTATTGCTTAGGCCTCTTTTACTTGATCTATTGTCACCACCAACCATTTGCATTGACCATTAGAGCACCATGATACTTGAAATGTTTGCACAAAGCACATTGAGGTTCATTATCACTGTCTAAGAAAGGATTCATGTTGGTGAGATCAACTTGTTCTATGTCTACATAGGATAATGTGGCAAACTTGTTCTTGAAGCCTCTTCTTTGAGGATGCATACCATCTTGGCCATCAATATTGGTAAATCTCTCCCAATGGGCTTTTGACCACTGTAAGACTTTTGTATGTTTGCTATGCAAGGCTATGTCTCCATACTTTGTATATATATGAGTTAGCATGACTATTATATAAAAAATCTATAGCTTGGTGTTGGGTTAATAGCATCTTGACTAGTCTCTTAGGGCTACTAGGTGTTGCTTGAAGATATACTAGGGTTTGTACTCAGGAAACACAGAAAGTATGACCACGACTAAAAAACAAAGATTGGATAATGACGTGCAAAACTCAAAACCTAAATGCAAAACTCACAACTCAAACACAAATAGAGAAAGAGAGAGAAGAAGAACTTTAAAGTGAATGAATGTTGTAAATGAATGTAAGAGTGCACAGAATGCTCAAGGGTAGAGTTGAAGAGTGTTAGAGTGTGATGTCCACTAGAGATGGATCTCGAGTGCTATGACCACCAATTAGAGATGTCAGAGTGTGAGAAATTGCAAAACACTGATCATCAAGGTAATGGGAGACCTAGGCAACATCAGAGGAATTGGAGGATGATGTAGGTAGCCACATCAATTGTAAAAACGCAAGCTGATTTAGTTGCCAGGTGGAGATCAGCCGGTCGCCAAGTTTGGAGTTGTAAACACAAGTTGATCCAGGTGTTGATGATAGGAAACTGTAGGCGATAGTTGGTAGCTGAAAATGCAATAGCGTGCGACCTCTAGGCAGCAAGGCGACAATAGGGATGGAGATGCTAGGTACTAGAGAAGATGGTGATGATGTGGCAGCAGTCACATGGGCTCGACAGCCATTGAGTGGAAGGCTGATGGTTGAAATTTGCATGTGGGAGTGAGAAATGTGCACATAAGGGTTGAGATAAATGGTGGATAGCTTGTTTATTTATAGATGCAGAAGGATCCTCCCAAATTAGGGTTTTGTACGTGAGTCATAAAAACTCTCTAGAATTGCTCCGGGTGGGAGAATAGATACGGTTTTTGGCCTTTCAAGTAACTGTGTCCCATGGGGAGAATGAAAAAGGGATGGTTAGATCTAACACATGACAAAACAAACAAGCTAACCCAACCACCTGAGGATGTTGATGACGACAAAAAGGGTGATGAAGGATGGTGAGGTGGTGGTAAGGTGGTGAAGAACCGTTGGTGGAGATAGCTCAGGATTCAAGGGGTGCTTTAGCCTTTGTACAATGAGATGCATAGAGGAGTGTGCTACACGATGAGAATGCACATGCAGCAGGTGCCACTAGTCTTCCTCATAAAAAAAATCGTTCACTTGCCTAATGTCCTTAGACAAAAATGATGATGATGATCATGCAATGCAAAGGGAATGTACTAAGGGAAAGGAGGCCAATGTCGAAGACAATTGCGGAATCCTATAGAATACCAAGAAAGGGTAGGTACCCCCTCTTAACCTTGGATGTCGAAGTCGAAGGAGGAAGAGAAATTTGATGTTGGTCTTCGTGTGGTGCTAAGAACCATGATGATAGATGAAGATGAGGATGAAGCATCTCGATTGGAAGAGCAAGGTAGAAGTCACCACCATGATAGCATCAACAAAGATGATGCACGATCCGCTTGGGGAGAGGAAGTCTCCATGCTGGTAGAAGAGCAAATGTCCTAGGAAGATGAAACCATAGAAGGAATGATGCATATCCCTGGTCTCTAGGTCAGGAAGAACTGGTGCAAACTTGCATGTTAGCCCTACACTGAAATACAAAACCTTGCAAAGAGAGTTCAGAATTTGCAAAACAGAGGTTAGTAGTGAGACGCTCCAAAGCAAAAAAAAAAGAAGTAAAGCTAAATAAAATTTGTGCAATGAGTGTGTATGTGTGAGTGAATGCAACAGAAGACTAAAGAAGGAAAACCCAAGGGTGTGGCTATCATGGCATACTTTTATCAGTAGGTCATGTATATATGCAGATTTGTTGAAATTACATCTTCATTGCATGCTTTGCAAAAGAAAGATGTGCCATTTAGATAGACGACAATGGAAATTTTAGCATTTAAAAGGTCAAAGAAAAAGATGACTTCGGATCCTGTGCTTTTGTTACCCGATCTAAGGAAGTCATTTGTTGTTCAATGTGATACATGTGATACATGTGGTAACAACGGTGTAGAAAAGAGTTTGTAGGTTTATAAGAAAGAGCTCTTGGCTATAATTCATGCATTGTCTACATGGAAACATTATTTGTTGAGGGCTGATTTTACAGTGCAGACAGACCATCAAGCTTTGATGTAGTTTCTGACACATACAAAGTTGTTAGAGAAGCATATGAGATGGGCAAATTTTCTCTCTATGTTTCACTTTCAGATTGTACATATTGATGATAAAAAGAATATGTGGCTGATGCATTATCATATAAGCCACAAATTTCTGCCGTCAGCATGGTTTATCACATTGAGTTGGATGCCATGAAAGAGCAATGTGTTGCTGATTTAGACTTTGCTAATGTTTATGATCAACTTTGCAATGGCCAAAGGCCTAGAGTTATCATTGAAAGTCGCGCTTCTCTGTATGCAGACACAGAGGTATTGCTACCACGGTCAAGACATTGGAGCATTTTTTTTATTGGCCAGCTTTGAGGCATGACATAGAACAGTTTGTTAAGATATGCATCGTATATTAGAAGGTAAAGCATGATAGGCAAAAGATGCCAGGTTTGTTGCAGCCCTTGCCTATTCCAGACAGGCCTTGGTAGAGCATTACAATGGACTTTATTTTTGACTTCCTAGGACATCTACAGGGAGTGATGGGATATGGACTATCACTTGCAGGTTTAGCAAACAAGCCCATTTCATTCTGATAAGAAAGAAACTAAAGGCTGATCATATGGCATGATTGTTTTTGTAGCAGCTCTTTAAGTATCATGGTATGCTAGAGTTGATCATTAGTGATCGAGACCCTCAGATGACTAGTTTATTTTGGAAGGGATTGTTTGAGAATATGAGTATCACGCTGAAATTCTCATCATCCTTTTATGACAGACAGATAGTCAGTCTAAGGAAGCAAATTCCACAGTGTTAGATCTTTTGAGGTGCTATGTTTCAGACCACAAGGCACAGTGGGAGTAGTATCTGCCCTTGATTGAGTTTGCTTACAACAACACAATGTGTAGTTCTATGGGCAAAGCTCCATTTGAGGTGGTTGAGGGTGGCAAGAAGGTACAATCTATTTTGCAAACTAAGGATAAGATCTTTGAGGTTGATCGTTATGTGAAAAACTTAGATGTAGCCTATGCAAAGATAAAATATGCAGCTAATCGCCATAGATATGCTTTGCAGTTTGTAGAGGGTGATCATGTATTGTTGTATTTTGCAAAGGTAAGGTTGAAAAAGATAAAAGAAAGAGAAAGTTGTATCCGAAGTTGAGTATGGGCCATTCCAGATGTTGGAGAAGATCAACGATATGGCATATTGATTGAAATTACCTCTACATTGGCAGATACACGATGCCTTTCATGTCAGCTTGTTGAGGCCTTTTCATGGTGATGTGCTAGAGGAAATGTCTGCTGAAATTCAGCTTGAGGTTGAGGAGTTGGATGAGATTTTGATACTCGAGTAGATTTTGGTAGATAAGAAAAGAAAAGTCAAGAGTAAAGTTTCCAGGAGATACTTGGTGAAATTTCAGAATTATCCACCAATGGATGTCAAATGGATGGAAGAGGATGATTGACAGACCATCCTCAGTTATTGTAGCTTTATCTAGATGCCTTTCAGTTAGAATCAACTTTAGTTTCGGGCTCTGTCAAGTTTAGCACAAGGGTCCGAAGTATTGTCTGATTCTCAAGTGGGAGGTAGCACTTGCACTGCTCCAATTATGGACAGCTCTCGTATGTAGTGGATCTCGAATGTATTCAACATGCATCCAAGGTACTGTGCTGATAGTATGTTTGCCATGAGGTCATTTCTTAGTGTACTAGTCATTGTGAGATGTATGCAGATGAGTACGAGTTTTACTTGGGCATTGGAACTATACTTTGGCATTAGCTTATGATTAATTTTGCATGAATTTTGCCTCAATTTTGAGACAAAAATTCTACTAAGTTTCAGCTCAGTTTTCGATCAGCTTGTCACTTTTGGGATTAGTTTTGCTTCAATTTTTGCATTGATTGTTGGTCAGTTTTTGCAATGAGTTTGTAATCAGCTGGGGGTCACATTTGCATCAGTTTATGATCAATTCTTAGATCAGCAAAAAGTGATTAGTTTATGGTTAGATTATGCTTAGTTTTCAATGGTTTACATTTGATTCCATGGACAAGAGTATATGTTATGATTGCCATTGATGTTTTAGCCATGGTTTATGCTTGGTTATGCTATGCTATGGTTTGGTTTTTCCAGATGAGTTGCGCTCATGAGAAATAGACATGCACATGATAATTTGGTAATGTTTTTGAGATTCTTTGTCAGTCTTATGTTATATTATGATTGGCTGGTAATTTTTAGCATGTGTTGGGCATATGGAATGGTTGAGCAACATGCAAAATGTTGTGTTAACTATGATGCCTTGTGGAAATTCCAGTCCACTATTTTCTGATGCATTTGGTAGTGCAATCGAGGATGATTGCAAGGATTTTAAGAGGGAGGGCTGTCATGGGAACGTTTATTTTTGAAACCTCACTTAATATGTGCATTAATTTTTAATCACATGGTTAAGTAAATGTTGCACATGTGAGGTATAACTAGGAATAGAGTAAATTTACAAGCCCAAGAGCCAAGAAAATCACAGGATATCAAAGGAAAAGTTGCTATAAGTTATGCCGCATACGTACTTGGTGATATCTGGTGTCAGTTGTTGGCTTAGGTTATTCATTTGGCCATAAGTATCAGTTGGTGACACTAGAGAGGTGGTGTTTAATGGTACCTAACGCCAATTTGATGGTCAAATATGACATAGAGACACTCACGAATGAAAGTTGCCTATCCGATTTAATTATTGGCCAGTCAGATTATTTTTTGGGTACCAAAATAATTTTTAGATTAATTTTCAGTATTTAAAGACTGAAAATTCATATTTAATTATAGATAATGCTGGAAAAACCATTTGCGAAGATTGCCACTTGTAAAAAATGCACATGCAAGTTTGAAAAACATATTTAGAGGCTAGAGAGAGTCATTTTAGTGCTTTCAATCTGCAAGAGAGAGAGACAGGAGATGTTGCTGGTCTGATTTGCAGCCATTGGAGGAACTTCTAAGGTAGCCAAGGGCAGGAGAAGACTAACTAACAGTAGGTGATAGCATCTATAAGCTGTTGAGAGAGGGCAACAATAGTGAATGATTGATTTTCTTTAGATCTTTGCATCTACAAGCTATTGAGACAGGGTAGTAACAGTAAATGATTGATTTTTTTCAGTTCTTTTTGAAGAAAGTCTGAGTTCTCTCTCTCTCCTTAGTACAGCCTTGCTCTGAAGATTACAACATTGAGATCACCAGAGACTAATAACTTTCAGATTTCTTTGCAGTAAATCCTAATCTATAGAGTAGAAATTAGGGTATAGTAACAGCCTCGAGAAGCGTGCTAGAAATTGGAAGCTCCTAAAGTTGGATTGAACAGGGCTGAAGCTGTTTTCAGTCGAATTCAGGTGGAGGGACTAGCAAATCAATGAATTGTGAGAGTGCGCAACGGAAGAAGAACACGAACACGGAGGAGAGGAGAGAGAAAGCAGAGAATGAAGGAAGAAAATCTGCACTGACTGAAATGAATGCTGAATACACTGAAATGGACTGATCAGTCCCTGCACGCAGCCCAAAGCGTCAGTGAGGGCACCAGATCAGGCTGATGATGACGGCAGCATCGAAGACGGAGGAAGATGACGGAGTCGGAGTGTGCACCTGCCAAAGAAGGAGGGAAGTTGATAATACAACTGACTGCCAAGTGGGAAATGGCTATAAATAGCCAAAAAACCCAAAAACTGGCCGACCTGAAATTTGAGGCCATAAATATGTCCGACCAGCATTTAATGCTGATCTGACCAGCATTTAATGCTGGTAAAAATGCCAGGAATGCTCAGAAAAATCCCGGAAAGGGTGGACAATGTCCGGCAGGTGAGGCAGGCTGATGAATGCAGAAACTGCCCCGGGAAATGCACATCTGAGTGCTCTAGAATGAGCTACCTCCTCCGTCAAAACAAGTGATAGACAAGTCAGAGCTCCTAAAGTCCTCATCTGACTCAGACTGAGGCTCACAGGCAGGAGATGACAAGGCATGACAAACATGACTGCTAACACCCCCTCTCAGATCCTGGATGTGGCGGAAGGCCAAGGAAGAAACGGATCCTGGGGTGGCAAGAGGAATGCCAAGGTCGATGAAGTCCGTCGATGTAGACTACTGCTGAAGGAGCTCCTCACGATCCTGGGAATCCCCCTCTAAAACACTAGGGGCCAGGGAATCCACAGCCGCATCACCGAGATCGTCCCCCTCTGAAAGGGATGGGGGGGTACGAGGGAACCACCGGAGGAGAAGGTGGGGGATGGGAAGGAACCTGTGGAATAGAAGGTGCACAAGCGGGAACGGGTGTAGCAATAGACTGCCTCGGAGGACCCTGCATCAAAGAAGGGGAATGGAGCTTGTAAAGCCCGCTCTCCTGCCAACCTGTAGATAAGACAGCTCCTGTAAGAGAATCCTCAATAACAACGGCATGCTCGGTGAAGATCACTCGTGTGCCAAGCCTCGTAAGGCCATAAACTGAGAGGAGGGGAAGGCCCAAATCCGGAACATATAGGGCCTGTGAAAAGGAGCTCGAAGGTCGGTCGGTAAACAAAGGCAATGTGCCAATACCACTAATAGGCACCAATAAAATGTCACCAACAGTGACTGAACCCTTTGATGGACGGAGATCCTGTAACAAATCACCTTTGGGAGTCATATGACTCGAAGCACCACTGTCCACTAACCAAGGCTGCGCAGAAGACACTGCAGCCACGGAAGAAGGATCCTCCTCCAAAGCATGGATATGAAGGAACACTGACTCATGGGTAACAGCTGGTGTAGAGGTAGAAGAAGGCTCCGATGTAGATCCACCCTTCGCTCCCGGACGAAGGTGAGGGTACTTCTTCCAGCATTTCTCCTCGGGATGTGTCCCTTTCCCACAGTGTGGGCACTTCGGTCTCTCTGAATCTGAGTCAGAGCCTGAAGAACTGTCCTTCTGCTTAGCCTTTGACTTCTTCTTCTTCTTCTGTCCTCCCGAACCTGCAACAAAGGCTCTAATGGAGTCGGATCCACTAGCATTGACCTCTCTGAGTCGCTCGTCATGCTTCAAGACAAGCGGGGATAGCTCCTCCCATAGAAGCTTCTCACGGGTCCTCGATGTAAGTAGGCTGGTGTAGAAGACATCAAACCGAGGCGATGGCAGCTGAGTCAAAAGAATCATAGCCATGTCTTCAGAAGATATCGTCCGACCGAGGGACGCAAGCTCATCCCTCATATCCTGTAATCTGTTGATGTGGTCCGTCATGGAAGGACTATCATCAATAGCGAGCATCCGCAACTTCTTTTCAAGAGATATCCGGTGGGCAAACGTCTTCTGTTGATAGAGAGACGCAAGCTTTCTCCACACGTCCGCTGCAGTCTTCAACCTGTGAACATGAACAAGGACAGAATCCTGCAAACTCAGAAAGAGGAAAGATCTGGCTCTAGAATTGAGCCGATCCCATAATGCTGCACGATCCATAGATGTCCCATCTGCGGGATCCACCTTAGGCCGGGGAATAGGAACAGAAACAAGCTCCCAAAGATCAAAGGAGTCCAAGATACACTCCACCTTGCAGGACCATAGAGAAAAGTTGGAGCCATCCAACCGGTCCTCTTTGGGCAGCTGAGGAAGTACGGGTACCTGTACAGGGGGTACCAAAGGCTGCATCTTCGGCCCACTGGAAGGGGATCGCCGAGATACATGAATAGAAGGGGGACGGGAAAGAGGAATAGACTCCGTATGACGATCCTCGCGATAGAAATCACGCCTCCGTTCAGATGAATGTCGAGACAAAAGCTCATCATCTGAATCATCAAAACCTGTAAACTGATGATAAGACATCTTCTAAATCTGCAAAACACCAAACACCAAAGAAAACTGTGCCGATGCCGAAGAATGACCACCAGAAGGGTCACCAACCACCAGAAGAACCACCAAACTCCAGGAAATCAGGTCGCCTAGCACGAGAAGGTGAGAACGCAGCTGTGTAGGGCACAAAATCCGGAGGGAAAGTTGCCAGGCACCAAAACGCAGCCCAGAAAAGAAGCGCCAGCTGGAGATGAGCCGCCAGGAGGGAAAACGACCACCTTGGATGCAAAACGCAGCCTGTAGTGGAGTCGCCCAGCTGAAGAGAAGGCCGCCCAGCTGAAAACGCAAGGAGACAGGGCTGGTTGATGACGTGGCAGCCTCTGGAAGGGGCTGATGCAGCAAACGCAAATATTCAGACCACCTATGCAGCAAACGCAAATATTCAGACCACCTGGAGGGGCCGCCTGGCTATTGGAGAGAAGGGGGACAGCAACAGATGATAGGTGTGGTGTCTCTCCAGTCGATGAAGACCTCCGTGCTCTCAGTTTGGCGATGATACCATGTGAGAGTGCGCAACGGAAGAAGAACACGAACACGGAGGAGAGGAGAGAGAAAGCAGAGAATGAAGGAAGAAAATCTGCACTGACTGAAATGAATGCTGAATACACTGAAATGGACTGATCAGTCCCTGCACGCAGCCCAAAGCGTCAGTGAGGGCACCAGATCAGGCTGATGATGACGGCAGCACCGAAGACGGAGGAAGATGACGGAGTCGGAGTGTGCACCTGCCAAAGAAGGAGGGAAGTTGATAATACAACTGACTGCCAAGTGGGAAATGGCTATAAATAGCCAAAAAACCCAAAAACTGGCCGACCTGAAATTTGAGGCCATAAATATGTCCGACCAGCATTTAATGCTGATCTGACCAGCATTTAATGCTGGTAAAAATGCCAGGAATGCTCAGAAAAATCCCGGAAAGGGTGGACAATGTCCGGTAGGTGAGGCAGGCTGATGAATGCAGAAACTGCCCCGGGAAATGCACATCTGAGTGCTCTAGAATGAGCTACCTCCTCCGTCAAAACAAGTGATAGACAAGTCAGAGCTCCTAAAGTCCTCATCTGACTCAGACTGAGGCTCACAGGTAGGAGATGACAAGGCATGACAAACATGACTGCTAACATGAATTTGGGGCATTTTCCATTTCCATCAAAGCGATGAAGGCCAATTGACTGCTTGAATCAAGGGGCAAATCAAATTGAAGACTTGCTGATTATTTTGGACAGCTAGGGGAGTTGGAATACCAAAAAGGATTGGGAGAATCCCATTGTACATAAACTTCTTCTTCAATTAAGTTAAAGAAATACCGAAAGGGGCGCCAGTTTTGGGGCCTAGGATGTCCATTGTCCAAGATTGTAAGTTATTTTGCATTTCTCAATTTTGTAATAAATGTTACCATTGTAACTAAGTTCTAATTAGGGAAATCCAAGGGAGATTGGTTTCACATGCTTGTCTTCGAGTATGAGCAGCAAGAGGAGTATCCAAATGACTGTCTTGTAGAGTGTGCAAGTACCATCTAGGTATTTGTCTAGCCTCTTGATTATCTACATGCTCTTGATGAACCTCAAGTTTAGTATCTTGCTGAATATTCAGATCAGCCATAGGCTGAATTTCTGCATTATTAAATCGAGCGACTAGCTGAAAATTTTGTTCATTTAATGAAGCTCTAGTTGTATCACAAAAAAAAAGGTAACAACCCTTTAAACACATCATTTGCAGCCTTATATGTCATAAGTAGCAAGAGATAATTCTGATTTTTCATCCAAAATCACATCTCTACTGACAAAAACTTTCTTGAAAACAGGATCGTATAAGTTATGCCCTTTGCTTTCACCAATATACCCCACAAATATGCACTTGACAGCCTTATTATTCAACTTCTTTCTCAATACTTTGGGAATGGGAGCATATGCAAGATACCAAAAAGTATGGAAGTGACCAATTGAAGGTTTACTATTGTTCCAAGCCTCAAAAGGCGTTATATTTTTCAATACCTTAGTAGGGCATCTATTCAAAACGTGACAAGCACACATGACTGCTTTCATCCAAAACCCATGTGGCAATTTTTTAGCTTTCAGCATACATCTAGCCATCTCCATGAGTGACTCATTGTTCCTTTTTACAATCCCATTTTGGTGTGGAGTATATGCAGTAGTATATTAATGTGCAATGCCTTTTTGCTTCAAAAAATTATTTAGCAAGGAAGACATGTATTCCCTCTTTTGGTTTGAATTGAGAGTCTTAATCGGACAATAGGATTGAATTTCCACAAGTGCAGTAAAAGCCAAAAATGCATCATATGCTTCTAACTTTTTCATTAATGAATAGACCCAACAAAAACGAGTAAAGTTATCAATAAAGGTGATGAAATAATAACATTCACCCAATGACTTTATTGGCCTAGGTCCACACACATCCGACAACCTGGCCCTAGCTCTAAAAGCAACATCATGAGGAAAAGAAAATCGATGCATTTTTTCCAAAATGCATTCCTCACAAATGTGCTTAGGAGGTCTCTCCAAGAGAGGTAAGCTTTGCAACATCTAAATACGCTGCATAAGCATCAAACTGCCATAGTTAACATGCCCCATATGAGCATGCCATAACTTTGCTTGTGACGTAGCAGGAGTAATAATAGATGCCAAATATACTGACTAATCAATCAAATGAGCATCTAACTCATAAAGTCCATGACCTAATGTGCCACTAAATACTAAAGTTAAGAATTTTTCCTCCCTAACCACGCATTTATTATCATCAAATGTGACTTGCATTCCATACTTTGTTAAAGAAAAAATGGACAATAAATTCTTCTTTATTCTTGGTACATATAATACATCTTGCAAACGGAGGGTAGAGCCATCAATGGCTTTGAAGACAATCTCTCCAGCACCTCTAATGGGATAAGACGTATTGTTGGCATATTGCATTGATTTGCCAATAGGACTTGCAATAATAGAGGTAAACAAATCCCTACGGGATGTAATGTACTTAGAAGCACCACTGTCAAAAAACCAAGTGCCGGCATCCTCTATAGAGTTGAATGCTCTATCTGCCCAAGAAGAATCATAACTACAAGTGTAAAAACAATAGTCAGGGTCAACAACGAACGACACAGACTCTATAGCAATAGCAGTAGAAGGTGCATTTGAAACAGACATTTGAGACTCCTTTTTCTTTGTGGCATTTCTTGCATTTTGTGATGTAATGACCTGGTTTTTTACAGTAATGGCACTTGCCCTTCTTGGCTTGTGTGCCCCCTGCTTCTTGTTATTCTATGAAGTTCTTGAACTTTCAGAACTCTACGGAGCATTCCTAGACCGATTGCCCTTGCCCTTCTGTCTTGCCATAAAAGCCTGTTCAAAGGCTACAACATCCATCCCACTACTCTTTCTTGTTTGCTATTCTTCCAGCGATAGAGAAATTCACATTGTGAGATTCTATGCCATGTGAAAGGCCAAATAAAAAGGTGGCAAAGAATTCAAAGTAGTAGAGGTCATTTGAGTATCAAAATAATATTCATCTACATTCATTAACTGCTCGTACAAGTCCTGAATTTTATTAAGATGATCTTACATAGCATTATCTTCTTCCATCTTCACGTTTTCAAGCTCCTTTTATAAGAAAGAAATGTGAGTATCATTTTTTCTAGCAAACATATGCTCAAGTGTAAGCCATGCTACTCGTGAAGTAGCTGTATATCGAATGTGTGGGATTATAGACCGCTGAACTGCCAATGCAATAAGTGACAATGCTTGGCATCCCTAGTGTCCCAAGCCTTCTGTGTAGCTATTTCGGGTGGTGGCTGAACCGGAGCTTGCCTTTGACTATGACCTCCTTGTGGAGGAGTAGCAGGAGCCATATCTCAAGGGCGAACTTCTTCTCCACTGACTTAATCCCAAAGATTTTTTGCAACAAGTACATTCTTCATCATGAAGGACCATAGAGATTAGTTATTGCCTTCCAATCTATCCTCTTTAGATACATAAGTGAGGACATCACTTTGTCCTTGATTGGCCATGATAAATGCCACTCTTCCAAAATGAGCAAGAGCAATAACCAAAGCTAGCTTAACCTAGAAATCTGCAAATTTTCAGAAATTACAGCAAATGCCAAGCTGTAATTAACTTAACCGTGTCACACTTGACTACTATTGTCTCAATGTGCTGAAAATTTTCCAGATTTTAGCAAGTAGCACGTTGTCCAATGCAAGAACAGCTCAGCAGCACTAAAAACAAAAAAGCCCCAAAATTTGACCGTCCAATGTGCACAATTTCAGACTAAAACTTCAGTACACATGCCAATGTCTGCCAAACATGCGAAAGCCCCAAATTTTGTAACCCAAATTCCAAAAATTTCTGCAATTTTTGCACGAATGCACTTGTTGTAGTAGAAGTAGACTTTTCCCTATGGAAGCTCCTTTCTGTAGCTCTGATTTTTTGAATAAAATGATAAAATATACTTGTGACAGCCAAAAACAAGCTGAAGACGAGTCGATGTTGAGCTGTGGTTGCTGGAAGTGCAGGTGGGACTGCTTGGGCTGGCGGCGGAGATCTCAATGCCCAAGCAGACCAGGCGGCAGGCCTGGCGGATCTGGCGGCTGCTGGTACAGCTGGCAGCAATTGGAGGAGCTGTCAGATTGCTGGAGGTGTTGGCAGGGCTGATGCTAGGTGGCTCTTCAGGGCGGTGCAGGTGGAGTCGTCGGACTGGTGGCGCTGCTTGTAGGTGAGCTTGGCTCGGAGTTGTTGAATGAGCTGTGGTTGCTGCTGCAGCTGGCATGGGAGTTGCATGATCGAACCTTATGCTCTAATACCAAATGTTAAATTAGAGATGGCAGCTATCAGCTCAACACACATAGTGTGGACAGTAGAGAGAGTGTAGACATAGCTCGACATTTGATTAGATTCAAAGTGTGTAAGTGAAAGTACAAAAGTACAACCCTTAGACTTTAGGGTTGTGTAAGTGCCTTAAGGTCCGTACACACACACACACACACACACACACACACACACACACACACACACAAACGTGTGTAATGTGTGATAAGTGACCGAATTGTGTAACATAAATACACAAATAAAGAGTAATATGACTTAGGGAAAGGACCTCTCTTATGGAGCATAAAAAGTGCCCTGGTGTCCTGCTAATCACCAACACTCCTATGTGAGCGTAGGCGTGAGTAAAAGCCAACATTCCATAGATATTTATTTTGCATGGGTAGTGAAAGCAAACCTCATAACCTTCCTATACCATAGAAATGTGGGTGAATTCAGAATCTCAAAATTATAACTCAACTTTCGAACAAAAATTGGAAATATATAAAAATTTAGCCAATTAGTGAATATTAACCACTAAAATTATCCTTGCAAAAGAGGCATGCAAACCACTATAAAATTTAGGAGTTCGGTAATTATTATCCTACAAGTCCTTGTAAAATGCAGCAATCTTAGCTGGTCGATAAGATTGCAGCTGAAAATTATTAATGAGGCCTGACAATCGCATAGAACTAGAAGCAAGAGATGATCATCCAGCGAATCCACCAAAACAGAATGCACCAGTGCTAGAAGCTGTTTTGCAGCATCCAATCTTTGTAGACAAAGTTCTCTCTCTCTCTCTCTCTCTCTCTCTCTCTCTCTCTCTCTCTCTCTCTCTCGCGCGCGCGTGCATGCAATGTGCACGAGTATATTGTGCAGCTTTTCTGAGTTTGATGTGGCTGCAGCAATTAGCTTGGAGGTTATAATTGGGCTATTGTCCTGTATTTTCCAGTGGTTTATTTCATGGTATACTTGTTTGAAAAACAATAATGGTGTTATGATTGCAGAATGTGGATGGGGTGAACTACCTACATGTGAAGGTTGCAGGGCTGCTTTTTGTTGCAACATCAAGGGTGAATGTATCTCCGTCTCTTGTACTTGAATTATTACAACGGATCATTCGTGTGGCTAAGGACTATCTTGGCATCCTTAATGAAGAGTCATTGCGCAAAAACTTTGTGCTTGTCTATGAATTGCTTGATGAAATGATAGTAAGTCAAAGATTATGTTGATTGTTTGCTTCGCTAGAGATGTTGCCATTCTTGAGGTAAGACTCACTGATAAATTGTTTGTGCTGTTCTTAAGGATTTTGGTTACCCACAGACCTCCTCCACTGAAGTTCTGAAATCTTATGTGTTCAATGAACCTATTGTCATTGATGCTGCAAGGATACCCAATCTGGGTGCTGCTGCAATATTTATGGTAGATATTTTCTACACCAGCACTTGTGTTTAATGGCACTTAATTTCTAGTTTTGCAATTTGGACTTTTCATAAATTTTTGCCACAGATAACTGTTACTTTTGCAGCAAGGTTCGAAGAGAATGCCTGGGACAGCTGTCACAAAATCAGTTGTTGCAAATGAACCTGGTGGGAAAAAGCGTGAAGAAATATTTGTAGATATAATAGAAAAAATAAGTGTGACCTTCAGCTCCAGTGTATGTATTCTGAAGTTGGTCACACCAACTCTTTTTGTTAGTTCTTTTATTTCCTTTCCATCGTTGGTAGAAGAATAAATTGCTAAATTGTAAAATTGGGAAACTTGCCACCACATATACCATTGAGAATCATCTTGTTGCAATCATTTGTGGATCAGGGATACATTTTAACATCAGAAGTTGATGGAACGATTCAAATGAAGAGCTACCTAACTGGGAACCCAGAAATTCGTTTGGCATTAAATGAGGATTTGAGCATTGGGAGTGGGGGCAGTTCCAGCTATGGTATGTACGGTTGTTGATTGCATGCATTTTCTGCTGAAAGATTATTCATAAAATACAACTTAAGAGGGTGTGAAAGTGGCTGTATGCAAAGAATTCACAAGTTTTTGCATTCGAGGTTATTTTAATCAGGTTTGCTTTTTTGCTTTTGCCCTTGAGTTGGTACAATCCTAATTAAGAAAATGTTATAGCCTAGGCCTAGTTAAGAAAAGAAAACATGTCACAGTAAGCCACAAAGGATTCACTGCAAGGTGTATACCGTTTGGCTATTTAAATAGACATGCCTTTAGATCTGTTCTCAAGTTCCAACTTAATGCAGCCTTATTATGAGTCTTATAGATCAGCAATAGTGCCCAGAATCGAGTTCCCTGAAACATTTCGATAGGGAATATTATTGGTCATGATGTTGTGAAGTTCAAAAAGAAAAGTGTGAATGTGGATGAGTCCAAAGGATGTGGATTATGCCTTCAGTGACACTTCCACAACTTTTACATGGGACCAATGCAGTCTCTCTCTGTATGGGCATCAATTTGAATGTTCTCAATCAACTTAATGCTTCAAAAACTTTTCTCTTTTCCTAGACTCATCATAGACTATGAGAAGCTCACATATTGAAATATGAGAGAGACATAAAAAGAGAAACTAGATTATCTCCATGCAAATGCATCAAAACCACACAAGCATTTGGCCCGATGAAATCCCATCTGATGGTTGTCTTGATCCTTGAGGGTATTCATTTATGGAATTAGAGCAATACAATGATTGATAGGTTTTGGCCAACCTGCTTTCCTCATATAATTGAATGGTCCATCAATCAAGGGATGACTGATTTAATAGTCATTCATCCACCTAGATGGAAGCATGTCCAACTAGGGCTTTCCCTTTCTGGATCACAAACATCTAGTAGTTCCACCACATAAGAGAGACACAAACTTCAAAATAGTTTTTACTTGGATGTTTCAGTTCTTGGCCACGTTATTAGCTAAGTTAAAACCATCCCAAGCAATGCATTGAATGCAAAAACAAAAGAGACCGGAAAATTCAGGTTTGTTGCATCTTCAAGTTGAGAAGGAACAATGGGATTTTCTTTGTTGAGCATCAACAAGGAAAACAACCTCTTTGGGGCTGTTGTAGCACCAAAAGCAGCTCCTTTTGGGATTGGGAGTCATGTTAACAACAAAGAGCTTTCTTGATGGCACTTGATTTCTGCTTCTATTTGAGACCTTTTTGTCTTGAAGAAAGAAAAATTGAGATTGTGATACTTGCCACTTGAGTCACAACAAATGCAAGTCCCCCATCACCCCATTCCCTATATACATATAGAACCCAACCCAACAAACCACTATCTAGATACCCCCCCTCACCATGTTCCCAATCCACTATGTCCCCAATATGCATGACCTATTACCTTTGTAACCAACCTTTTGTATATCAACTGTTACTAAGACATATTAGCTCAATGATTTAATTTAATTTGATGCTCATTTGCTTTGAAAGGCGATTTATATTATTTGAGTGTTTCAAAATATGGTTAAATGCTCATCTTTCTATTTAACGGTGACCAATGGAGTTGTCGTAGAATTATACTTGGGTCATCATTAACGAGATGCCCAAGAGAAATTACAAGTTTAGTTGGGTGGTAACATTGACCAGAAAGCCTAGATGACTAAGACTTCTTCGCTTGGGTAGTCACACTAACTAGAAGCTGATATAACGAGTGGTTTTAAAAGGCGAAACTAGATGCTCATGATCAAAGAAACAAACCATGAACTTGGAAATCTATACAATTAAGCTCTCTAGAATCTAAATTTGTGGGCTCCTAAAATTTAGGAGCTTACTCAAAGGGAAATTCTGTTTGTGTCAAAGGCTCGAGAATCTTGTAAGGAATAATTCTATCTCAAATTCTTAACCATTTGAGAGAGTTTTAGAGCAAAAGGTTTAGAATCTAAGCTTCTTTCTCTAGAAAAGTGATATGTGGTATCTAGATTAGGACATGTGTCATTTTGAAGAGACGAGTATCCTTGTACTTGTCATTTCTGGCCTCTACTTTCCACCTTCGAGCACCCAAGCCCCACCCCTATATATTTGAGGTCACTGTCTTCATTTGGAATAAGCTCTCATATTGAAATTTTAGTCATATATTTTGTACTCTCCTATCTATGACTAATCTAAGAAGCGCTTTGTACTTGGCTTGATTTAGTCCGAGCACTAAAGAAGAAAATCAGCTTGCTTTCCATAATATACAGAAATTAGAGTTTTAAGACGCTTATTTTCAGAATTGCATCAAATTAGGCCTTTGTATATGATTCAGGTACTTCGTATGTGTGCTTTGTTTCAATAAAATCTTATAAAGAGGGAGAGGCTAGTGCTCGTTTTAACGTGGTCTCTCTCTCTCTCTCTCTCTCTCTCTCCCGTCTTTCAATTTTCATGGTGATAATTGATCAAGTTGGTTAAGTTCAAAGTTTTGTCATTCTCATGTTTTTCCATGCGCTTACATTGGTATTAGAGCAAGGATAGCGAGGACTTTCTTGGAAGAACTTTTCTAGGGCGACAAGATCTTTGGGCTGAGCTTTCTTAACATGTCAAGAGGCGAATAGGATTTGGTGAACAAAAAGAAGACTCCCGACACTTTGTAACTTTATGTTTGCCCGATTTTGAGAATATACAAAGATACAAGGAGCTAGAAGCGGATCCAAATATTCAAGCATTGATGGAGAAAACGGTGAAAGTATAGGCTGAAGCAAAGGTCTTTCAAGATTTCCTTACCGAGAAGGCTCTTGAGATAGATGGTGTTATGACTGTGAACTTGGAAGGCCTACCTTAGCATGAAAGGTATCAATGTTATTTGTAACTAAGTCTATGAAAGGTAACACATTACCTATCTTTCGAGGATCCGCCCAAGGAGTGACTTCAAAGTTTCGTTATACACAAGTTGCCTTCTCTTGTCCCAAGAATCCCTCCATGGAGAGAGTCAAGGAGAACGTCAAAGAACTGACTATTTCCATGGTAACTGAATCTCCAAGATGCCTATAGCAAAGGAAAACAATGCTAAAAGAGACTTCAAGCTTGGAGAGAAAAGGGTCAAGTTTGACATTTTCTATGGTAAGAGAGATTCTCAAAAATCACTGTCTTTTGCTAGACAAATTGATGTTGCTTTTGGTGGTGAGGACTATACAAAAAAATCAAAGATTAGGGTGGTTAAAATGCATTTAAAGGATGCTACTTTAAATTAGTGGCTCAAAGTTAAGAAGGAAAGGAACCCAAGCCTTAGAAAGAGTTTAAGGATATATTCGACAAGAACTTTCTGCCTTCATTCTTTGAAGCCGATGTGCAACAAGAATGGGGATGAGTTAAAGCAAAGTCAAGGAGACAATGTTGAGACATATATCAACAAGTTTGCAGTAGCTGTTAAGTTCCTCCTCTTAAGAGAAACCAATTATAGTGCTTTGACTAAGAATTCAGTCTGTCTTGATCCTCCAAAAAGCTCTAGAATGATTGGATAAAACTCTTCTTGCAGAAAAAGACAGCTTTGATATGATCTTATAGACGATGACCCACAAATTACAATTATAGGCTTATATGAGTGCTCAAGGATGTCTCCATTTGAGGTACATCATGTGGAAAGGGGACTGCATTTGACTACTAACATGCAGATGATTGTTCAAATTTAATCTAAGAAAATTTGGATAAAGAATGACGAGTTTTTGGCTCGTGGCACATACTGATAACAAAGCTCCATTGACTTACATCATGTTAAGAGTCTTTTGCAATTTGATATATTAGTCTAGGAGATTTGTTTATGTTGATAGGCTACATTAATATCCAAGATTAAGTGGTAACATTTTTATTTTCAGTTTGTGTGAATTTTTTACTTGCTGTAATTAGTGCCTAATCAGGTTATTACTACCTTATTTGAGAAGGAAGACTGGTTTCATGGTTCTCTTGCTGGAACTCCAATAGTTCCCTTGATTTGGTCGATTGGTGGCACCTAATTGGAAGTGAGAAGCATTGGTTTAGTGTTCAAATTGTATTCAGCTGAGCATTACAACTAGAATGTCTTATTATAGTGAGATGGGATCAAGCAATGATGATGCCTCTTAGTTTGAAAATTCACAAAATGAAGGGGAAAATGCAATGTTTAATCTTGGATAAGGCATTGAGCATGGGCAGCAAGCAATTAATATTAGTTTTGACCACAAAGCAGGTCTCTCAAGGACTCAAAATGCTGATGACTAGTAAGAAGAAGAAGAGGATGATGATCAATTTTAGGCGCAGTTGAGGACAGCAGCTGATCTCTTTGGACAGTTGGCAAAGAATCCTTGATTCATGCAATTCTTGAATGCTCCTTCAAAGCACAACAAAGGCAAGACAAAGAAGTTATATTCTAGAGCTTTAGGACAAATGAGGTTTTGAAAGAAGAGCCACTTAAGCCACAAGATGCACACAATGTTGGTAATGACCAAAAGCAAATGATGCCATTGGGGCAAGTATTGCAAATGCAAGGCTATCTTGATAGATCCAATCCAGTGAGTTTTGGATAACAATGCATGCATGCAAATGCGAAGCACTTGGGATACTTTGGTGGTGGATCTATTTTCTATACAAGGGCTGGTCAAAGACCATCCATGGGTATGTATGGCTTGAATCCTTATGTTGTGCAGCGAGCAATGCATGGAATGGAAGGCCTATGTATTTGACTATGGCAAGTGGAATTCAAAAACCCATGTATAACAATATTGGCTGCATGCCCAGGGCACAAAGTGGCTTGTTTGGTAACACATTTGCAAAACTTGGTGTGTTTGAAACTCACGGTGTCAATGTTGGTTATGCAAATGATCTGTACAATGTTGCTAGTCATGAGGAAATGCATATAATAATACTTGGAATGTATGAGAAAATGTATATTGGTATGGCTGATGATATATAGATTCCCATGCATCGTTACATTGCAATGTTTCAAAGTATACAAATAGGAATGTTTTGTAATGCATCTCGTGTCCCTAGAATGTTAGCTACATATGAGGGGCTAGTCAATTGAATGGGAGGTTTCATGCTAGTTAAGTTAAAAGTGCAGCAATGTGAAAGTGTAAAGGATCTCCATGTTCGAGAGGGAAAAGTGCTTAGAATCTAGTACAAGTTTTGGGGCATGAAGAGTTAGAGGTAAAGTTTATTGTTTTTGTGTACTTCTTGGTGAAGTTTCTATTGACCCAAGTGTGAAGTAATTGTGTGATAAATTAATAGAGAATAAAATAATTAATCAATGCACAACAACACTTAATCACAAGTAAGAAGTGATGTATCAATGAATGAGAGAGAGAGAGAGAGAGAGAGAGAGAGAGAGAGAGAGAGAGAGAGAGATATTAGTGTCTACAGAAGGCCAATGTGGCCTATGAGACAAAATCCAGAGTACATCCATGTCTAATGTCATCTCATCAGTAAGGTAATGATAACATTACGAATAAGTGGGTGGCCTATGAAACAATACTGAAAATAACTATACGATGGGACTATACTAGGGTTGAACCATGTGTAGTGTTGTTCCATCGATAGAAAAGAAAAAGGAAAGTAAAGGAGAACCAGATCTGATAGGACCATGTACAAAAGTGTGGTGGAGACTATGGGCTGTAGCTGATCTCAAGATCTGCACATGATCTCAGCTATGATGCAGTCCCTAGTTGCTTCATTGATATGCCTGGTGGTGAGTCTTTGGTGTCTCGTGATAATGGCTCTAATCTGATTGCGGTGTGGCATCCTCGGACGTGGTCCTGGTGGACAGGGTCGTCGTGCTCGTCAAAGGGAAATGGCTCTATCCAATGTGACTCCACGGTGTGGCCTGTAAAGTGTCTGGTTGGCGGGGTGGCTGTCTCTACTAGGCTGGTAATGTTAGTAGGATCGGCTCTGTAGAAGAAGCCTGTCACTGCTCTGTGTGTGTGTCCCTCTGGGTGAGCTGGCCTCCTATCCCGTGGTAGTGTAGTTTGGCGCCTCTTGAGTTCTAGGAGGAAAAAACCTAGGCATCTTTAGTCCTCGTACTCCATGACTCGGCGAAGGGGTCCAAATCCACCATGGAAGAGGCAGTGGTACCGTCCTCATATGTCATAGCATACTGTGCATCTGCATATGTAGTGCTCCTCCGTCTTAGGCTCTTGACCACAAAGCTGGCAAGTCCTATCCTCTACTGGGGTATTTGTCCATTTGCCTGTCTTCATTTGAAGCCTATGTGAGGAGGTGCGAATCCATCCGATAGCAACTCGTATGCTATGGGATGGGTGTCTATATGTGCTGGCCGAATAGTGAAACCATCATCAAAGAGACATAAGAAATGACTTGTGTAGAACTTCATCCTCGATCTTAGAGGGAGTGGTGGATGGATCCATGTCCTTGCTGTCTTAATCCTCAAGATATCAGCTTTGATCACTTGGCTTAGCTCTGATCGGCTGAGAGAAAGTGTAGGGCAGTCAAGGCTATAATCCAAAGGTGGAAGACGGCGGTCAATATCCAAACCATGTAGACTCATCTAAATAGCCATCTGTGAAAACCAACAGTTCTCACCTCTTGCTGCTAGTTGTCTAGATGAGGTTAGTGCCAATCTAGAGTATCTATGGCGTGGAAGTTCCCATAGTCTTGTGCCAAAAGGTCACTGCCCTGAAGAGTGCCTCCGTAACTATAGCTGTTGCCCCTAGCTCTTCTCTGACAATGGGATGTGGGGTGGAGGGCGTATTCCTAATCATGTGTGCTATCATCATGATCAATGTCTTTCCATGCTATCCCAACTATCATGATAATCCCTCTCTACTCCAATCTGATCAATGAGTGGGCTAAGACGCTTGTGGTACAAGCTGCAACCCCATACCTCTACTCCATATAGTAATGTAGGTGTGTGACTAGGGTGTCAAACAACCAGAGTTTGGTGCGGGACTCCTGGAACTGTATGTGAGCACATTAACTCTCGAGTGTCCCTAGTGCTATGTATCCACGTGTGAGACGTGCCTTTGATGCCCCTCTCAACGAAAAACGTGGGCCAGAGAAGGTGACTCCCAAATAGACATATTCCCTCACATGCTCAAGTATGTCTCCCCCAAATGTGAACTGGTACATAGATCTAGTCACCCATGCTGTTGAAGCATTGAAAACCATGGTTTTGGTCTTCCCAAGGTTCACAGTGAGGTCTTTCTCTCTACAGAAGATGTGCAAAGCATCTAGATGGCACTGCAATCCCTCCGGTGAATGTGAAATGAGAACAATATCATATGCATACAATAATATTGGTATCAGCACCCTTGCCAGGCTGGCTCCAACTCCTCCTCCTCGATCTATGTAATCAAACACTTTATCTATGTATAGACCAAACAATGTGGGTGAAAGTTGACATCCTTGTTTCACTCCTATGGTATTGTCAATCCTCTCTGATAGCCCCCCAGGTGCTCGTACACGACCTGTCGGCTGCCTCATGCATAGACACCCCATCGTATACCCTCTGGTACTCCAATGTCCTGCAATCTCTGCATGATGCGTGTACAAGGCACTGTATCAAAAGCTTTGCGAAAGTCTACAAAGCAACAATAGATCCTCTTGTCTCGAGCTCGACCCTCCTCAATAATGGCTCTAAGTGTGAGAATATGGTCTAGTGTGGCATATCCTCATCTGAAACCTGCTTGTCCTTGGTGCTCTCTTGCCTTGTATTTCAGCCCACTCGCTAAGTTCATGCTCCAATATAGATCCATATATCTTGGCCAAAGTATGACCGATCATGATAGTCCTGTAGTTGCTAGGAATCAGGGGATCACCACTTTTAAATAGTGGAATTATAGTATTGTTTGACCAACTCATAGGGAAACCTTCACATACTGCTCTATTGAACATATGTGCTAATATGTGTGCTAATATGTCACAAGCATGTGAGAAATGTTTTGCTACTAGTCCATCCTCATCCTGTGCCCTCCCATTTTGTAATCTATAAATTGCATCCCTAACCATTTTCCATGTGAAGAAAGACCACTGTGTTGGCCTACAAGCTTGTGGGGGCTGCATAGGTGGCTGTCTTGGCAAGGCATAGAGTTATCTCCCATAGTCAAGCCAAGCATTTAGTGATGTAATCTGTATGGGGGGTTGTCTTTCATGAAACATCCTCCATGCGCTCTTTCTATCCCGCCCCAAAAATAGCTGATATATCTTTGCTTCTGCTTTCGCTAAGTAGTCTCGTTTCTTCTTCCGCACGGCGTTTGAAGAACGCCTTTGCTTGGCGATGTGTTTGAGTGCCTAGCTCCACTTCTCTCTGTAAGCGAGCTCGGGTGACTACACTCATCATCATACCAGCTATTTGGGGAGCAATAGATTGTGTGGGTCTACATCGGGGCAAGGTGTGTGGGAATGTATACATGGCTGATCCATGTATGGCCTCTTCTAAATCCCTTGTACATTCTTTCAACGATCTACTTAAGTCCAATGTATGTAAACTGGTCTGCAGAGAACCACTATAGATGTGTGAGGTGTCTTCTGTAAAGTAGTATTTGGGATGTTTAGGGAGGCATGGTGTTTCATGTTTCATATGTACACAAGAGAGCATGAATGTCAAAATAGCATGATATGCTGCTATGCGAATTGGTCTTTTAGATATCTTAACGTTTTGGATGTCTGGTATCAATGCTGGTGAGTCCATCCAGTAGTCCATAGTACTTGCCTCTCCTTTGTGATTCCAACATGTCAAATTGTCAGATCCTGGCCATTGTGGCAAACCATTAAAGATGGCTAGTCTATGTGCACTTTCCAAAGTCAATAGGTGTGTCCCATAGGTACTCACTTCTTTATCCTGGGCTCTCCTGCGTAGGCCTATTTCATCTATGTTGATCTTTTTTGAACATGGCATTATCATGCATATAAAAGTCACTCTATCTATCTCCAGTGCGTGCATTGAAATCTTCTACTAATAATATGTCCCCAATGCTAGCATATCTCATGATATCCTCATAAAGTACATCAAAGGGAGATCCATCTTGTGTGGCATATGTAGAATTTGTAGGAGGAAAGTGTTAAGAAATACCCTAACACAGAAACATAAACAAAAACCGTACGACAAAGCACAGACTAATCAAATAACACAGTTAGGTTAGGGTAACTCAGAGACAATGAACACAGTGAATAAATGAAGTGATATAACTACTGAATAATACGATGCTCATGCAGCAAACACACTATGCAATGAATGAATACTGAACCTCGAATTCTTGTATCTCAAGGATCAGGGCAAGGGTAATGAGTTGGAGAGTGTGTCATACTCTGAACGGATCCCAAATTGCAGCAAGGCAGCCTCCGGATGTTGAACACCAGCAAACGCAGTAGTGAGAAGTTGAATTTGATGCAGACAGCAGTGAGGAGAGAGAAAGACTAAAAACGCAAGCAGGACAGCCTGCAGGAGAGAGAAAGACTGAAAACGTAGGCAACAGGACTGTGATGACATAGCAGGCTGTACGGTAGCAAGTCTGCACAGGAACAACAGTCGCTTGACTGAAATCAGCTCCAAACTACGTAAAGAGGGCTGGAAATCAGGCGCCAATTGATGGAGACAGCAATGGACAGCTTCGGCTGAGATGTCCTCCGCGAATGGGGTGTGGGCAGCAAGCTGAAACACCTTAAATCTGCAAAAACGAGATTAAGGGAAGAGTGGAGGGCTGGCTGCCAATTTATAGAAAATTAGGGTTCTAGATCCTCTCCCACTTAACTCTCTTGATCCGCTCCCCATTTTAGGGTTTTGGCTAAAATAAGCCTAAAATAAGCATGTTTTGGGGCTGTTTAAGTGACTAAGTGCATTTCTTAGCACAACACCCCCTCTCATGCCCAAAAGAGGGCTAGAAAAGTAGGCCAGTCTAAATTTTGAGTTACCCCAAGGCGTCCCACCCCAAAGTAGCCAGGGCATCGGACAAAGGGTGCGCGTCGGCTGCCTAGTGGCCTACCAAGACTACAGAGGCAATGGTTATCTTACCAAGGGAGCCCAAGTGATCACCCCAGAGAGGCCATGGCATCAGGCCAAGGGTGCACGTTGGCTGCCCAAGGGCCTACCAAGTCCTACAAAGGCGGATGGATACAACAATGGACTATGTTTGTTGTGTTTTGGTTTTTTTTTTTTTTGGTTGGAAAAGTGTTTTGAAAATACATAAGGAATATAGGGGAAGCGGCCGATTAATTGACAGATAGGAAAGGATAAAGAGAGTTTTAAACCCAAGTCATTCACAAAACTAGCAAGCCAATGCCTCACACTGACTAGGATAAGTGCCTAAGGATGATAAAAGTGTGTGTGTGCCAATCATGTGGTGAATATATGTAGAGGCAAAAAAGATGATGGCGGGCTTAGCAAGACAAGCAAAGCAAGCAAGGATAGGGAAATTGCCTTTTAGGAGTATTGCCATGTGTTATGCCACGAATATGGTGGATCCTAGAGTCGACCACTCCAAAAGACCGAAGAGGGATAAATGCGCATAGATGCATGCTTACATGAACAGAATGCCAATGCATGGGGTAATGCAAAGGGAGATGCAAGATGACATGCTCATGCAATATGCTATGCAACGGTGCCACTTGGACAGTGCCCTTGCAGGGGAATTGTTCACTTGTCCAAGTGCTCTTTTACAATCATGTCATCTTGACAGTGCGGATGAAGTTACAAATGTCCATAATACAATATAAAAGAATAAATGAGTGTAATGTCTAAAAAATGTAAGCATCATCACTGTCACTATTAAGACTAGAAGCCGCCTCCTCTCAAACTGGAAGGGAAAGCAAGAGGGAAGCACCCTCTCCCCGTTAAGTTGAAGAAGTAGGGGAGGGTGTACCCAAGCCGATCTTGGGTAGCAGGTACTGAAGAACTAGCCTGTTGACCGCTTTGGTCAAAATGTCTGAAAAATTATTTGATGAAGATAAACTCTAGGCGAATAGTGCCTAGCTCAACTTGCTCTCTAAAAAAGTGAAAGTGGACTCCCACATGTCGTGTCTGTGGTGTGATGATCTGATTGCCCGCAAGGGCAATGGTACTCTGGTTGTCGTAGTAGACAACTGTGGGAGAGTCACATGGTAAATGAAGTGCCGCCAGTAGACTCCTCAGATAGATGGTCTCGGTGGTGCCATCAAAGAGAGCCCGGTACTCAGCCTCGGCCGTAGAAGCCGCCACTGTCTTATGCTTACGACTGGACCAAGAAATGGGAGCCGTGCCCAAGGTAAAGAGGTAGTCGCCATGGGAAAGCCGGGTGGTAGGATCTCCTGCCCAATCAGAATCAGTGTACCCGTGCAAACATAAACCAGAACCATATGTCAGGCCATAAGAAAAAGTACACCGCAAATAACGCAACACACGAAGATGTGCAGTCCAATGTGACATCCTAGGTGCTGTGAAATACTGATTGAGTGTGCTAACTAAGTAAGCTAAATCTGGCCTAGTGTAAATTAACCAAAGAAGTTTTCCTACAATAGAGTGATAGGTATGGTCATCGAAAGGCTGTCCTAGGGTATCCTTCGACACGTGGACAGTAGGAGCAAGAGACGTGGCCACTGGCCATGTCTGATCCGTAGTGTATTGGTCCATGAGAGCTGAAGTGTGTACTTCTGCTGTGACACAAAAATATAGCTCCCAGAATGAACTGCCTCCATCCCCAAAAAATAGGACAACAAACCAAGGTCTGTCATTTCAAATGTAGCTTGAAGCTTAGCCTTAATTTTTGCTATGGCAGCAGAATCTGAACTTGTGATGAGTAAGTCATCAACGTATAGCAGGATATAGCTAATCCCCTCTGTAGTAGATCGAACATATAAGTTCGGATCATAAGGGGTAGAATGGTATCCATGAGTCTGTAAGAACTCATTCATCCTATGGAACCAAGACCGCGGTGCTTGCTTCAGCCCATAAAGAGCTTTATGCAAGCGGAAGACCTTATTCCTCGGGTTGCCAGAAGGAAAGCCTGGTGGCTGCTCCACATAGACCTCCTCCTCGAGAAAACCATTTAGGAAGGCACTCTTGACATCCATTTGATGTATCGGCCAACCGTGGTGAGCGGCTAGCGCAAGTAGCAACCGAAAGGAAGTCAACCATGTAGTAGGGGCAAAGGTCTCTTCATAATCAATGCCATGCTTTTGTCGAAACCCTTGCACCAGCCTTGTACTTGTTTAAAGTCCTATTAGCTTTTAGCTTAGTCCTAAAAATCCACTTTGTCCCGATGACACGCTTTCCTATCTTGTTGTTAGGCGTGCGTGTGTACGCACGACACGCGAAGACTGTGAAGTGGGAAATAACAGGCCGAGAGCCGAAGAATGCCTCATACGGGGTTTTCTGAGGAAGAGCCGCAGTTGGGCACTGGTTAAGGATATATATCGAAGTGTTAATAGCCTCAATCCAAAGGCGCTCAGGAAGCTCTGCTGAGAACAACATAGAGCATGCCATTTCCATGACTGTCCGGTTCCTACGCTCGACAACTCCATTCTGAGAAGGGGAGTTGGTAGAGATGAGCTGGCGAGAACTGCTATGCTATTGTAGAAACTCGGAGAATTTGTGGGAGATAAACTCACCATCGCTATCACTCCTCATGCAATCGACACAACGACCAGTCTGGTTATGGACCAGCAGCACCCAAGCAAAAAAGTATGTGAAAGCATCGGATTTATGCTTGAGGAAGTACACACACAAGTATCTAGAATGATCATCCACTATCAAAAAGAAGTACAGTGCGCCATTCAAGGCAGCAGTGGATGTCGGCCCACAAAGATCAACATGAATCAATCTAAGAGGTGCCTCAGCTCTATGAGAGGACTGCTGAGGAAATGGGGTACGGTGCTGCTTCCCGAGCTGACAAGCTTTACAGACATCTTGAGCGAGCTTCAGGCGTGGAAGGCCCTCAACCAGCTCACAGCGTGACAACTCATAAAGTGAGTCATAACCAAGATGCCCTAAGCGAAAATGCTAAAGACGCTCATTGTTCGTAGGCTCCCAAAAGACGGCTAAGGCTTGGAAGCTATGGAACACGGAGCCCTTGGCTGTCAGCTCGGTTAGAAAGTGTGTCATGTGGTATAGGCCATTAGGCTGTGCCTCACCGCGAGCAATCACTAAACCAGTTAGAGAGTCAAGCTTCTCGAATGTGGTTGTTGTAAAGAAAACCGCTCGCCCCAACCGACAAAGCTGCTGAATAGATAACAAGTTCACCCCAAGCTGAGGGACATGATATACATTGTCCAACGTAGCCAGATTTGGACCCTTATCAGTGGCAAAACTGACGCAACCTTGTGCCTGAATCTTGACCGAGGAGTTGTTTTCTACGTGGACCCGCCCGGCTGTAGGGGCTCGGGTACAGAAGATGTCCTCTATAGGAGTCATGTGATGTGAAGCTTCACTGTCCACAATCCAAACAGGAGCTGAAGTGCTTGGCTGTGTCGAGTGGGCCTCTGCAGTAACCTCGTCGGGAGGCAACTCACAGATATGGACGAAACTCGCATCTGATGTCTCTATGGAGACGATGTAGGCCTTTGCAAACCAGTCAGACAAGCCCTTTGGAGTTGAGAAGGTTGTCGACTGAGATGGTTGTGCGGTGGCAGTACGAGTCTGACCTTTAAACTGCCCCTTGCCGTCACCTTGCCTCCCCTACAAGGGGTTGCCCGACTGAGGGCAGGGGTCTGAGACTTAGGTTTTGGTAGTGTGCCTCTTGCCTTTGATCAACACTCGTCGTCAAATTGGCGAGCCTTTTGACAATGTTGACAATACCTATTCTTTTTAGGTACATTCTGCCACCCAAATATATCCCATGGTCATCTTGCATGTATCCTTATCCATAAATATCATGCATCATCATCTCTTTTCATTACTTGCACTATCCCTTTGAGGTCTTCCCGATATAGTATGGCCACACCTCTAAAACATCTAGTGCTTCCTGGTTTTCTAGGTGTTGGACGAAATGCACTTTTCCACCTGTATCCCGGCACGTCTGGTAGTCGGCTACCTTTACATTGGTGTATTTTTGTGTACATTGCTATATCTATGTTTCGGAAGCTATCTTCAAAGTAACCAGCATCCAAGCGTAGGGCTTCATTACAATTCTATATTGACATCCGAAGTGTCTCATAGGCCTCGTACCGTCATGAAGTCCTTTTGTCAGTGATGATGACTCGTCCATCCCTATAAACAACCCACTTTCCCTCTTTGCGAGTCTCCAATACCTTGGGCATGTGTTCTCTACGATGCACTATTTGTGCTGGGGTAAGGTCCTCATCCAAATAAATCTTCTCACCCTTGAGGCCTCTCCTGTTGGAGAAGACCTTTTTTTTCTCTGTCTCCAAAGCGAAGAATTAGAGCCTTGGACTTAGAGTCCTCTTTCCCCACTCTCCAAGCATTGACAATAGGTACGTTTGAAGCCCCAATTTTGTCAGCAAGTGTCTTAGCATCTTCCTGTGGGCTGCTCTTCTCCTCCCATCCTACTACCCGTACATGTAAAACCCTAGCCCGTCTCCTAGCCTCTTCTTCCAAGGTAGCATTCATTACTTCAGTCTTGTTCACTGATGTTCCCTTATTGTTTTTTACTACCTCAATCCATGGGCTGGCTTCTTCTATCTGCTTTTGTGTTGTCTTTGCCACTTCTGCCCACGAGTGAACCTCCCTTTCACATGCCTTCAAAGCCTCTTTCTCTTTTTGTAATTCTTCTTGCACGTCCATTTCTTTTTTCTTAAATGTATTCAACTCTTTCCCCAGTTCTAAGATTTCAGATTTGTAGGCCATACTAACGGGTGTGTGACAGGCGAATGCTCCAGGTGATCATAATGAAAATGCCACACTTGTGTGCTGATGACGCACAAAGTGTCTTTTTATATTAAAATGAAATCCTAAACAATTTGACCGCCATAGGAAATCCTAACTAAAGCCCTAATCCTAGTGTCACTTAGTGTCTAAGACAATAGGGGCGACAACTATATTTAATGATAGTTTAAATGCCTAAGGAGCCAAGATCATGGATCAAAGGGCATCATTGTATAGCCCATGAGATGGCCTATGAATTCCTCTCCTTGGAATGGGTGGACTAGTCTAGGAAAGATAACAAAATCCTCTATATGTGGTCATGGTTGGACATGATCATCTTGATGGATATAGCACATGACAATACAATGAATGACATATCATGTTTTAAAAGGTATCACATGTAGAAATAATTGAATAGCTTGAAACTTTGATAGAGGAATAGCCTTTATAAAAAGATCTATCAAAATGTCTTTTAAATAACCAGCCCAATCATGATCAATGAATCCATGTATAAGTGAAAAAACAACCTTGAAGAAAAGGCTTAAATCCTCAGTGTCCTTGAGGTATGTGAAGACACTCTTCACTGCTTGCCAATGATTCACAAAAGTGCTGTCAATGATGATGCTTGATTGGGCAGTTGAATACTTTGTTGGTGATGGAAGTATGCCTTCCTCAATGATGACAAATTGGGGAGCCAAAGGTGGACAAAGAACACCCACATAAATGACAGCAAGTAGCTGCTGAAAATGATGCTGTAATGCTGCAATTTGGACAGCATTGATCCCAATAATAAGCAAATAATCAATATTAGCACTAAAAATTAGCAAATGTGAAATATATGGCACTGAAGGAACATGTGCCAAAAAAAGATCACTCATTGAAGGAGCGTGACCAAGAGAAATTTCAGCATGCTCTTGATCATAAGAATCAAGACATTAAAGTCTTGATGTGAGTGTGTCGGTCAATACAATGGAAGAAAGTACTTGATCATCATAAACCACCCATTGAGGGCCATAAAAAAGAAGGCGGAAGTCCATAGTAGCAATGAATAAGATGGAAAGAAGATTCTTCTTAATGCTTGGCACATAAGAGGACATCCTGCAACATCATGGACGTGCCAGAAATAGTATTAACTTGCATATTACCCAATGCCTTCAATTGCATAGGAGATAGTGTTTGCACACATAATTGTGGGCCCCTTAGGTACATGAGAAATGTATGAGAATAATTCTTGACAAGAAGTGGTGTTCCTAGAGGCACCATTATCCAAGTAGAAGCTACATTAGTGAGAGAAAAACAAGCATTATGAATAGGAGGATTATACTAACACTCCATGAAGAAAATATATTCCTTGTGCTTGGCGAGGTTGGCGGTCTTATTGGTGACAGTAAGACTGCACTCCTCCAATGCAATGTGCCTACGACATTCTATGTGCCCTGTCTTGCAGCAGTAAGTGCACCTCTTTGATTTGTTGGATATGCCTTTGGAAAGGTTGAAAAAGAATGGACCAGCATGGGAAGGTATCTTGGAGGAATTATTTGATGAAGAAGATCAATGACCAGCATGGATATTTGCGTGAGTGTGTGCAATGGAAGAGAAACACCAAACAAAGAGAATAGAAGGGAGGAGCCAGGAATGAAAGAGAAGATTGCACTAAATCTGGAAAGAATGCTGAATACAATGATGGACTGATCAGTCCTTGAGGCTTGCACATAGCCAAAGCATCAATGAGGGATTGGATCAGGCTGGAAAATGATGACACACTAGAGATGGTGATGGAGTTGGCGATGGTGATGGAGTCGGAGTGTGCAGCCAGCAACCCCTGTGAATGACACAGAAGAATGCTGCAATGTGAGTGTGCATCTGCAGTGCAGAAGATAGAAAAAATGAGATGCCCCAACTAGTGGGCTGGCTATAAATAGCCACAAAACACCAAATCTGGCCAACTTTCAATCTAGGGCCATAAATGTGCAATTGGCTAGTCAAAAACTAGCCAACCAGTCCCAACTAGAGATGAAAAATGTTGCCCCTCTCTAGTAATCAGGCCACCCTGCACAAATCACGAATAATTAGCTCTTGATTGTGGAAACTGTGGTATGCATAGTATGAACACTCTGACACTCGTTGAAAAAGAAATACACACAAAAACTAAGTGCTCTAGAACAGTTAGAGCTCCAATATTCTTGTCAAACGCTGACGGAGCTCACAACCAATAGATGACAGATTGACAAAATATGGCAGGCTAATTTTTTCCCCCTCTTAGATCCTTGAAGTGTTTGAAGACCCAATAATCTCATATGATGAAGCATAGAAGCATGTGGAAGAGGCTTCATGAAGAGATCTACCGCATTGTTTGCCGTGGATAGTATGCCATTGCTAACTCAGAATCCATGATCCACTCTCGAAAAAAGTGGTAGTGAACCTCAATGTGCTTTGTGCGAGCATGAAACACATGGTTCTTGGCCAGAGCTAAAGCCCTCTGGTTATCCATGCGCAGTTGTGAGTCCTATCTATGGAAACTTGAAAGCCACTCTCCGTCGACAAGCAATGGAGCCAAATTGCCTCTGGAACTATAGAACAAAGTGCATGATACTCAACCTCTGTAGAAGATAAGGCCTTGATAGGCGGCTTCTTGCTGCTCCATGAGATAGCTCCCGAGCTGAGGGAGAAAGCAAAACCTATAGTGGAGCGTCTTGACTCCACATGACCTGTCCAATCTGAGTCACTCCATCTAGCAAGAGTGGCCCCCTCTCAAGACATGATCCTGTAGGATTGAGTCCTCGGTAAGTAGTGCAACACATTCGAAGCAGGTTACCAGTGAGCTTGAATAGGAGTCTTCATGAAAGAACACAATGATGCCGCCACAAAAGAGATGTTTGACGTAGTATAGATAAGCGAGATTAGTGATCCAATAAGATACTTGTACCTGGTAGCATTAGGAAGGGGGTGTTCGTTAGTAACCAATTTGGACTATGGGTCCATGGGGCAAAAAATAGGTTGACGACACCTAGCCATACCAAACTTCGAAAGAAGCTCAAAGATGTACTTGTGTTGGGAGGTGAAGATGCTTTGTGTGCCATTTGATGTGCCATGTGAATGACAAATGACAAGATGCTGAAAATGAATTTTCAAAATTTGCAAATCTCAGGACAAACTTACAAATAATGGTGAAAACAAATTAGAGAAGTAGTGCTATGTTAAAATATTCTAATGATGGAATGTAGTGAAACAAGCTGTAATGCACAAAAGGCCGATAAGAGGTACTAGCGAGAGAAGAACCTAAGATAATTTTCTTAAAAATTGTTAGTGCATTTAAAAGAGGAAACATGCAAAGTATGAATGAAAACATTAGCCTTTAGGTATATGTCATTCACAAGTAAAACTTTGGAGCACATACATGCAAAGTAAGAATGAAAACATCAGCCTTTAGGTATATAGCATTCACAAGTAAAACTTTGGAGCACATATAAAAACCTTCAACCTTAACAATTTGCAATTCTTTTTCTAGACTTTTCAAGGTTTATCACTAAGATACTAGCAGAGTAAATCCATTTTTTGAAATTTAAAGACCTTGGATGGCTTTGTTTCTCTTATAAGAAGAGAGAGACAAGCTGGTCGAAACTACAGGCAACTTGGTTGCCTATAGTTATTGTTATGTCCTTGGACATCTGGATGGGTGCTAGTAGCATTGGTCACGGTGGTTACGAAGTGACTTAGTGCAAATGCACTAAGGATATTTTGGGGTTAAGACAGCCGAGTTTTATAAATAGGACTCCAAGCGCTATTATGCACATTCATTGTGAGATCACCACTCTTGGACTCTTGGCCCATTGGCCAACACATCCGTACATTGGGATAGTATGAGCTAGCAATATGGGATGTCAACCCTTGAGATGTGGTTGTGGTGTGTAGTGCTGCTAGCTCCCAAGCTCGGGGGTGAGTTTGCTTGGCTCTATGGTTAGGAGGTGAGTTTGATGTCTAGCCCCTTTTGTGTGAGTTTGGCTTGCGTCATGTCTCGTGTGCAGGTTGGACCCTAGGGAGATGTTTCATCGGTATCGGAGTATCAACCTGCAATTGGATGCAAGATCCAATGATGTGCACAAAACCACTGATGCTCAGGGAACTGTAATGGTCCATGCTTGACATGTACACCTTTATCTCGTTAAGGGTGGTATGGGACACTGTTGGTAGGAGGGCCGTGCACGGGGGGCATGTGTTGCAAGTGGTTGGTATGAGAGGAATGTATGCTTTTTGTTTCATACTTGTGCTTGGGTTTTGTATTGAGGCAATACTTGTGTGCATGGTTTTTTGGTGGTTTTGACAATCAGAGTTGGAGAGCTGCCACTCTGGGGCTATGGTAGACCCATGTCAGAAATTGAAGCCCAATGTCTTGAATAAGCATCATAAGTTTTTTTCCTTTCATGGTAATTTTCGTCAATTTAACATTTGATGTTAATGTATCAGTAAATGTTATTATTGTGCTAACATTTAATGCTAGCGTTCTTTTTAATCTTAGCATTAACATTAAAGCTTACCTTGGATTTAAGTGTGAATTTCGGCAATTTGGGAGAGAGAAAGATAAGGAAAAAGAGAAAATTTAATTGTTGAGAGCGAAGACGATTGTGATAATCATTGAGAGAGAAGACGATTGTCATTAATTGTTGAGAGAGAGGGTGATTGTGATTGGGGGGAGAGTGAAATTAATTTTTTTTATTTTTTATTACGAAGCTAGAGGATGTGGATCCGACTGATCGACGATGAGCAGGAAGAGAGAAGAGTCGCTTGCTTCGTGATGTGATGGGTGGAAGAGAAGTTGCCTTGATCTCCTTCTTTTGTGACGTGAAGGGCAGCGACAGATTGGGGTGCCAGTCAATTATGTCGGCATGCTCATAATTGGTGTGGCTACTCCGAGCTACGTTTCATCCATTTAATCCTCCACGTGGAGGAAATAAACCTTTCTATACTAGGAATTAAGCCATGTTACTTGCATGCATGTTAAAGACACATTCACTTAATGTTATTATTTTCTCAAACCATTATAAAATTTCATTGTTGTGACCTTGGTCCACCGTTCTTATTTGTAATGTGACTTGAAGCAAGCCCCTTGATCTATCCCCTTGTTTCTTCAAAAAAAAAGAAAGGGGAAAAAAAAGAAGATTAAACACTTACTGCAATCTGTTTACAATCTTATTCTTTCTCTCTCTCTCAAGTCTTAATTGCACAACTTTTTGTATGCTCTCTCAAATTTCTTAATCCCTCTCAATATATTATCTTATCCATTATGTCTTTCGGTGGAGTATCTCCCTTTGATGCACCCGTTTCCACTAAACCTCAGTTTATGGAGGAAACCTGTTTGGTCAACCCGAACACACGCACGGGCAGTATCATGAGACTTCTTCTTCTTTCAAGTCCAAAGGGGATTCGTCTATCATGGCGATTCTTCAAGATCAAGTAAAGGAAACGTAGTACTAGTTAGCTAAGCTCTGTACTCTCTATTTTCCGTTTATGCCCATAACCATGAGAATGTTGTCTCTTTAATTCCAACCTGATCCCTTTATAAAGGGAGAAAGAAGGAATGTGATGAGAGACGAACATCGATTTATGGTTAGCCAAATGGACGGCATATTTTTATTTGTATCAATTTGATGATGCCTAGTGCATTGGTTAGATACAAATTATGCTACAGGGGAAGGCATACACTTGGTGGGTGCGTCTACACCCTAAGCTAGTGACATGGATTGATTTTTAATCTGTTTTTCGGAAAGTTTCGTGATTGATGATTGGATTGAAAGTTTTCGAAAATTATTTAAGCTTGGTTTGGGAAAGAAAAGCTTGAATGTACTCTCTCAAGAATTCAAAGATTTATTGTATAAAACAAAGACCTTGGATGATTCTCAAGCGTTGCTCTATATTTTATATCTTTTTGGATTTCCGTCGGATTACTAGAATGAGGTACTCCACAATCCTCTTCACTCGCTTAAGGAGGTCTACAGATATGCAAATAGTTTTGATGTTACTTTGGTTGCAAGTGGGGGTAGCTAGTCGACCAGGATTTTCCATCGAGTTGTCCTAATTTTTAAGTCAAAGAAGTTATCTACCTCAGCAACAACTCGTCAGCCAACTTCGGAAGACCATAAGAAAAAGGATAGTAAGCACAAGGTCACTCACAACGAGGATTGCTCAAGGACCATTGCTGTGCATGCCATTAGAGTGCCATTAGACAGACCATTTTCGCAGTGATTGCGAGTATTCCCAAAGTGGGTTATTAGGAGGGCTACTTCCAGGGATAAGGTCTATGCCATGATCTCCGGGTCTTTCAGGTGGTAGCTGCCCTGGAAGTGACCGAGAGAAGCAATCAGCATACATTTTCAGAAATGACATGCGATCATTCTCTAATTTAGACATATTCCCAACATTCTCACTATCATCCTTATCCTTAGCAAAAACTAAATACGCTGAAAGATGATTTTTCATTACTTTAGAAATAGCAGCTGCAGATACAATAGAGACAGATTCCCCTTTCAACTTTACATCAAGTGTGAGTGTCTTTCCCTTATGTTGAATAGTGATCTCTTTTGCATATGAATCAATCACTGCATGCATACGGTGGCACCATGGCATACCAAGCAACACATCACAACCCTCAAGTGGAGCAATGTAAAACTCTTCGCTGTCCACATATCCCTGTATGTGCAACCGAAGCTTTCCAATGAGTGGTGTGACAGGTTCTGCATGACCCTTACATGCCATTCCAACTTCCCCCATGGCTCCCATCTCATCCTCTTTGATGCCTAGACGGGCTGCCATGTCAGTAGAGATGAAGTTGGCTCGTGCACCATTATCAAAGAAGATCAATGTATGCTGATCCCTAATTTTGCCCCGTGCTCTGCACAACTCAGTAGCATCATCATTGGTCTGATCACTAACAACATCGGGCACCAATCCCACTGATGTTTTGGGCCTTTTACCTTTAGGATCTCCCTGATTTTCTGATTTTGCAGCTTGCTGCCTATTGGGACAGTTCTTTGCAATATGACCCTCCTGTTCACAAATAAAGCATTTATTTGCAGCCATCAATTCCCTACGTTGTGCCAATGTTTTTGAGCCCTTTCTTTGCTGTTTTGGTCTCTTTTCAGGCTGGTTTTCAGATATGCCCCTTTTCTCAGCCTTAAACAACTTTTTATTCGGCTTCTCTCCGCTCTCTTGGAAGCCCAAATCCTTTCCATGCAGCAAAGCATCGGCTGTAGCAGTAGTCTCTATGAGCCGAGACATGTTAGACACGGTGGATTTTATGCAAAAATCCCTGATTCCTTTTGGCAGCCCACATACATATTTTTCCACTTGCTCATGAAGGGGTACGGCACGATAAGAAGTGACGGTAACAATGCATCCCAAAACTTGTATTGCTCTAAATTCTTGCATTCCTTTGCATCAAGCTTGTTCCAAGCTGTCATGATGTCCAACTCAAAGGTCCTAGTCAACCAATTTGATGCAAACATTTGCTTCAATTGTACCCATGTTGACGGTGAGCTTGGACCACCACTGCAATGCATTCCCCTTAAAGAAAGTGGTTGCCTTTCAAATCTTAGAGGATTCGGTGAAGTTTCCCCCTGAATAGGCTGCATCAAACTGTTGTGAAGGTCAAAGCTTTCAGCCTATCTTGTGCACCACTGAAGGACTCAAACTTCACTGCTTTTCCACCCTCATCAGTCTTTTGCTTCCCCTTTGGGAGTCAAGTTGTCATACATTGGCTGCTGCAAAAAGGGTGCATTTGCTGTATTTACATCATGACCAAGCCCAAATGAAGCATTTGGATGACCAGCAGTCATTCCTTGAGCCCCATAAGCATTCGAGGGTGCAGATGCATTGCCAAACATTCCACTTTGTGCCCGAGGCATCAAGCCAATGCTACCATACATAGGGTTTTGCACATTTCCAGCCATACTCGAATACAATGGGCCTTGCACACCATGCATTGGCTGCTACATACCATAGGGATTTGTGCCATGCATTCCCGTATGCGGCCCTTGGCCAACCATTGCATGAAAAATCGTACTACTATCAAAGTATCCTGGCTGCCCCATCATAGCATGCATGCCCAGCTGTCCAAAATCCATTGGATTGGCACTTCCATAATGGCCTTGCATTTGCATTCCTTGCTCCATAGGTACCAACTGTTTAGCTTCATTGGTCGCTTTAGGAGCTTCAAGTGAAGGATTTGGCACTACCTTCGGTGTACTTTGCTGTCCTTAAGGTGTAGAAGTTGACTTCTTCTTCTTGCCCTTGCTGTCCTTCTTCGGAGCATTGAAAAATCGGGTGAACTGAGGATCCTTTGCCAATTTAGCAAAGAGATTTTCTGCTATCTTTATCCAATTCTTGAACTGGTCATCAAATTCCTCTTCACTTTGCTGGTCATCTACCTCATGACGGCTTGAAGGCCCTGCATCTTGCCCAACAGCAACATTTTCAGCTTGTTGTCCATCATGAGAGCCTTGTCCAAGATTAGGCATTGCATTTCCTTCATTCCCATGAGAATGTCCATATTGAGAGGCATCATTACTGCTTGATTCCATCTCACTGTATGAAGACATGTTGCTGTAATTTCTCAGCTGAGCACAAAAATTAGCACTAGCACAAAGCGTTGGCTTGCAATCAGGTGTCTCGGGCCCACCAAATCAAGAGATTTGATGTATCCCGGCAATGGAACCATGAAACCAGTCTTCCTTCTTGGAATGGGTGGTGATAACCTGATTTAAGAGTTAATTACAGCAATAAATAAATGCACATAAAATGAAATACACACTTTACCATAACATTCTTGGACAGTAGACGCCCTGTTGACCCCAAAATTGGCGCCCCTTGCGGTATTTCTTTAGCTTTCATTCAATTGGAAGGAGTACAACTTGAGATTCTTCAATCTCCTCTTGCTAACCAATTGCTCTTGCTGTCATAAATGTCCAGCAAGCCTTTTGGGTCATTTGCCCCTTGTTTCACCCAGGACTTCTTCTCCAATTTGACACTTGGTTGGCCAAATGCTACTTCGGGAAGGGCTGGCTCCTGAAATCCCTTGATAATCTTCAACTATCAGCTATTGATTTCAGTCCCTTGAGCCTTCAATCTCTGGCACGGATCCCAAGGTGGCTGGTAAACGCTAATTTCTGCTGTGAATTAGGGTTTACTGCAGAAATTACAGATCAGCCCACCAAAAATGACTGAGATCTCTGAATGGCTGAGAATTGCTGAGAATGGCTGAGCATAGGCTGAAGGAGATGAGAGAATGCTGTAGAGAGAGAAAATTTTGAGATTTGTTGCGAAGAACTGATCAAAATTAGTTGCTGCTCTCTGCTTACCAGCCCCAAACGGATGCACCAACAACAATAGGAGCATCAGAAACTGTGATCTTAAGGAGAATGCGCATCAGTAGCAATTGTCAGCTTCCCAAGGTCAAGAATATGCAATCTCCATCACCAAAATGGTCTCCAATGACTGGGAATTGGCCCCAAAAGCTAGCAGCAATAGTCCAACACCTCTTTCCCACAGCTCCAAAATGAAAAAACGAGATTTCCCTCTCCCTTCAGCCCTATTTAGCCTTTTCCCTCCTTCCATGGGAAAGTTTTGCCAAGTGGCAGCTTTCTTAATTCATTTTCAGCAATTTCCAGCCATTTAATTAATTTTCAGAACTAATTAATTCTGAAAATTAATTCAGCCCTTAGTCCATGCCCAGAAAATTGACCTTGCCTATCCAAAAATTAATTGGCTAGGCCATTTGCAACTCAAAGTGGTCCCATGCATTGATTGACCCTTGGGCAAGCATTAATCCATTAATTAATGCCTAGTCCCTAGTGTCACCACTGACACTTAATGGCCAATTAATGGTCCTAGGGGCAAACTGACACCAAAATTCACCTAGAATCTAACAAGTGTAACTTGTTACAACTTTTGCCTTTGACACCTATCTTTTTCATAGGGTCCTTTGGTCTTTAACTGTGAGAAAGTAGCTTGCACCTCACATGTGCATCTTTTAATTGCACATTTGATTAATCCTTTAATCAAATGTCAATTAAACATAAGCAAAGCATCAAATTTTCACATCCTCGTGACATATAGCCTTCGCGATTGCTGCCATTACCTCGTTCTACTGCGGCGATCTATTGCCGCGTTTTACTGTGGCGTTTTAATACGATGTTCTACTACTCGGTTTTACTACCGCGTTTTATTGCAGCATTCTACTGCGGCATTTCACTGCGGTGTTCTCCTCTTGCGTTTTATTGTCTCGTTTTATTGCGATGTTTTATTGCGTCATTCTACTGCTATGTTTTGCTACTTCACCCACATCATCAGGCATCATCCTTTGCAGTCACCTCAATCTCCTCACACTCTGGTGATCAACGTTTGGTGTTTTTCTCACTCCGTCACTCCGATTGGTGGTCACAATACTTGGGACCTATCTCCGATGGACGTCACTCTTCGACACACTGCTTTGCCCTTGAGTATCTGTACACTCTTACATTCACTTCAGAGTTGTATTCTTCTCTCCCTTCTTTTGTTTGTGTTTGAGTTTCTGTGTTTGAGTTTTGAGTTTTGCGTTTAGGGTTTGAGTTTTGCTTTTTGTGTTTGTGTTTGTCTCTTTGTGTTTCTGTCGTGGTCATATGCTCTTGTGTTTCCTAAGTGGAAACCCTAGCAGTTTTCTTCACATGGTATCAAAGCTGGTGCTCTTGTAAATAGTATCTTGCGGATATTGTGGAGAGCTAGTCTTTGTGCGAGACACACAATACAACTCGTAACCGAATCACAATGTCCCAGACATCTTATTCTCCAGTTCCTACGATGTCCTATCAGGTTTCTCCATCACACTGGAGGCCTTGAGACGGCATTATGGACTCGGTGAGGAGGACGACACTCCACTTTCACCTTCACCTTATTTTTCTACTCCTATTCTAGATTTCACTAACATGAGAGAGGACTTTGAGACATAGTTGTCAGGTACGAAAGGTACGATACGGTACGGTACGATAAAATACGGTACTAAATGGTACCTTAAGATTTTATAAGGTACGGTACGATATTAGAACGACAAAAAAAATAACTTGATTATTTTAGAAAAAAGATAATAGAATAGATATTTCAAGTTTAAATAGCAATGCTATTAGAGTATATAAGATTAGTACTTTAGGGTAATATGCCAAAACCTAATGCGGAATGTGCAACATGTGCTACTGCTACCTACAACTTATAACTACATAGATGGGAGTGGATATATCATACATGCATGATCTTACAAATAAGAGAAGTGTGGGCTTGAGAGAGAGAAGGTTGAAAGAAATTGTTTGAATCTCAAATAACTTAATCTCATGGGAGAATCATATTAATATAAGGAGCATTTAGCTCGTCCCAAAGTGCAGTTGGAATGGGAAAGATGCATCCATTAAGTTGGTACCTTATGGTACTAATACGTAAGGTATGGTACCTAAAGTATGGTATAGTATCAAACCTTTCGTATGTGGTACTAGTGCAACTAGCGAGAGAGAGAGAGAGAGAGAGAGAGAGAGAGAGAGAGAGAGAGACTAAGAGGATATGAGAAGCTTGAGAGAGAAACGAAATGATATATTAACGTCTACAAAAGGCCAAAATGATCTATGAGACAATGAGTTACAATCATGTGTATGATGGTACCACTGTCTGGGCAAAATATGTATGTAGCACAAAGCAAAATAAGAAAAGAAACTAACTATGGCTATGTGTAAAACATAGAGCTCTATCTAGTAACAATGAGCTCCAAATGGTACAATCTCATGTGGGTATGGAGGACCTAGCTCTAGCCCGAGCAATAATTCCCTGTATCCACCTATGAAGGTGTCGTCGATGTTTGTGCCGAGGCCTAGGACATCTGGATCGGCTAAGCTGAACGGCTCGATCAATCAATACTCCTTGTTTGTGTGTGGACTGTGGCGGTGAGAGAGGCTCTCGTGTGGATTGTGGCTATAACTGTATTGAAGTCTTCTGAGTCTTCTTTGCAAAGAAGTTTGTGAGTTGCCTCTGTGAAGGGCCTCGATGTCCTGGAGTAGCTGTGCTCCTCCTGAGGCGCATGCCACAAAACTGTTGTATCTCAAGAAGAAAGAGGCCAAGGCATCGCTGATCGGTAAAATCCATGACTCTAGATAGTGGTCCAAATCCGTCTCTAAAGAGACAGTGGAAACGATCACGGACCTCATAATACGCTGGGCAGCGGCAAATATAATGCTCCTCTGTCTCTGGCTCTAATTGGCATATCTGGCATACGCGCTCCTTTGGTGGGATGGATCTATATCTGCCAGTCTCAATCTCTAGCTGATGTGAGGAGGTGCGCAACTAGCCAATAGTACAATCCCATTGGAAAGGTGGATGTCCATGTATCTCGGGCGAACAATAAATCCATCATCTGTAGTATGAAGGAAATGCACGTGGTAGAAAGCCATCTTTGTCCCTAGCTCTTGCCCTGGCATCAACCATGTCTCTAATATCCAACTGGGTAAGATCCATCCTGATGATCTTGCGGATCTCTAACCTGCTCAGATCAAGAGATGGTGTATAAAGGGAGTACTGGAAGGGGGGTAACTTGTCCATGCTAAAGCCAGGCAACTCAAACCAGGCCGACATCTGTGCATACCAACATGAAGTATCACCCTCTTTGGCAAGTTGTTTGGAGGACTCAAGGGCCAACTGTGCATATCTGTGTCTGGGTAAGTCCCATAGGCTATGTATATATGCGACCGATCGGGTGAGGGCCTCTACCACAATCGGTGTAGTTGCTAGCTCGGCTCTGATGATCTCATGTGGCACTAAGGCCTTACATTTGATCATCCTGGATATCATGGACACTAGGGGTTTCTCCATCTATCTCCATTCGTCATAATTGCGCCCTGATCTGCTACGGTGGTCAAGACTAGGCCCCCATATCTGTACTCCATAAAGTAGTGTGGATGTGACCAGTGTATCGAAGAGCCATAGGTTGGTGCGGGGTTCTTGGAATTGCATGTGTGAGCACATCCTCTCCAAACCACCTAGTGCTGTGTATCCGTGAGTCAGTCTAGTGTCCACTACCTCTCGCATAGAAAAGGTGGGCCTTGTGAATAAGACTCCTAGGTATGTATAAGAATCCACATACTCCAACTCCTCAGATCCATATGTGAATTTAGGTGCTGATCTCCTGACCCACTGTGGTGTAGTATTATATACCATCACCTTGGTTTTACCAAGGTTCACTGAAAGCTAGTATCCAAAGCATAGAGTGTAGTGCATCCAAGTGTCTTTGTAGACCCTCTGGAGAGTCAGCTATCAATAGAATGTCATTTGCATACAATAGGAGGGGTATCCAAGTGCCAGCTAGTGGAGCTCCTCTATCTCCTTCCTGTGAAATGTAATCAGCAATCCCATCAATGTACAGGCCAAATAATGTCGGAGAGAGGGGGCATCCCTGCTTCACCCCAATGGTGGAGTAAATAGGTGCCGAAAGGCCCTTAAGTGTTCGGACTCTGCCCACAACTCTCTCATACAATGCCAAAATACCCCAATTGAGCTCTTTCGGTACTTCCATGGTATGCAATCTACTTATCAGCCTGTCTCTCGGTACTGTGTCAAAGGCTTTGCGGAAGTCCACAAAGTAGTAGTAGGTCCATCGGCCATGGGCCCTTTCTTTCTCAATGACCGCTCTGAGTGTGAGGATGTGATCCAATGTGGAGAAGCCTCTCCTAAAGCCAGCCTGTCCCCGTGCTCCAAGACCTCACATCTCTGCTCACCTGCTTAACTCATGCTCAAGGATGGAAGCATATAACTTAGCCAATGTATGTCCAACCATGATAGTCTGATAGTTACTGCGTAGAGTAGGGTCCTCTGACTTGAGGATAGGCACAATAGTGTTCGTGCTCCAGCTTTTTGGTAGGCCTTCACACATGGCTCTGTTAAACATGTAAGCTAGGAATCCTGCCACCAAATCTCTAGCATGGATCAAGTGCTCGTCTACTAATCCATCATGATCTTGTGCCTTTCCTCTGCTAAGTCTGCCAATGGCCTCTCGAACCCTACTTTCTGTAAAGAAAGTGGTGGTCTCTGGACAAGGCTCAAGCGGGTCAGGAAGAGGTGGTTGACCCTCCACAGTATAAAGACTAGCTGCATACTCCTCCCATACAGCGGTGGACGTAATAGGTGTGGTTGGGCAATGCTCTCTAAAAAGCCTCCAAGCCTCTCTAGAGTCCTGGCTCAAGAATAACTGATATAGGTCTCGCTCCAGCTGGGCCAAGAATGTTCTCTTCTTCTGCCGTGTGAGGCGTCTAAATAGTATCTGTGTCTGTTTGGGACCCCAGTGCTATCTCTCTTTGTAGCCATGCTCTGGTCTCATGGCACTCATCATCATACTAGCTGCATACTCCTCCCATACAACGGTGGATGTAATAGGTGTGGTCGGGCAATGCTCTCTAAAAAGCCTCCTAGCCTCTCTAGAGTCCTAGCTCAAGAATAACTGATATAGGTCTCGCTCCAACTGGGCCAAGAATGTTCTCTTCTTCCGCCGTGTGAGGCGTCTAAATAGTATCTGTGCCTGTTTGGGACCCCAGTGCTATCTCTCTCTGTAGCCATGCTCTGGTCTAACGGCACTCATCATCATACTAGCTGTTCCGAGGTGTCACCCGAGTGGAGTCTCTCTGTGTGGGTTGTGAGTGTGGGAAGGCTACACCTGCAGCGATGTGTAGGGCCTCACTGAACTGCTGAGTCAGCTCCTGTAGTGGAACGTCGGGATTTGCATATGTAACAATCTAAGGATCTCCGCCTCATAGGTATCCTTTGTCTCTCTGGAAAAGAGGTATCTCGGGTGCCGGTGAGCTGCATGATGGGTCTGCGTGTCAGTGAATTGGAGGTCGATGGTGAATGATAGGTAGGCATGATCCACTACAACTCCGAGAAGGCGTGGGGATATTGAGAGGTTCTAGATGTGAGATATCAGCATCGGTGGGGCAAGAACATAGTCTACTATGCTGGCACCATGTCGGTGAGGATAACATATGAAGGCGCTGGAAAGAGGGTATCTAGCCAAGCCATTAAGAATGGCCAACTTGTGTGTTGTGCCCATCTCCACAAGGTATCTACCATATTCGGTGACTTCCTCCATATCCTGAGATGTCCTCTCTAGCTGTAGCTTTGACACATCTTGCTCCTGTAGCATCTCCTCAGATGTATCAAAGAAAGACACCTGATGGGAGGCTGTCCTGGCATTAAAGTCTCCTAGTAAGATAACCTCTCCCTTCTTCGTGAACTCCCAAATATCCTCATCCAAAGCCACATATGGTGATTGCCCCTTGGGTGGGGCGTATTGGGACGTCATAGGGGGAAAATAGCATATGGCAACATACAAAGTGCGTTCCTCACCACGCACTCTCACCCACATGTATCTGGCCTGCTCATCTCTGCGGACTACCTGGATCATCTGCTGTAGCTTCTCCTTGAATAACATTGCCACTCCTCTTGACCCGCGATTACTGTGGTCTGTGCGTGTCTCCTTCCTGCAAGCTAACTCCCACCTATAGCCTGCCACCCGTGGAAGTGTAGTATGTGGTCCTTGATATGTCTCTAAGTAGAACACTATATCTCTCCCTCTGAATGTCTCCTCAAAAGCTCCCACATCCAATCGGAGGGCTCCATTACAGTTCCAGACTGCCACTGCAAGGCTGGTCCCATAGGTCCCATAGGTCTTACACCGTCATTTGTGGCGCCTCTCCATGACTACCACTCTCCCTCCTCTATAGAAGGCGAGTTTGCCCTCCCTGGCTGCCTTAATTCTTGGCATGCACTCCCTCATGTGGGCTAGTTGGGTTGGTGTGAGATCGTTACCCAAAAACACACTGGTCCCCTTCAATGTACGGCGTTGAGCTAGAAAGTCTCTCCTAGGCTCCATGGTGGGGAAGCGGAGAATGAGTGCACACTCTTTTGAGCTCTCCCTTTCTGTGCTTTTCTTGCCCACTCTCCAAGCGGAGACATGCGTGTCTTTTTTAATATTCATTAATGTGTATAGCACCTTGGTGTCCTCATCCACTTTTTCATGCATCTTCAGCCCCATCACCCGAACATGGAGTGCTCTCATTTTCCTTTTTTGTTCCTCCTCCAATGTGTCATTGATTATGGTTGTTGTAGGTGCATGTGCTAGGTGTTTCCCCTTATTTGCAATTTGAATTCATTGCTCTGTCTCCTCTACTTGCTGTTGGGTTTTCTTGAGAATCTTTGCCCAAGAAACAACGTCCTTCGTCGTCTCCTCCTTTTTTTGGAGTTGTTGTACTTCCTCTTTGATGCGGGTGAGCTCCTCAGTCATGCTAGGTTGTATTTCTCCTTCCTCTAGCTTGGGGCTGAGCTGAATGTCAGTCAATAGCTACCTAAGTGATTGAATCTCCCCATCTTGGGCTTCTATCTTCAATTCCAGCTGTTTAATCTTATTGTTCAGTTGCATGTTCACTATGCTCAGTCCGTTGTCATACTCTTTGTTGACTTTGTTGATGGCATTGGTAATCATCTGCTTTATCTAGACCTTCTCCATTTTGGGGGCGAACTCCGTACAGATAGGGCAAGTGACGGACGGACGGGCCAGTGAGACGAGAGAGAGAGATGACAGGCGACGGTGACGGGCAGTGAAGTGCGGCAGAGAGAGGGCAAGTGACAGACGGATGGGGCAGTGACAGACAGGGCAGTGACGAGACAGGAGAACGAATGGGGGGCAAGTGACGAACGGACGGCAGGAGAGACGGACGATCGACGGCGAACGGACGGGGGGCAAGTGACGAACGGATGGTAGGAGAGAGAGGGACGAACGTACGGCGGACGGCAGGTAGGAGAGAGACGGACGGGGCACAAGAGAGAGTGAGAGACGGGGGGCAAGAGACGAATGGACGAGAACAGATGGCGGACGACAAGCAGGAGAGGGGTGGACGCATGGACGGGACGAACGGATGGTGGACGACAGGCAGGAGAGAGAGAGAGAGAGAGAGAGAGAGAGAGAGAGAGAGAGAGAGAGAGAGAGAGAGAGAGACTATGCTTGGTGATTATGTTCAACATAATCATGAAGTGTTTTCTGGCTCTGACATTGAAGATGTTCTGGAAGCCACTGTGGATCCTAAAAATGTGTTGCGCTCATTTTCAGTGTTTTATAAACGTGTGGTTATACTCTTCTTCGTTGGTAGGATCCCAGTGCTTTTCTATATTCGCCAGTGGCTCCAAAGTCTACTACAAGGGGAGTGTGTTGAAGAGATTTTTGTTGGGCCCCGAGGCTTTTATGAGGTGCTGTTGAAATCTGAGCATCATCGTGCCGATCTGCTGACTAAACTGCCATTGTTCTTTGATTGCCGTTTGGTTCATGTTGTGCCATGGCGCCCAGTGGCAGATTTTCAGCGTTGTGGGTTGAAGTGGAAAACTGTCGAGCTGTCTACTGGCCACTGTTAAAGGATGCCTAAGGGCCACGAATCGTAACCGTTTGTGTATGTTATGGGACACTGCTCAGAAAAGGCCTGCTTGGTTACGTCTTAATTGCTTTGGCATGCATCCTTTGCACTTTCGTTTGAAATGGGGTAACTTTGCAGGGCATTGTTTCTCGTGTGGAAAATTGGGGCATTTTATGGCCAAATGTCTAGCGAAGCAACTGACTTCAGATGGTGAGCATGTTTTGCCTCCCATGGAAGATATGGTGCTTGATGCTCTATCGCAGGATGCGACCCAGCCACCTAAAGTTTTGGATAAAGGCAAACAATATGTTTCGGGTTTGGATTCTCGTGACAATGATTGGGTAGATGTACGTACCAAGAAAGGTAAAAGGTTTGATGCTGGTATGGCGAATACTGTGCCGATGCTTCACAAGATTCCTTGCGTACTTATATGCGCAGGAAAGACATGTTGTCTTCAGAGCACACTGCTCATGCTATGGTCTCTTCTGTTCCTCGCAATCAGCCCACTAGGAAAGTATATACGGATGGTCCGAAGGGCCCACTTGCTAAGTTGGCTTTTGATGCTAGAGGTAACGTGATTACCCCATGGGATCGTTGTTATCCCCGTTCCATTCCCAAGACAGTGGATACACTGTCTACCTCTAAATCTGCTCGTCGGAACTCTTTTGCCGTGCTAGCTAATTTTCTGGATGAGGGAGTCCTTGACATTCTAGCAGAAAAGGTTAAATCGAGGCAAGCTTTGCCTCGTTCCTGATTTTCTTTTTTGAATACACATGAAGATAGCCAGGTGGAATGTGCGAGGCATTTGTTCTCGCAATAAGCAACATGCCGTGTGGAGTTTATTGCATGAGAATCAGTGGGATGTCTTGTGTGCTGTTGAGCACAAGAGTTACGGTGAAGTAGGAAAAGTTGTGGATTGCCATGGGTTTCGCTTGTTTTATGCAGGGACGCATGCCATGCATTATTCGGATGTGCTTATGATTGTACATGAGAAATATCAGCCTGTTCTTATTAAAAATGATGTATATGGTCGTTTTGTGGTGATTGAAGTTTTATTTGAGGGAGAGATCTTATGGTTACTTGGGCTCTATGCTCCAAACGACCCCCTATCCCGCCAGGATCTTTGGAATACTTTGCAGACCTCCTTGTTACTTGGCAGCCGGGGGTTTTTTGATGGGGGATTTTAATATGTGTGTTGATTCTTCACAGTCCACATCAGAGCATTCGATGATGGACGCTCCGGAAAGCGGTGTGTGGAATGCGTTTACTCTTGCCGTACTTAAGCAAGATCTCTGGTCATGGCTACACCCTTCTTCCACAGGGTTTACTTTTCATTCTACGCAGTATACAACTACATGGTCGCGGTTGGACCGCATGTACATCATGCAGGATGATGCTTTTCTTCCTGAGATGCTGGAAATGAAAGTGTTGTAGCAATATGCCTTGTCGGACCATTTTCCTCTACAGCTTGAGATGCTTGCACAACTCATTGCACCTTTTAAGCAATTTTTGGATAGACTCCCTTTGCGTTTCAACTCATCTTATTTGAAGCACTCAATCTTTCAGGGTTATATGAAGCAATTGATTGATAGATTTTTATTGGACTTTTCCTCTGAGGGCAATGCTTCTTTTGAATGATTGCTCTCTAATGTGCAACGGGTTGTTCGCCAGTATGGGATTCATCATGCCTCTCTTTGTCGGCGGTGTCGACAAGCAGCGGAGGAATTACCGGCTTTGGTTTGTTCTCTACTGGTGGAGACTCTAGATGATGTATTTCTGCTGCCATTGGCTATGCGTTTGGCTGATCTTATTAAAGAGTTTTAGTTAAAATCTTATCAGCAGGCCAAATTGCGAAATTTGACTGAGAATTTGCAAGATAGTGCTTGTCAGACTCATAAGTTCTTTCGAGCTCTCCATGCATTCCTTGCTTGAGAGAATATGACTAGACTCTGGATGCAGACGATCAAATGGTCATTGATCCTCAGACTATTGTGAATATGTGCATGAATTATTTTCTAGACCTTCTTGGTTCTACTCCTTCACCTTTTGACCAAATTACTCATGCCCGCTTAGTTTTCTATGATTTGGTCCGTAATCAGGTTCCGCATGACATGCAAACTACATTGGAGACCGATATTTGTGAGGAGGAGGCTATGGATGTTTTGTTACACTTGCCCAAGGATAAAAGTCCCGGTTGGGATGGTCTCACCAATGAATTCTTTGAGGTTTTTGCTACCCGACTGGTGAAACCATTGATGGTTATGTTTCAGCAGGTTTGGGAAACGGGGTTCATGCCCTCCTCATGGAAAGGACTTATCAAACTGCTTCCAAAAGTTCCTTCGCCGTCTATGTTGAAACATTGGCGTCCAATTTCTTTGATGGGTTCTATATATAAAATCTTTTCCAAAGTGATGGCGAATCGACTCCATAAGCATCTTCCTGCCATTGTGCATCCTCTTCAATATGGTTTCATCAAGGGCCGAAACATTCTACATAATGTCTTAAATGTGCAAATGGCTATTGACTATGCAAGGCACTCTAATCAGGAGGTGGTATTGATCCAATTGGACCTGGAAAAGGCTTTTGATTATTTAGACTGGTCTTTCATTGCAGAACTTATGTCTACTATGGGCGTTGGTACTCGGATGTCTCGTTTGATCTACACCATTAGTGTTGCGGCTTCTTCGCGAGTTATGCTGAATGGTGGCTTTACCAAGCCATTTGTCCTTGCACGCTCTGTGAGACAAGGTTGCCCTTTGAGTCCTCTCTTTTTTGCCATTGCAACTCATCCGGTTCTTTCGATGTTATCCCATATGGCAGCTTCTAATTAGTTGGCTGGATTGTCTCTTCCTTTTGGACAGCACTTTATTAGTCAATCATTGGCTGATGACAGCTTTATGATTTTGCATGCGGACAAGGATAATCTTCGCAAAGCATTAGATGTTTGGACTCTCTTTGGTCAGGCTTTCTGGTCTTCATATAAATGCTTTGAAATCAGCCATTCTCAGTTGCACGGAGTCAGATTTGCAGTCATTGGACTGGCAGGGAATGGTTGCTCCCCGTGGTTCCATTGTTAGGCATCTTGGGTATCCTTTGGGTGTTGATGTTCGGCCAAAGCAACTACTAGAGTGGATTTCATAGAAACTGGCAGCTAAGTTTCTGTATTGGAAGTCACAGGCGTGGCCCTTCCATGTTCGCCTCAAAGTGGCTCAGACAATTTTGTTGCCAATGCTCACATATTTCTTGCCGTTGCTGCCTTGGACTACTACTACATTGAATGCTCTTACTCAGCACATTCGTTTCATGTTATGGAAGAAGGATTCCTTGCATGTAGGCATTTCATGGATTTCTTGGTCGCATGCATGTACCCCCAAACGCATGGGTGGTGGGGCTATTTTGGATGCCGAAACTCATATGATGGCACTCCGTTGGTCTCTTTTTCGTGCCATGTGCTTGGATCACCACTCGTGGGTCTTTATAGCCCGTTATTTTCTTGAGGATCACCGGCTTATGCATGGTAATACCCACATTCGGAGCTCCTGGTGGCATGTTCTTAATGCAGACTCTCGGTTTTCTAGTCCATCATCCCTGCTTGCTCATCTGGTATGTTCCTGGAAATTGGTTCTCCAGAAGGCTCAGTGGGATCCTGCGGAGGACCGCTTAGCTACTAACTATTTTCAACTGGAATTGTTGGCAGCCTTGCGATTACTTTCTTGGGAAGGCAAACATGAGCTTAGACCAAAATTTAATCGCATGGTACGCTTTGCAGATGCCACCCTTGCTAGTCGCAATGTGTTGATATCGTTTTGTACAGCCAGGAGGCTTTTCAGGATCCCTCGTGGATACCGTGATTTATGGGGACAGCTGTTGATGGTGCTCCAGAGCAGACAACCCTTTCCTGCCCTTGCTTCAGATCGTCCCTGGCAGGACTGGGACTGTAATCGGCTTGTTCACTGGGAAGGGCGGTAGTGTACAACCAAAATAAATAAATGCTTTCACCCAATTTAACAGTCGCCCACTTTACCTGAACTTAAAGACACAGAATCAAGAAGAAATACAGGAAGCTAGAATGCTCCTGTTGCAACACACACACCCTGTTGGCCCCTAAGTTAGGCGCCCCTTGCGGTATTTCTTTATTTTTAAAAAGAGAGGGAGTACAATTGGCTGTCTTTCACCTATTCTGGGTGAAATTTGGCAGCATAATAGTACAATTACTGACCCAAAACAAGCCGACTAGGAGGGGAAACTCTGCCCAAGTCTGAAACTTCTGGTTGGAGTGCAGAATTGACCATTTCAGACTGCTGTATTTACTGGTTCAGACCTGTTCTGACACCTGTTTACAACTCATACTGTTCCTTGTACTGTTCAGCCCATTGTAATTACTGGTTTAGACCTGTTCTGAAACCTGTTTTCAGTTCATACTGCTCCCTGCACTGTCCTGCATCATCTGGGCCAAGTGCCCCTTGATTCTGACATCAATTGGGCTCTGAAATAACCTCTGAACAGTCCAGAATCAAAACTGATTTAATGCTGTTTCAGACACTTGCTTGGTGAGGTTACCACCCTCACCTGTTCCTGCTTGTGGGCAGCAAACAACTGCTCTTGTTCTTGGAGAAAAGAGGCTCTTGCCTCATGCAAAAACAACATATTCCACACAGTTGTACCTGAATCAGAAGAAAGGCCCTTGATTCTGCAGCATAACCATACTGTCAGGGAGAGAAAGAGAGAGAGTAGTAAGCAAGGTCAAGCCTTTGTGCATCATAGACAAGGTAGACCAGCTCTCAAGAGCTCTCCATCTGCAGCAATCCATCTCCCTTTCACAAAATGAGGCCCCCATGCATTGAAACTCGTTTTTGTGCTGCCCTCTCTCTCTCTTTTGGGAAATTATGCCCAAATTGTGACACATGGCATACATGTAACAGTTTTCCTGTTTAAACCTTTCGGTCTAAAATTCTCCATCCTCGGTTCAAAATTTGACCTCGGCACAGACCAAAGGATTAATCCTCGTACAAAAACGAAGATAATGACGCGAACAGATTCTGGGGTCCAAAAATAGTAACTCCCTAAATTTTAGGAGTTGCTTCCATTGCATCCCCACTAGTCTTCTGACCATCTTTGCAGATTATGGCTACATCCAAATCTGTAATGTAGCTCAATTGAAAGTGAATTTCCACTGATGACCCCACATGGACTAATCTCTTGAAGATTTGTCCATCTTCACTTTGAACTAGTCTCTTCCACGCTAGTTCTTCAATACACTTGTCCATATACACTTTCACAAGTCTCTTCCAGGCTTGTCAATCTACAGTGCCATCAATCTCTTCCAGACTTATACTAGACCTTAACTGTCCAGTCTTGACTCACTAGACATTCCTGTCCGTTTCACAAACTGGCCATGCAACTCAGGCGTTTAGATTTCAAGAGGGATTCTTCCAAAAAGAAAAACCAAATAAAATATGTAATAAAGAGATCAACAAAAAGGTAATAGTTGTCACAGTCTTGTGTCAGGGACCTTGCAGGCTGGCTGAATTTGGAAAAGGCCTCAGCTAACCAGGTGTATCATCTTCTGATTAAAGATCATCAATGGCTGGCTACTAAAGCTAATACAATATGGCGATTGCGTAAATCTTAGTCATGGTGGAAGTTAACTGTGATGGAGGGCTGGTTGAACAAGACACCATTCAAATGCAAGGTCTTTCTTTGGAGGTGATGATTGGTGGTCTTCCTCTTGCTTCAGCCCTTTCCAAGCGTCGAATCTCCAACGGCAATTGTTTCTTTTGCACCACTAGTGTGGAATCGGCCCGTCATCGATTTATTTCTTGCCCTCTCGCTAAGAAAATCTGGTCACTCTTGTCAGCGGTTTGGCGAGCAGTGGTTGGCTTCTCGCTAAGCCCTTTTGATTGGGTTTTTATGCGGCCCAAATAGCCCACACCGGCACAGTCGCATATGAAGATCTTGTTTCACTTTCTTCGATATTGGGGCTGTTGACACAATTGGACCATTCGGAATGCTTTTCTTTTTGATTCAGCCTCTAATGTTCAAGGACATATTGCTAGGCTTAAAGGACTCTTGCATTGGTAGATAGATCTCATTCGGCACTTTGACATACTCCCTCGGGAGGACTTACTTCCTTGGCATATGGCAATTTCCTCTGCGTCTTTGCCATGACTTTTGTAACTCTTTTGTTGTTTAGTACTTTATAAATATAACATCCATTACGAAAGAGAGAGAGAGAGAGAGAGAGAGAGAGAGAGAGAGAGAGAGAGAGAGTAGAGCCATCGTGTATCTTGTAATCATGTAAACTTGTATTTTTTTTTTCGTAATTAATACAATTACCTTTTACGAGAGAGAGAGAGAGAGAGAGAGAGAGAGAGAGAGAGAGAGTTATATTAACGTCTACAACAGGCCAAGTTGGCCTATGAGACCAAAACGTTGCATACAAAATGTCTGGGAGATTTCAAAAGTCCCAGTGAAGCTAACGTTTATGCTATGTTGAACTAAATTGAGTGGGTACAAAATGATATCTAGACTGGATACAGTCTAGAGGTACTCCCATTGCGGTGTGGAACTGCTCCTGGGGTGTTCATCCTAGGATATCCTACATGGGTCGGTCTAACATGGAGAGACTAAAGCGGCGGGGCAGGGCCCTCCGATGGCGGCGTAGTATCCCTTGTATCTTCGACACTTGTCTTCTGCGGACGGGGGCCGGTGGGGCGTAGGCGCCGGGCTTTGCCTCTCGCTGTGGCTATTTCTAAGGTGGTCCCCCGGGGTCGGGAGGCCGGTGGGGCTGGTGGGGGCTCGGTGGTGGGGAGGGTAGCTGGTATTTGGTAGAATTCGTTGAGTGTGCGTTGGTTGGTGGCTCCTTGTCTTTGCTCCGTGGTTCGTAGGAGGTGGTCTCTGTGGTGTCGTATTTCCAGTAGAAAGAGCCCCAGGCATCTCTGGTCTTTGAATTCCATCACCTTGGAGAGTGGTCCGAATTCTTCGTTGAATAGGCAGTGGAAGCGTCCCTGGATTTCGTAGTACACTGGGCATCTACAGATATAGTGTTCCTCTTTCTCTGGCTCGAGATGGCAAAGCTGACAGATTCGGTCTTGTGGGGGGAGGGGGTTGGCCCCGTATTTGCCCGTTTCGACCCGTAGTTGGTGTGAGGACGTGCGGATCTGTCCGATGGCACTTCTGACCCCGTGAGACAGGTGTGTGTCCATGTAGCTTGGGCGGGTGATAAAGCCATCTGGGGAGATGTGCAGGAAGTGCTCTCGGTAAAAAGTCTTCTTGGTTCTTAGTTCCGACGTGGGGGTCACCCATGTCCTGGCTGTGTCTGTCTGGATGATATCCATTCCGATGATGCGATTCACCTCCTCTCGGCTAAGCTCCAGGTGTGGGCAGTCTAGGCTGTATTGTAGTGGGGGGAGGTGGTCCATATGCAGGCCATGGAGCCGGAGCCAAGTCTCTGTTCGGGCATACCAACACTCAGTGTCCCCTTGTGTTGCTAGCTATTTGGATGACTCCAAGGCGAGTCTGGGGTACCGGTGCCGGGGCAGGTCCCATATTCGGTGCAAGGTCACGGTCTGGAAGAGGGCCTCAGCCACGAGGGGCGGTGCCCCCAGCTCTGCGCGAATGATCTCGTGTGGTACGGAGGGCTTGCTTCGGATCATCCGTGAGATCATAAGTATTAAGGGTCTCTCCATCTGCTCCCATCCCTCATAGGTGGCCTCCTCCTTAGGCAGTGGCTGGTCCTGTGGGGCCCTCCGTGTGTGGTAGAGACTGGACCCCCATATGGGAGCCCCGTATAGGAGGGACTGGTGTGACCAAGGTGTCAAAAAGCCAGAGCTTTGTCCGGGGTTCTTGGAACTGTATGCGGGCACATTGGTTCTCCATTGACCCGAGGGCTGCATAGCCTCGGGTTAGTCTATCTTCTGCTGCTTTTCTCAGGGTAAATCTCGGTCTAGAGAATGTAGTCCCCAGAGAGACGTATCTTTGGACCACGTCCACGATCTCTCCGCCGTATGTGAAGGGGGGTACCGACCGTCGGAGCCATTGGGTTGACGTGTTGAACACCATGACCTTGGTTTTCCCCAGGTTCACAATTAGGTCTTTGTCTTGGCAGAAGGTCTGTAGTGCGTCTAGTTGGCGCTGTAGCCCTTCAGGTGTGCTGGAGATGAGGACTATGTCATCCGCATATAGTAAGATGGGTATCACTGTCCCTCCCAGGCTCGATCCCTCCTCGCCCAATCTATCTATGTACTCTGAGATCTCATCAATGTAGAGGCCAAATAGGGTGGGTGAGAGTGGGCATCCCTGCTTGACTCCGATGGTGCTGGTTATCTCCTTTGACAGCCCTCCTGGTGCCCGGACTCGGCCCGTTACCGATTCGTATAGTGCCACTATCCCCAATTGCATTTCGGTTGGGACCTCTAGTTCCTGTAGTCTCTGCATGAGCCTCGCTCGTGGGACTGTGTCAAAGGCCTTCCGGAAGTCCACGAAGCAGCAGTACACCCGTCTTCCGTGTGCTCTGCCCTCCTCTATGATGGCTCTCAATGTGAGGATATGGTCAAGGGTGCAGAAACCCCTCCTAAACCCTGCTTGTCCTGCTGCCCGATGTTGGTGTTGCTGTGCCCACTTGGTCAGCTCGTGGTCCAGTATGGATCCATAGAGCTTGGCTAGTACATGGCCAACCATGACTTCTCGGTAGTTCGTGGGAACCATGGGGTCTCCGGTCTTCAGGATAGGTATTATGGTGTTGGCTGACCAGCTGGCAGGGAAGCCTTCGCATAGGGCTGTGTTGAACATGTGTGCTAGGAGAGGTGCCGGTATGTCTCTGGCATGGGTCAAATGCTCTGCTACCAAGCCTTCGTGGTCTTGGGCACGGCCATTTTGGAGTCTATCAATGGCGTCCCGAATCCGCCCCGTGCTGAAGAATGTGGATGATCTGGGTTTGCTCCCTGGGGGCCGGGGTAGCTGGGGCTGCTTGGGTACTTGGTATAGTGAGGTTGCATATGCGTGCCAAGTGTCCGCATATGGATGATCTGGGTCTGCTCCCTGGGGGCCAGGGTAGTTGGGGCTGCTTGGGTACTTGGTATAGTGAGGTGATGGGTGTCTGGGCTCAGGGTTCCTGAAACGCCTTCCATGCCTCTCTGTTGTCCTATCCTAAGAATAGCTGGTAGAATTTGTGTTTCACTTTGGAGAGGTAGGCTCATTTCTTCCGTCGCACTAGACGACGGAAGATCAAGCGTGCCTGTTTATGCGTGTGTACTCACCGTGCTTCGTCCTGTTGAAGACGGAGCCGGGTTTCCCTGCACTCTGCGTCGTACCAGCTATTTTGTGGGACCTTCTTGTTCGGAGGGGTGGAGTGGGGGGATGTGTGGGGGAAGTATTCGGCAGCCGAGGTGTGTAGTGTGCCCGCCAATTGTGCTGTGACCTCCTCCAGGGGGGGTCCATTTCCTGCAGGCTCCAGTAGAGATGGTCGGAGTATGCGCTCGCCGTTAGCCTGGTAAAGTGGTACCTGGGGAATCTTGGGGGGGGGGGTTGCTTGCTGGGGGGGTTAGGTCATACCTGCAGGTTATGTCAAATTGCAGGTAGGCATGATTGGCAGCCACTGGAGTGGGCGAGGTGATATTTTAAAGGACTGGATGTCGGGGATAAGTGATAGAGGGCCGAGGATATAGTCCACTGTGCTTGCTCCCAGTTTTTGTGTGGGTGCTCCATGTACCCCCCGTCCGGTGCAATTGGCCGCGTGCTTGTGTGGGAAGCATGTGAGGGTCTCCGACCCGGGCCATTTGCCGAGACCGTTGAGGATGGCTAGTCCGTGTGCCCCCCCTAACGCCAGTAGGTGTTCACCATATTCGGTGCATTTAGCTGTGTCTTGTGATGCCCGGTTGAGTCCTATCTCCTCCGGTGCGATCTCTTTGTACATGTGGTCCTCGCTCTCGAAGAAGGGGGTCTGCCTCTGTGCTGTGCGTGCGTTGAAGTCTCCGGCCAACATAACATCCCCCAAGCTGGAGTAGTGCATGATATCTTTGTACAGTGGTAGGTATGGTGACTCACCCTTTGGTGATGCATATGGGGAGTGTGCTGGTGGGAAATAGCACACCGCCATGTATATGTCTCGGGGGCGATCTGTGTGTATCCGGATCCACATGAGCCGGGCTTCCTCATCTTTCCGCATGACTTGCACCGTGGGCTGTAACTCCTCCCTGTACAACACAGCTACCCCTCCAGACCCTCGGGTCCCTCCTTTTGTTCAGGCTCTAGGGCGGCATGCTGTCTCCCATCTATATCCCCTCACTTCTGGTAAGTAGGTGCCTAGGCTTTGGTGGGTTTCTGTGTAGAGGACAATGTCCTTGCCGGTGAAGGTCTCTTGGAATAATCCTGCATCTGTTTTCATAGCTCCATTGCAGTTCCGCACTGCAAACCTCAGGTGGGTCTCATAGGCCGCGCCCCGTCATTGGCGTTTATCTGTGATGATGACACGACCATCTCTGTATACTGCCCATTTTCCCGCTTTGCGAGCCTCCAGGATCTGTGGCATGCATTCTTTAGGGTGTGCCACCTATGCGGGTGTGAGGTCATCCTCCAGGTAGACTTTTTCCCCTTTTAGAGCTGTCCTTTTGGAGAGGAAGGCTCGTCTGGATTCTAGGTTGGCAAATTTGAGGATAAGAGGCCTTCCCTTGGTGAGGTCTTTTCCTACGCGCCATGCATTCTCCACTATTTGAGGGTCCGCTACTCCCATCTTTTCACATATCTGTTTGGCGTCTGCCAGGGGGCTATCCCCTTCCTTCCATCCGAGTACCCGGATGTGGAGCGCTCTAAGCTTTCTCCTTTTCTTCTCCTCCAGTGCTGCATTCACAAACTCCTCCTTCTTTGTTGGTGACTTCTTGGCTACCTCAATCCATTTGGAGTTCTCGGCCACTTCGGCTTGTGCTTGTTTCACTATATTCGCCCATGTGTTGAGCTCCTTTGTTACTTGTGTCTTCCATACTTCAATTTCATTTAGTACATCATCTCACAGTCTCGATTGCCAACCTTCTACAAGTTTGAGTGTCAATTCTTGCGTTACACGTCAAGTCCACAAGAAATCCTCATCACAGCCTTATTCAGAGCAGAGGGGGTTGGTTGCCTCTTCTTTGGGAGGGAAAACCAACAATGGCAAGAACTCGCAAGATGCGAAGGCAAGCCAATCAAAGGGTGACTCCTCTTTCTTAGATGGAACCAAAGAATCTAGACCTATCTGACAGCAACTCCCTAAGATAAACCGGTTTTGCACAGACTGCTAGAGAGCAGGCCATGTGGACAAGGAGTGTTGCTCCAAGGTCCAAGGTCTGCCACCTAAAAAGCCTCACTTGACCGTTGCGATTGCACAGTCCAGTGGGGCTATGCCTTCCGCTCTTGCTTTATCTGCCCTTTTAGCACCTTGGAGACATGTGGCCCGAGCACAATCTTAGTAGACAATCTCTTTTACTACCCTTGAGGGATTGGCTGATTGGTTTGTAGGTTCCGATCCCGTTGCATTTCATGCGTCCATCTCACCTTCCTCTCTATCTCGTCAGGCATTCCCTTGGCAGAGCCCTACTACTAGACGTACGCGATGATAGACACTTTCTTAGACTAGTATGTCTCTAGGTCCTTTAGGATACCCTAGGTCAATCTAGCATCCATTTTTCACACTCTTAGAGTCGGGCCCATAGGATTAATGGTCCTTAGTTTTTCCATTCTTATGTCTTCCGTTGCATTTACTCACACACATACACATTCATTGCATTGTCTTTTCAGTTAGATTTGCTCTCTACTATGTTTTGTTTTGGAGCATCTCGCCATTGACCTTTGTGTTTGCAAATTCTCATCTCTTTTGCAGGGTTTTGTTTTTCAGTGTAGGGCTAACTTGCAGATTGCTTTGGTCCTAGCTAGGCTAGAGACGTGGGGATGCATATTGTTCCTTTCATTGTTTCATCATCCTAGGAGTGCTTACTCTTTTTTTAGCATGGAGGTTTCCCCTCCCGAGGCGGATCGTAGAGTATCTCTCTTGATGCTATCATGGCGGTGACTTTTACCTTGCTCTTCCAGCGAGGTGCTTCATCCACTTCATCTTCTTTCATTCCTTATGGTTCTTGGCACTACACGAAGACCGACATCAAGCTCCTTTTCTTTCTTCGGTATCTACATCCAGGTTGAGGGGGGGTTCCTATCCTTCTTGGTATTCTACAGGCTTCAACACTTTGTCTTCGATATCGGCTTCTCCCCCCTGTTGTACCTTCCCCTTTGCATTGTATGATTTTATCATCTTTGTACTAGGGCGCTTGGGCAAGTGAATAAATTCTCCACGAGGGGCATTGTCCAAGTGGCACCTGTTACATGAGCATTCTTCAGTATGTAGCATACTTTGCATCTCATTGTGCAGAGCACCACTTGAGCGGATCCTAAGTTGTTTCCATTGGTGGCTATTGTCACCACACCACCATACTCCTTTATCACATGGATACTGCATCATTTTTTTTCCTCGTCATCGACACCCTTTAGTAGATGGGTAAGCTTGTACTGTTTTGTGATGTGTTGGGTGTACCCTCTCTACTCCCGTCTCTTGGGTCACCCTTTGTAGGCCTTGGTAGGCCATTGGGTAGCCGACGCACACCCTTTGTCTGCGATGCCTTGTCCTCTTTGGGGTGACTACTTGGAATCCCTTGGTAAGATAACCATTGCCTCTGTAGTCTTGGTAGGCCATTGGGCAAGCGCCGTGCACCCTTTGTTTGATGCCTTGGCTACTTTGGGATGGAACGCCTTGGGGTAAGTAAAAATCAAAGTGAGTGGCCTAACCTTTCGGCTTAGTTTTAGGCCTGAGAGGGGTTGTTGAGCTAAAATACACTTTGTAGTTGATTAGCATTCTTAAATAGCCCCAAAACACACTTAATTAATGAAAAACCCTAAAACAGGGAGCAGTCCGAGAGAGTTTCAGTGGTCCCCGAAAAAACCCTAATTCTTTGGGGCACCCTTCAATATCTATAAATAGACAAGTTGCCCCTATTTAGCCTCATCCCTCTTGTGTAGGTTTCTCACCCTTGTGTGTAGATCTTAGCTATCAGTCTTTCATCACGTGGTGGTCTAGCCTTCGCGATTGTTGCCATCACCTCGTTCTACTGCAACGTTCTGTTGCTGTATTTTACTACTGCGTTTTATTGCAGTGTTCTACTATGGCGTTTTACTATTGCGTTTTATTGCCGTGTTTTATTGTAGTATTCTACTACGGTGTTTTATTGCGATGTTCTACTGCTACATTTTACTGCCGCGTTTTACTATGACGTTCTACTGTAGCATTTTACTGCAGCATTCTACTGCTATGTTTTGTTGCTTCGCCCACATCATTAGGCATCATCCTCTGCAGTCGCCTCAGTCTCCTCACGCTCTGGTGATCAGCATTTGGTGTTTCTCTCACTCTATCACTTCGACTGGTGGTCACAACACTTGGGATCTATCTCCGGTGGATGTCACTCTCCGACACACTGCTCTGGCCTTGAGTATCTGTACACTCTTGCATTCATTTGCAGTATTCATTCACTTCAGAGTTGTGTTTTTCTCTCCCTTCTTCTAATTGTGTTTGAGTTTTGAGTTTTGCGTTTAGGGTTTGAGTTTGACTTTCTGTGTTTGTATTTGTCTCTTTGTGTTTCTATTGTGGTCGTACACTCTATGTTTCCTCAGTGCAAACCCTAGTAGTTTTCTTCACAATTGGTACTAAATGGATCTATAAGTTGAAAAGAAAAGCGGATGGATCCATTGATAAGTACTAAAGCCCAGACTTGTGGCAAAAGGCTATGCACAAAAGAAGGGCATTGTTTATGATTGGACATTTGCTCCTACATCTTATATGACCACCATTAGGTATATGGTTGCTTTGATTGCCCATAATGGTTGGATTGTGCACCAAATTGATATGAAAATTGCATTTTCACATGGGAAACTTCAGGAAGAAGTGTATGTTCAACAGCCCATGGGTTTTGCAGTTGAAGGATCTTTACACTTGGTATGCAAGCTGAAAAAGGCTTTGTATGGTTTGAAGTAAGCTCCATGAGCTTGGTATGCAAAAATTAATGCCTTTTAACTCAGTCAAGGGTTCATTAACAGCCCATCAGAGTTTACGCTTTATGTATGCAAAGAGGGGGGATCCTTGTTGGTCATTTGTCTTTATGTTAAGGATCTTCTGCTCACAAGGACACATGCTGATCAAATTTCAGTATTTAAGAAAAATTTGCAGCAAACTTTCGAAATGTCAATTTGGGGCCTTTGCATTACTATTTGGGCATTTAGTTCATTCATGATGCTAGAGGCATTGGATTGTTAGAGTTTAGATATATTGGTACACTCCTTGAGAGATTTCACTTCTGGGATTGCAAGCAAATTAGCACATTGATGGAGACTAAACTCAAGATGTCTTTGCATGATAACAGTGATTTGTTTGATGCTAGAGGCATTGGATTGTCACAGTCTAGATTTGGTCTCTAGGATTGCAAGCGAGTTAGCACACTAACGGAGACTAGACTCAAGCTGTCTTTGCATGATAACAATGATTTGTTTGACATTTATAGATATGCTCTAGCAGTAGGATGCCTCATTTATTTATTCAACACAAGGCCAGATATTTGGTTTGTAGTTCCAGCCTTGAGTAGATATATGCACAGCCCACGCATGACACATTGGCAAGCTATGACACGTATTTTTCGTTACTTGCAGGGTACTAGAACACTTGGATTGCTTTATGCCAAGGGGGGATTGTTGCAATTACATGCTTACAGTGATTTAGATTGGGCTAGTGATTTTGATTCACGTCACTCTACAAGTGGAAACTGTTTCTTTCTTGGCTCATCTTGCATTTCTTGGCTTAGCAAGAAACAATCCATTGTTGCCACATCGTCTTGTGAAGCTAAATACAAGGTAGCTTTCACTACTACAATTGAATGTGTATGGCTGAGACGTTTGTTAGCTGATTTTGATGTATATGTCATGGAGCCTACTCCTTTGTTTACTGAGAGTCAGAGTGCCATTGTAGTGGCACGGAACCTAGTGTTTCATGTATGCATGAAACACATAGAGATACATTATCACTTTGTCTCAGAGAGGCTACATGTAGGAGATATTAGCCTTGTCTATTGTCCTATCAACAACAATGTGGCATATATCTTCACCAAAGCTCTTCCTCGCGACAAATTTGAAGCATTTCGCAATGCTTTAAATTTGATCTCCTTTGGTGGATGATCCTTGTATGCCGATCACTTTTCACTCCAAGGAGGTTTGTTGGGTTTGACTCACGCCTACGCTCACAGAGGAGTGTTAGTGATCCACAGTAGGACAATGGAGCACTTTTTACTCTCTGTAAGAGAGGTATTTTCCCCCAGCCACATTATTCTCTATTTGTGTCTTCATGTTATATACTTTACACACTTTCGGGTGTGCACACCTTAAAGCACTCACATAGCCCTAAGGTCTAAGGGTTGTACTTTGTACTTGACTTACAAACTTTGAATCTAACCTTGTGTCGAGCTGTGTCTACACTCTCACTCTCTCTACTGCCTACACTGTGTGTTGAGCTGATAGCTGCCATCTCCTTCTTCAACAAGGTCTACTTTTATTTTTCTGGAAAAGCTTGATACTGCCACATGTTGCCCTATGGTGTGACAACCCTTCCTGCTTTCACTCTGTCCTTATGGTTTGTTTGTAGTGCCATCTCAAAGCATGGTTTCCTTGGTGTTCACTAAGAGCCATCCAGTTGTGGCTCAATGCCTTTAAAGTTTAGATCCTGCATGTCACTTCAGCACATGGTCACATCCTTGTCTTCCACAGCACTTACACATCTAAGTGGGTCAGGTGTGGGGAAAGGACAATCTATTGACCAAAACAAAGACCACATGACATAGATGTCTGGTGTAGTACACTAATGGGGTAGCTATATTTGGATAGGATATCCAAAGGAGACCAAGAGTACCTACAAATTCAAGTAGATACCCTCTGTTATTGTTTAGCTCTTCTTTAGAAAGGCGCCATAACATGGACAAATGCCTTGGGCCCATATAGTTGAGGAGGTGGTATTATGGGGTGCCAACACCTAGGTCCTAAGCACATGTTTGTAGTGGATGTGTGGCCAGATCTTACTGATGCATGGGTGTTGTGAGTCTTCTTGCACAATGCACATCAGTTCATGTTGCTGTTCTGTTTTCTGTGATCTGTGTGCAAAATCTAGCTGATTTGCAGGTGGATCATAAAGATTGCTGGAAGTTTTGTGCTACTTAATTACTTTTTTAGAGGTAAAATTGTAGGTATCACATATGTGAGGTTGTCTGCACTCTTTAGTGCTATCTTGGGGGTTCTCCAAGTCTGCATACTAATAACTCATTGTAAATTTCAAAAGGACTGTGTTCAAGAAAACTTTCTGTACGCAATTTCAGCAATTTCAATTTGGATTATCCTGTTTTCATGGATTGTGTAAGTTATAATGCCATAGTTCTGAACATGGCCTATTCAAAGCTTCAGGAGGCAAGATACTTTTCTTAAATTCCTTACCTTAATGCTGCTTTACTGTCCTAGAGTATGGCGGATCTGGTGGAATGGGTATGGTCTTATTAGATGATTGTAACTTTCATGAATCTGTACGATTGGATGACTTTGATCTGGATCGAACACTTACTCTGGTAAGGTAACACTGATGTTCTTATTTTTGTGTATCTTGTATTGTCCAGTTCATTTGAGATTCTTGTGAGGCTGCTTTCAGGTTCCTCCAGATGGAGAATTTTCTGTGATGAATTATAGAATGACTCAAGAGTTTAAGGCTCCATTCAGAATATACCCTGTGATTGAGGAATCTGGACCATTCAAGGTTTGCAGTACAAATCTTAAAAACCCTGCAAGTTTCCAAGTTTTCTGTGCTCATATATTTACTTTCATATTTCTACTTGATCAGGCAGAGCTGGTGCTAAAAGTTCGTGCTGAATTTGCTAGTACAATCACAGCTAATTCTGTTGT